>NC_074685.1:32476134-32823634 GCF_029448725.1 Salvelinus fontinalis
AGGCTTCATCTGTCACAGAAGACGTGGTAGTCCATGTCTGGCAGACGGAGCTCAGGATGTCCCTTTCCTGTGATCACCTGGCACCCTCTCTTAGATGGAATGGCATAATTTGCTACTGCTGCCTTACCATTCAGTGGTTTTACGTCCAGCTGGCTGGGGATTAAACCTGGTGCTGGCGGAAGCTCGACTCGTTTACATACAAAATGATGAGCAATCCCCATCAAACAATGTGGTTACATTTAAAGAAATGGAGCTAATATGTATAATAATTTCCTCTGTTGTTTTCAATGACTGTTATGACGGTGTAAATGGGGAGTTAAATAACTGGCATATGGTTTGTGGTGTTTACCTGTTTCAAGACTCATGTCATTACCAGTTCTCCCTGCTCCTCCGTCCTTGTCTCAGGTTTGGATTAATGAATGCACTTTGTGCACGCAAATGCATGTCCCGGGAGTGCCACTTTGCTTTGAAATGGGATTGTCTTTACTGTGTTTTATGTCCTTTTAAAGATGCTTCCCGGGAGAGGCCTGTTCCATCTTAATGACTTGCACTACACTACCGTGTGACACTCCATTTGCACAACCTTGTGAGACTATTACACACACTCCATTAGGACACTCTTTAAATCAGGACTCATGAGCAACGACTGTACATGAGCGCCCTCTGATGGCCAGAAGTCTCAATGTAACGTTAAGAAAATAGTTTCGTGAACAATGAGCAAACTGTATCTGTGTCGTGTAGTCCTCTTATTTTCCACAGGGGCGCAGCATATCATTGCCTCCTGTGCAAGATCCTCAGTGTGCCTAAACATTGGCCAATTATAGCAATGTCACAGAAAACAAGCACAATCAATGCAACCACTAGCCAGGATAAAATCAATAGTTTGAGTACATTATGTATTGAACCATGATGCCAGTGGATAAGCCATACTTAAATAAGCCATACGTAAATAGTATACTGAACAAAAATAGAAACACAATGTGTAAAGTGTCGGTCCCATGTTTCATGAGCTGATATGAAAGATCCCAGAAATTTTCCAGACGCACAAAAAGCTTATTTCTCTCAAATGTTGTGAACAAATGTATTTACATCCCTGTTAGTGAGCATTTCTCCTTTGGCAATATAATCCATCCACCTGACAGGTGTGGCATATCAAGAAGCTGATTAAATAGCATGATCATTACACAGGTGCACCTTGTGCTGGGGACAATACATGTGCAGTTTTGTCACACAACACAATGCCACAGATGTCTCAAGTTTTGAGGGAGTGTGCAATTGACATGCAGACTGCAGGAATGTCCAACAGAGCTGTTACCAGAGATTTTAATGTTAATTTCTCTACCATAAGCCGCCTCCAACATACGTCCAACCAGCCTCACAAATGCAGACCACGTGTAACCACTCCAGCCCAGGACCTCCATATATGGCTTTTTCACCTGAGTGATCGTCTGAATAAAGCCTTTTTTGGTTGAAAAACGAATTCTGATTGGCTATGCCTGGCTCCCCAGTGGGTGGGGCTATGCCCTCCCAGGCCCACCCATGGCTGCGCCCTTGCCCAGTCATGTGAAATCCATAGTTTAAGGCCTAGTGAATTTATTTCAATTGACTGTTTTCCTTCTAAGAACTGTAAAATTGTTGCATGTTGCGTTTATATTTTGTTCAGTATATTTGAGAAGGTCCTGTCGCACACATTTCCTAGGTTTCCTCAGCAGACCCTCAGCAGCCTACACCACGTCTATTTCTATTTCACACACACACACACACACACACACACACACACACACACACACACACACACACACACACACACACACACACACACACACACACACACACACACAGTATGATTTCCCTCCAGGTATCACGGGTCTTGGTTGTGGTGTGGGTCTCGCTGGCCATGGGTCCAGAGATGGCTGAACAGGCTGATCTGTGACCTGCATATCTTGCCTCAGCAGGTCAGGGATGGTTCATCCTGTGGACAGGGCTTGTTGTTACTGGCACCAATGTCTGTCCTTTTCCCAGTTAGCGTTTTTTTTTTTTTTGTTCCAAGGGCATAACTTTCACAGTTTTTTTGGATTCATATGGCAATGATTTGTGATTTGACATGTGTGATTTTGATGCGTGCTTTGTGGTTATTGTCTTCCTGAAAGATTCACTTGCAGTCTCCTGGCAGAGGTATCCAGGTTTTTCTGCATATGCATTGTTCTATTGAAGACCAAGCCTACAGCTGGTGTGTGTGGCCAAACACTTCTATTTTCTTGTCATATAAACACCATACCAACAAGAAAATCCTAACCTCCCCTGTTGTTGGTAATGGTGAGAGGTGAGCATGTTTTGGGGGCATGATCTTTGTGCATCTGTAACTTTCTCACTCATCATTATTCACGAATCATTCAAGATCATCCATAATCATGGTAGCATCCACATTAAGTGTTCCCAAACATATTATATTCTTATTTACAATAAAAATGACTCCAAAATGACAAAATACATTATTTTATCTTTGTTCAAGGTCGACACTTCAGATCCATCCTTAAGTCTTCACAGAGAGACAGTTTCACCCCTAGCTATGGACCACGTGTAAATCCTGCCTTAGGAACAGATTGTTCTTTCAGCAGTAGAGAGTACATTGGGTCTTTCTCATCAGGTTCAGTGGCCATGGACTGATAATGGTAGTAAATCCACCTGTTCATTTGACACGATTAGCCCGGGGCAGTTCATTAAAGAAGTCTGCTGGAACTACTGGCAGCTACTCCCTTGTGAAACTAAAGTTTAGATTGGGGGTATTAACAATGTGCATCTATCATCACATCGGACTATGTATAATTTAGAACACATTCTAGTTGCGCCTGAGTTGATGAACAAGTATTAGAGGACGTACCCCACAAGCACTCAAGTGATATTTTATCAAACAAGATAATGTGCTGAATCTTCAGAACAGATTTACCTAATGCACATAAACGATTGTAAGTCATGTTTAACTTCTTCCTCCATCAATGCTTCTAGTATTTTATCCTTGTCCTTGGACCGCTGATGCTCACCATTGATCTGGTTCATAGCACGCCTGCTAACTTGAACAATGACAAAGACAGCACAGAGAGGGACAAGCAGACGATTGATCTCAACACTTTTTGTATGGGGAAAGCTCTTCAGCCGTACAGAGCTAGCGGACATTGAACAGCAGGGGTGATCCTCAATTAATCCACAGCAATACATCCCTGCAGTGGACACAGTTCTCATGGTTATTGAACTCACACACAAACTGTACAGTCTGCATCGCCTCAATGTACCTCTTGTCTGGTAACTTTCTTTGTTTCTTTCCATGACCTCAGTCTTTTCTGTGCATAACTTGATATCCTCATGCTTTATGTCTTGTAAACTTTGAGCAAAGTAAATCACAGGGTTAACAAGTGTAACGGTGCATAGAAAAAACAAGAAAGTTTGTCAAATATTGTATTCTAATTCGGCTTGGTCCCTAAGACCCTCACAAACTTTTACAGATGCACAACTGAGAGCATCCTTCGGATGGGACGTTAAACGGGTGTCCTGACTCTCTGTGTTCATTAAAGATCCCACGGCACTTATCGTAAGAGTAGGGGTGTTAACCCCGGTGTCCTGGCTAAATTCCCAATCTGGCCCTCAAACCATCATGGTCACCTAATAATCCCCAGTTTACAATTGGCTCATTCATCCCCCTCCTCTCCCCTGTAACTATTCCCCAGGTCGTTGCTGCAAATGAGAACGCGTTCTCAGTCAACTTACCTGGTAAAATAACGGTAAAATAAAAATAAATAAATAAAAAATCCTGTCGGGCTGTATCCCACAGCTGACAGTGCATCACTGGGACACCTACAGCACCCAATGTCACAGGAAGGCCAAAAAGATCATCAAGGACAACAACCACCCGAGCCACGGCCTGTTCACCCGCTACCACCCAGAAGGCGAGGTCAGTACAGGTGCATCAAAGCTGGTACCAAGAGACTGAAAAACAAATTCTATCTCAAGGCCATCAGACTGTTAAATAGACATCACTAGCTGGCTACCACCCGGTTACTCAACCCTGCAACTTCGAGGCTGCAGCCCTAAATACAGTGCACTCAGAAAGTATTCAGACTTTTTCCATATTTTGTAACATTACAGCCTTTTTAGAAAATGGAGAAGAAAAAAAATCCTCATAAATCTAGTATTCAGCCCATTTGCTATGCAACTCGAAATTGAGCTCAGGTGCATCCTGTTTCCATTGATCATCCTTGAGATGTTTCTACAACGTGATTGGAGTCCACCTGTGGTAAATTCAATTGATTGGATATGATTTGGAAAGACACACACCTGTCTACATAAGGTCCCACAGCTGACAGTGCATGTCAGAGCAAAAACCAAGCCATGAGTTCAAAGAAATTGTCCGTAGAGCTCCGAGACAGGATTGTGTCAAGGCACAGATCTGGGGATCGGTACCAAAACATTTCTGCAGCATTGAAGGTCCCCAAGAACACAGTGGCCTCCATCATTCATAAATGGAAGAAGTTTGGAATCACCAACACTCTTCCTAAAGCTGGCCAATGTTATTGGTCACGTACACAGTTTAGCAGGTGCAGTGATATGCTTATCAGCTTACAGGAGGAGTTTACAGTTGAAGTCAGAAGTTTACATACAGTTTAGCCAAATACATTTAAACTGAGTTTTTCACAATTCCTGACATTTAATCATAGTAAAAATTCCCTGTCTTAGGTCAGTTAGGATCACCACTTTATTTTATGAATGTGAAATGTCAGAATAATAGTAGAGAGAATGATTTATTTCAGCTTTTATTTCTTTCATCACATTCCCAGTGGGTCAGAAGTTTACATACACTCAATTAGTATTTGGTAGCATTGCCCTTTAAATTGTTTAACTTGCTTCAAACGTTTCGGCAGCCTTCCACAAACTTCCTACAATAAGTTGGGTGAATTTTGGCCCATTCCTCCTGACAGAGCTGGTGTAATGTAGTCAGGTTTGTAGGCCTCCTTGCTCGCACGTGCTTTTTCAGTTCTGCCCACAAATTGTCTATAGGATTGAGGTCAGGGCTTTGTGATGGCCACTCCAATACCTTGACTTTGTTGTCCTTAAGCCATTTTGCCACAACTTTGGAAGTATGCTTGGGGTCAATGTCCATTTGGAAGTCCCATTTGCGACCAAGCTTTAACTTCCTGACTGATGTCTTGAGATGTTGTCTTCAATATATCCACATCATTTTCCTCCCTCATAATGCCATCTATTTTGTGAAGTGCACCAGTCCCTCCTGCAGCAAAGCATCCCCACAACATGATGCTACCACCCCCGTTCTTCACGGTTGGGATGGTGTTCTTTGGCTTGCAAGCATCCCCTTTTTCCTCCAAACATAACGATGGCCAAACAGTTCTATTTTTGTTTCATCAGACCAAAGGACATTTCTGCAAAAAGTACGATCTTTGTCCCCATGTGCAGTGGCAAACCATAGTCTGGTTTTTTTATGGCGGCTTTGGAGCAGTGGCTTCTTCCTTACTGAGCAGCCTTTCAGGTTATGTCGATATAGGACTCGTTTTACTGTGGGTATAGTTACTTTGGTACCTGTTTCCTCCAGCATCTTCACAAGGTCCTTTGCTGTTGTTCTGGGATTGATTTACACTTTTCGCACCAAAGTACGTTCATCTCTAGGAGACAAAACGCTTCTCCTTCATGAGTGGTATGACGGCTGCGTGGTCCCATTGTCACGTTCCTGACCTGTTTCTGTTAGTTTTGTATGTGTTAGTTGGTCAGGACGTGAGTTTGGGTGGGCAGTCTATGTTTTCTGTTTCTATGTTTGTTTAAGGGTTGCCTGGTATGGCTCTCAATTAGAGGCAGGTGTTTGGCGTTTCCTCTAATTGAGAGTCATATTAAGGTAGGTGTTTTCACACTGTTTGTTGTGGGCGGTTGTCTCCTGTGTCTGTGTATGTCATTGCGCCACACGGGACTGTTTTCGGTTTGTTTGTATGTTCGTTCTTTTATGTAGTCAGTTTTCCCTGTTCATGCGTTCTTCGTGTTTCATGTAAGTTCGTCGTCCAGGTCTGTCTACATCGTTTATTTGTTTTGTAATTATCCAAGTGTATTTCGTTTCGTCTTCGTCTTGTAAAATAAATCATCATGTCACAACGCTGCGTTTTGGTCAAATTCCTGCTTCTCCTCTTCGGATGGAAAAATGACTTGTCATGCACAAAGTAGATGTCCTAACCCACTTGCCAAAACGATAGCTTGTTAATAAGAAATGTGTGGAGTGGTTGAAAAACGAGTTTTAATGACTCCAACCTAAGTGTATGTAAACTTCCGACTTCAACTGTACATCTACATGTTAGCTATTTAGCAGACATTTATCAATCGACAGATTTTTCATGTAGTTGGCTCGGGGATTCAAACCAGCAACCTTCCAGTTACTGGCCCATCACTTTTATGCACTAGGCTACTTGCCACTGACCCAAAAATGATGTTCCAGTTTCTCTTAATCAATTTAATAAGTACATTTTAGTAATTTAGCAGACGCTCTTATCCAGAGTGATTTACAGGAGCTACTAGGGTTAAGTGCCTTGCTCAAGGACACATTGGTAAATGTTTCATGTTTTTTGATCTGGGATTTGAACCAGCAACCTTTCGGTTACTGGCCCAGTGAGGAGTTTGTTAACATTGTAGGCCTAAAAACAACCTCGGTGGGGTTGTGCTCGACTGTTTATGCATCTGAGTGTGCCTCAGATCTCTACAGAAATGGACCAGAATCACCATTCGTTTTGCAAAGCCCAGGACAAACTCTGTAAAACTTACCATAATCAGAATGCATCACTGGACACTATTTCAGGCTCCATTCTGACATACAGTAAGTGATTTGTTCAAAGTTCAAAGTCCTGTGCTCTTCTCAAGTAGCCAATCTGATAGAAATCACATTCTATGTATGCAAGTGAAAGATTTGCCTTTATCATTCCGACAAACCAGGATTTTGTATTCAATCAAATTTGTGTGTGGCCAGCAGCATACCACCTTGCATCACACTGCTGTCTTGCTTCTGAAGCTAAGCAGGTTTGGTCCTGGTTGGTCCCTAGAAAGGAGACCAGATGCTGCTGGAAGTGGTGTTGGAGGACCAGTAGGAAGCACCCTTTCCTCCGGTCTAAAGAAATATCCCAATGCCCCAGGGCAGTGATGGGGGACATTTCCCCGTGTAAGATGCTGTCTTTTGGATGGGACTTTAAATGGGTGTCCTGACTCTCTGTGGTCACTAAAGATCCCATGGCACTTTATTGTAGGGCTGTTAACCCTGGTGTCCTGGCTAAATTCCCAATCTGGCCAACATATCATCATGGTCACCTAATCATCCACAGCTTACAATTGGCTCTTCCTGTAACTATTCCCCAGGTCATTGCAGTAAATTAAAATGTGTTCTCAGTCAACTTACCTGGTAAAAATAATTCCAATACTGTGCTTTTGACTGAATTCTAGCTTTATTATTTTAACTGGTGGTCTAGTAACAACACCAAGTCTGTTTAATTCACAAGTTGTTTTCAGACACTATTTTGTTGCTCTGGGTAAATGGGTCCTGATGTATTTTTGGTATTTAATTAGGATCCCCAATAGCTGTTGTAAAAGCAGCAGCTACTCTTCCAGGGGTCCACACAAAACATGAAACATAATACAGAATGACTTAATACAGACCATCATTAGACAAGAACAGCTCAAGGACAGAACTACAGACATTTTTAGAAAGGCACACGTAGCCTACATATCAATGCACACACAAACTATCTAGGTCCAATAGGGGAGAGGCGTTGTGCCTCGAGGTGTTGCTTTATTTGTTTTTTGAAAACAGGTTTGCTGTTTATTTGAGTAATATGAGATAGAAGGAAGTTCCATGCAATAAGGGCTCTATATAATATGGTATGTTTTCTTGAATTTGTTCTGGATTTGAGGACTATGAAAAGACCCCTGGTGGCATGTCCAGTGGGAGAAGTGTGTGTGTCAGAGCTGTGTGTAAGTTGACTATGCAAACAATTTGGGATTTTCAACACAATAATGTTTCTCATAAAAAGAAGTGATGCAGTCAGTCTCTCCTCAACTCTTAGCCAAGAGAGACTGGCATGCATAGTATTTATATCAGCCCTCTGATTACAATGAAGAGCAAAATGTGCCGCTCTGTTCTGGGCCAGCTGCAGCTTAACTAGGTCTTTCCTTGCAGCACTGGACCACACGACTCGACAATAATCAAGATTAGACAAAACTAGAGCCTGCAGAACTTGCTTTTTGGAGTGTGGTGTCAAAAAAGAAGAGCCTCTATTACAGCTAGACCTCTCCCCATCTTTGCAGCCGTTGAATCTATATGTTTTGACCATGACATTTTACAATCTAAGGTAACGCCAAGTAATTTACTCTCCTCAACTTGTTCAGCCACACCATTCATTACCAGATTCAACTGAGGTCTAGAACTTAGGGAATGATTTGTACCAAATACAATGCTCTTAGTTTTAGAGATGTTCAGGACCAGTCTAGCACGTAAGGAATGAGTTGTACCAAATACAATGCTCTTACTTATAGAGATGTTCAAGACCATTGTCACGAACGTCATAGTGATTAGAATACATTCGTCCTTTTAATAATGAAGAACACTTAACAAACAATACAAAATGACCGTGACCGCTATAACACTGAGTGCAAACATGCAACATCACATAGACAATCACCCACCAACCAAACTGGAAAATGGCAACCTAAATAGGATCCCCAATCAGAGACAACGATAAACAGCTGCCTCTGATTGGGAACCAATCTAGGCCACCATAGACCTACATACTGCCTAGACTACACACACACACCTAGACATACCCAAAACCCTAGACAAGACAAAAACACACATACCACCCTCGTCACACCCTGACCTAACCAAAATAATAAAGAAAAGAAAGATAACTAAGGTCAGGGCGTGACAACCATACTGGCCACCCATTCCAAAACTGACTGCAACTCTTTGTTAGGCGTTTTAGTGACTTCATTAGCTGTGGTTGCTGATGCGTAAATAGTTGAATCATCAGCATACATGGACACACATGCTTTGTTTAATGCCAGTGGCAGGTCATTGTCTCATAACCAATCAAAGAGTATTGCATTTGACAGCTACTGTATGCTTATCGAGATCTGGAGCAAATATACCTATCGATTAAAATGACAGATTTTATCAACCAGAGATAGAGAGGGGGTTTATTATTTTGGAAATGCCAGCCCTTATTATTCACCTGTTAAATCCATTTCAAGCAGTGTAGACGAAGGCGAGGAGACAGGTTAAATAATTATTTTAAGCCTTGAGACAATTGAGACATGGATTGTGTGTGTGTGCCATTCAGAGGGTGAATGTGCAAGACAAAATATTTAAATGCCTTTGAACGGGTGCCAGGAACACCGGTTTGGGTCAAGAACGGTTTGTGTCAAGAACGACAACATTGCTGGGTTTTTCACGCTCAACAGTTTCCCGCGTATCAAGAAAAGTCCACCACACAGAGAACATCCAGCCGACTTGACACAACTGTGGGAAGCATTGGAGTCAACATTGGCCAGAATCCCTGTGGATTGCTTTGAAACCTGGTAGAGTCCATGCCCAGACGAATTGAGGTTGTTTTGAGGGCAAAAAGAGGGTGCAACTCAATATTATGATGGTGTTCCTAATGTTTTGTACACTTAGTGTATATAACAAATGGAAACATATTGGGAAGCTGTCACGTCTATACACAGCATACATACATTTCACAAAGTAATGACATTGGGTTAGTCTTTGAATTAAGTTACATCCCTGCAGTACTGCATGTCTTTAGAGACCCCGAAGTTCCTTTTCACTCCCTCCTGCTCTCATCACATCATTAAGGAAATGACAGACCTGACCGTTTCCTTTCATCTGTTTCTTTTTCAAACCAAGACATAAAGAAAAAAGCCAGCCAAATTAAGCCTGCTACTTATAAGCCCCCGTTTGATTTTAATGACTCACAGCTGCAGGTTCTCAGATGAGCACAGAGTTGCTACATGAAAACCCAACACACTCATCAGGATGTTTATCTCTGCATGGGTTGCTTTGTCTCACTGCGACTATGCTGATAACTGATTTTTTATAGAAATACAAAACATTGTGGTCTCTCTTGGAGGCTTTAAAAGCCCGTCATAACCATCAACGGGGAGGATAGTGCTTCATTCAAGGAAATCCTGCATAGTTCATTCAATGGAGTGTCTTTTGAAAAAGTATTCTTGTACACTGTTTTAGAGATGCTTATTTATAGTGTATTCGGAAAGTATTCAGACAGGCTTATTCCAGAATTGATTCAATTACATTTTTTCCTCATCAATGTACACACAACACCCCATAATGAAAGTGAAAACAGGTGTTTAGACATTTTTGCAAATGTATTACAAATAAAAACATAAATACATTATTTACATGTATTAACACATTATTTAATCTTGCTTCTAGCCGAGCATTTGATTTCCAACAGAGATGGGTTGTACAAACCTTACTGTCTGCCTGTCTGCCCTTTGAAACAATGTTCCATTTTTTAAATTCTATCTTGCCCCTGTACAGGATATACTGTGATCCAGGCAAATAATGCATCAATATTATTATGGATATATCCAATTAAATGTCAATAGAAAAGCTATGAAAACAGATGAAAATGGAGACTATTCTGCCCTTCAAGCTGTATAGTTTGTACCTTTAGTTGGCTGAGTGAGAAGACTTTATCCAGCCTGCATAGCAATCATTTTTGTTTTTGCACGGATGAAAGTATGTTTTTTGTCCTCAGATGGAAGGATGAAAGTGTGACTTCACTCATCAAAATAACATGCAGAACACATTACAGGCATCATTAGTGTATGTAAGTTAAGTGGCAGTGCAGCTTTTGTGATTGGACAGAGAACATTCTAGTTGTTGTTCTTGACCCATTTCTCATTGGCTATTTTGGCACCATGTTCTGGGGCTAGAAATTTGGTGCTAATCCTGCTCTGGAGCAGAGTCAGCTCGCCCTGGGCTAAGGTTGGTGCTAGCCCACTTTCGAATGTGCAAGTGTAAACACTCGCTTAGCCCTGGGCTAAAATCTCCGTTAGCCCAGGGCAAAGGAGGCACCAATATGTCATACTTTTTGTCTAATTTGTTGGGAAAGTGGTCATTGTAGCTGATTTATGTAAACCATTGTTTACAGCTAATAGAATAGAATGTTGGAAGTCATGTCACAATGGGTCCTTTAGAAGGTTGAGGAAATCCCATGAAAGTGGATGGAGGACAAAAAGGACAAAAAAAGTAAACTGTACCACGCCTAGGGCTGTGGCGGTCATGAAATTGTCAGCCAGTGATTGTCAAGCAAATAACTGTCGGTCTCACGGTAATTGACCATTAATTAACATAAAAACATTTTGCATCTCCTGGCTTCCACGCATAGCCTACAAGCCACTGATGCAGACCTTTGGAACATCTACAGTTTAGAAAGTCTGATAAATCCATTTAAGTCCAAATAAATCCATTATTTATTTGAGACAGATATGAAGAAAATGTAGCTCAGAAGAATCTATTTCAGAAGAACAGAATAGCATACTCTGAATTGTCCTTATGTAAAGCCCTGATCTGTTTTCCCCCCCTCATAAATCTACATGTAATGCCCCATAATGACAAAGCAAAATTAGGTTTTTAGAAATGTTTGCTAATTTATTAAAAATAAAAATCCTGAAAATATAACATTCAGACCCTTTAATCAGTACTTCGTTGAAGCATCTTAGGCAGCGATTACTGCCTCGAGACTTCTTAGGTATGACGCTATAAGCTTGGCACACCTGTATTTGGGGAGTTTCTCACATTCTTCATGCTTCATGAAGGAATGGTGCCCGATTTCATCCAGATGTGACGCTTGGCATTCAGACCAAAGAGTTCAATCTTGGTTTCATCAGACCAGAGAATCTTGTTTCTCATGGTCTGAGTCTTTAGGTGCCTTTCGGAAAACTCCAAGCGGGCTGTCATGTGCCTTTTCCTGAGGAGTGGCCTCCGTCTGGCCACTATACCATAAATGCTTGATTGGTGGGGTGCTACAGAGATAGATGACCTTCTGGAAGGTTATCTCATCTCCACAGAGGAAGTCTAGAGCTCTGTCAGAGTGACCATCAGGTTCTTGGTCACTTCCTTGACCAAGGCCCTTCTCCCCCGATTGCTCAGTTTGGCCGGGCTGCGAGCTCTAGGAAGAGTCTTGGTGGTTCCAAACTTGTTCAATTTAAGAATAATGGAGGCCACTGTGTTCTTGGGGACCTTCAACGCTGAAGAAATGTTTTGGCACCCTTCCTCATATCTGTGTGTAACGGATGTGAAATGGCTAGCTAGTTAGCGGGTGCGCGCTAGTAGCATTTCAATCAGTTACGTCACTTGCTCTGAGACTTAAGTAGTGTTGCCCCTTGCTTTGCAAGGGCCTCGGCCTTTGTGGAGCGATGGGTAACGACTGTGCTTCGTGGGTGACCGTTGTTGATGTGTGCAGAGGGTCCCTGGTTCGCGCCCGTGTCGGGGCGAGGGGACGGTTTAAAGTTATACTGTTACATTGATGCTGTTGACCCGGATCACTGGTTGCTGCGGAAAAGGAGGAGGTTGAAAGGGGGGTGAGTGTAACGGATGTGAAATGGCTAGCTAGTTAGCGGGTGCGCGCTAGTAGCATTTCAATCAGTTACGTCACTTGCTCTGAGACTTAAGTAGTGTTGCCCCTTGCTTTGCAAGGGCCGCGGCTTTTGTGGAGCGATGGGTAACGACTGTGCTTCGTGGGTGACCGTTGTTGATGTGTGCAGAGGGTCCCTGGTTCGCGCCTGTGTCGGGGCGAGGGGACGGTTTAAAGTTATACTGTTACATGTGCATCAAAAAATCCTGTCTCTGAGCTTTACAATCAATTCCTTCGACCTCTTGGCTTGGTTTTTGCTCTGACACGCACTGCCAACTGTGGGACCTTAAATAGACAGGTGTGTGGCTTTCCAAACGATGTCACATCAATTGCTCAAAGGATGATCAATGAAAACAAGATGCACCTGAGCTCAATTTCGAGACTCATAGCAAAGCGTCTGAATACTTATGTAAATAAGCTATTTCTGTTTTTTAATTTTTAATAAATGTACAAACATTTCTCAAAACCTGTTTTCACTTCCTCATTATGGGGTATAGTGTGTAGATTGCTGAGGAATTGTATTTATTTAATCCATTTTAGAATAAGGCTGTAACAACAAAATGTGAAAAAAATGTGCCCTTGGGCTGAATATTATCATTATAATTCCCTTCTTCCAGCAGCCTGCTTCAATTACCTCTCACACACAGGCTCTCTCAGATAATTAACTTATTATTAGCCAATGCCAACCAGGGTCATTGATGTTTCCTCCGACACATTGGTGCGGCTGGCTTCTGGGTTAAGCAGGTGGGTGTTATTAAGAAGTGCAGTTTGGCGGGTCCTGTTTCGAAGTACGCATGACTCGACCTTCACCTCCCATTGGGGAATTGCAGCGATGAAACAAAATTGAAAAAGGGAGTAAAATACCCCAAAAATAAACATTTTACACTACTGTTCAAAAGTTTGGGGTCACTTAGAAATGTCCTTGTTTTTGAAAGAAAAAAAAAGAAAAAAACTGTACATTAAAATAACATCAAATTGATTAGAAATACAGTGTAGACATTGTTAATGTTGTAAATGACTATTCTAGCTGGAAACGGCTGGTTTTTAATGGAATATCTACATAAGCGTACAGAGGCTCATTATCAGAAACCAATGGCATGTTGTGTTAGCTAATCCAAGTTTATCATTTTAAAAGGCTAATTGATCGTTAGAAAACCCTTTTGCAATTATGTTAGCACAGCTGAAAACTGTTGTTCTGATTAAAGAAGCAATAAAACTGGCCTTCTTTAGACTAATTGAGTATCTGGAGCATCAGCATTGTGGGTTTGATTACAGGCTCAAAAAAACTTTCTTCGGAAACTCGTCAGTCTATTCCTGTTCTGAGAAATGAAGGCTGTTCCATGCGAAAAATTGCCAAGAAACTGAAGATCTCGTACAATGCTACTCCCTTCACAGAACAGCGCAAACTGGCTCTAACCAGAATAAAAAGAGGAGTGGGAGGCCCCGGTGCAAAACTGAGCAAGAGGACAAGTACATTAGAGTGTCTAGTTTGAGAAACAGACACCTCACAAGTTCTCAACTGGCAGCTTCATTAAATAGTTGTAACGAACGTCGTCGGGAGAAGGAGAAGAGGACCAAGGTGCAGCGTGGCAAGTGTTAATATATTTAATTAAAATATGAAACACTTGACAAAACAACAAACACGACAAACAAACAGTCCTGAAAGGTGAAACAAACACTAAACAGGAAACAACCACCCACAAACACAGGTGGGAACAGGCTACCTAAGTATGATTCTCAATCAGAGACAACGATAGACAGCTGCCTCTGAGAACCATACCAGGCCAAACACACAGAAATACAAAACAAGGACAACATAGAACACCAGACATAGAATGCCCACCCAAACTCACGCCTGACCAACCAAAATAGAGACATAAAAAGGATCTCTACGGTCAGGGCGTGACAATAATACCCGCAAAACACCAGTCTCAACGTCAACAGTTAAGAGGCGACTCCGGGATGCTGGCGTTGTAGGCAGAGTTGCAAAGAAAAAGCCATGTCTCAGAATGGCCAATAAAAATAAAAGATTTAGATGGGCAAAAGAACACAGATACTGGACAGGGGAACTCTGCCTAGAATTAGCAAAGGCAACAGGCCTAATTCTCCTCCTGCTCTTTAGAGAGCACTGCTCCTAATCCCCCATGGCTAGCATCAATCTCTACTACAAAAGGCATTTGGAAGTCAGCATACGTTAGGATAGGTGCCGAGATCAAAGCTTGTCTAAGCTTGTGGAAACCTGCCTCGTATTCTGTTGTCCAAGCCTCTGCTTGTGGTTTCCTATGGGTCTTTCCCTTTTTACCTTGGGGTGTCAGCTGGGCCATTACTCGGTGGAGGGGTGCTGCAATCTTGGCGAAACCTGCTATAAACCACCGGTAGTAGCTGACAAACCCCAGAAAAGAGTGGAGATCGGCCAAGTTGGTAGGAACTCTCCATTCTCTCATGGCTGCAACTTTGTCACGGTCAGTGCCAACACCTTCTGCTGAGACTACATGACTGAAGTACTTCTGAAAGAAATTAAACTTTGACAGTTTAATCTTCGGTCCTTGCTGGTGCAACCGGGAGAACACTTCCTCCAGCCTCTCAAAGCGTTGCTTTACCGAGGACGAGAACATGATCACATCATCAAGATACAAAAGAACAGACTGGAAGCGAACATGTGAACATGCGCTCCATGAGGCGCTAGAATGTACTTGGAGCATTGCATAATTGAAACGAGATCTGATTGAATTCAAATAGGCCAAATGGTGTGTAAAAGGCAGTCTTGGACTTTTTAGGCCATCTTTGCCTGGCTTTATCTACTTGCCAAATCAAGAGTTGAGAACCACTCAGCCCCAGAGTCCAACTCTATTGTTGGCAGGGGAAAAGCACCGTTCCTTGTTTTTATAGTCAACACACATCCTTGTAAGAGACAAGAAAGGGCTGCTGCTCTCCCGGAAAAGGAGGGACTCTTCAATAACTGTTTTACGTGGGCCCTGACCAACTCATTCTGGGAAGAGTGGATACTGCGGTAGGGCTGATCACAAGTATAGCACTTTGTTTGCTAAGAGTGAAACTGATGTTGGGTGCACTAATCTGATCACCCATGAGATTCCGTTACTAGAATCTTATGGGTGATCAGATTAATGCACCCAACATCACTTTCACTCTTAGCAAACAAAGTGCTATACTTGTCTAACAGGGTTTTGGCTTGTAGTTGCTCTGCACTATCAAGACCCTCAAAGGGAGGGAAGTCCAAAACGTGCTTCTCACTGGGACTGGCTACCTGAGAAGAGACAAAGGCTGTACACTCATGGGAAACTCCACCTGCAAAGAACTCTACTTGGAGTCAGTTTCAACTACAACTCGAGCTATTTGTATTAATCAACATGTATGGGTCCCATTTTTCATGAGCTGAAATAAAAGATCACAGAATTGTTCCATACGAACAAAAAGCTTATTTCTCTCAAATGATGTACACACATTTGTTTACATGCCTATTAGTAGGCATTTCTCATTTGCCAAGATAATCCACCTGACAGGTATGGCGTATCAAGAAGCTGATTAAACAGCATGATCATTACACAGGTGAACCTTGTGCTGGGGACAATAAAAGGTCACTCTAAAATGTGCAGTTTTGTCACACAACACAATGCCACAGATGTCTCAAGTTTTGAGGTAGGGTGCAATTGGCATGCTGACTGCAGGAATGTCCAACAGAGCTGTTGCCAGATAATTAAATGTTACTTTCTCCACAATAAGCCACCTCCAGTGTCGTTTTAGAGAAATTGGCAGTACATCCAACCGGCCTCACAACCACAGACCATGTGTAACCACGCCAGCCCAGGACCTCCACATCGGGCTTCTTCACCTGCGGGATCATCTGAGGAGGGGGAGGGGGGTGCTGAGGAGAATTTCTGTCATTAATAAAGCTCTTTTGTGGGGAAAAACTCATTCTGATTGGCTGGTTCCAAAGTGGGTGGACCTGGCTCCCAAGTGGGTGGGCCTATGCCCTCCCAGGCCCACCCACTTGGCTGCTCCTCTGCCCAGTCATGTGAAATCCATAGATTAGGGCCTAATTCATTTATTTCAATTGACTGATTTCCTTCTATGAACTGTAACTCAGTAAAATCTTTGAAATATTGCATGTTGCGTTTATCTTTTTGAAACAAGTGGTACTCGCTAAGGAAGCAGCGTGATGTCCTTTACAGTGGTGACGTGACCCGATCTACAGTTGCGCTCAGTTCTGATCACCGAAAATGATGAGACAGCCTATAGGGAGGAGGCCAGAGACCTGGCAGTGTGGTGCCAGGACAACAACCTCTCCCTCAATGTGAGCAAGACAAAGGAGCTGATCGCGGACTTCAGGAAAAGGCGGGCTGAACAGGTCCCCATTAACGTTGATAGGGCTGTAGTGGAGCGGGTCGAGAGTTTCAAGTTACTTGGTGCCCATATCACCAACAAACTTGGTGTGTCCAAACACACCAAGACAGTCGCGAAGAGGGCACGACAACACCTTTTCCCCCTGGCATGGGTCCCCAGATGCTCAAAAAGTTTTACAGCTGCACCATCGAGAGCATCCTGACCGGTTACATAACCGCCTGGTATGATAACTGTTCGGCATCTGACCGTAAGGCGCTATAGAGGGCAGTGCATACGGCCCAGTACATCACTGGGGCCAAGCTTCATGCCACCCAGGACCTCTATGCTAGGCGGTGTCATAGGAAAGCCCCAAAAATGGTCAAAGACTCCAGTCACCCAAGTCACAGACTGTTCTCTGCAACCACACGGCAAGCGGTACCGGAGGGCCAAGTCTAGGACCAAAGGGCTCTTTAACAGCTTCTACCCCCATGCCATAAGATTGCTGAACAATTAATCAAATGGCCACCCGGACTATCTACATTGACCCCTCCACCCATTTGTTTTTACACTACTGCTACTCACTGTTTATTATCTATGCACAGTCACTTCACCCCTACCTACACGTACAAATTATCTCGACTAACCTGTATTCCCACACATTGACTCGGTACCGGTACCCCCTGTATATGGCCTCTTTACTGTGATTTTTATTGTGTTAATTTTAAAAAGTATTTTTTACTTTAGTTTATTTGGTCAATATTTTCTTAAGTTTTTCTTGAACTGCACTGTTGGTTAAGGGCTTGTAAGTAAGCATTTCACGGTAAGGTCTACACCTGTTTAATTCTGCGCATGTGACAAATAAAGTTTGATTTGAATATGCATAAAATGCATTCTCCAATTGCAACGTCTGCCTATGCCCACATACAGTGGGGAGAAGAAGTATTTGATACACTGCCGATTTTGCAGGTTTTCCTACTTACAAAGCATGTAGAGGTCTGTAAATCATCACATTGTATGATTTTTAAGTAATGAATTAGCATTTTATTGCATGACATAAGTATTTGATCACCTACCAACCGGTAAGAATTCCGGCTATCACAGACCTGTTAGTTTTTCTTTAAGAAGCCCTCCTGTTCTCCACTCATTACCAGTATTAACTGCACCTGTTTGAACTCGTTACCTGTATAAAAGACACCTGTCCACACACTCACACAATCAATTAAGCTCCAACCTCTCCACAATGGCCAAGACCAGAGAGCTGTGTAAGGACATCAGGGATAAAATTGTAGACCTGCACAAGGCTGGGATGGGCTACAGGACAATAGGCAAGCAGCTTGGTGATAAGGCAACAACTGTTGGCGCAATTATTAGAAAATGGAAGAAGTTCAAGATGACGGTCAATCACCCTCGGTCTGGGGCTCCATGCAAGATCTAACCTCGTGGGGCATCAATGATCATGAGGAAGGTGAGGGATCAGCCCAGAACTACACGGCAGGACCTGGTCAATGACCTGAAGAGAGCTGGGACCACAGTCTCAAAGAAAACCATTAGTAACACACTACGCCGTCATGGATTAAAATCCTGCAGCGCACGCAAGGTCCCCCTGCTCAAGCCAGCGCATGTTCAGGCCCGTCTGAAGTTTGCCAATGACCATCTGGATGATCCAGAGGAGGAATGGGAGAAGGTCATGTGGTCTGATGAGACAAAAATAGAGCTTTTTGGTCTAAACTCCACTCGCCGTGTTTGGAGGAAGAAGAAGGATGAGTACAACCCCAAGAACACCATCCCAACCGTGACGCATGGAGGTGGAAACATCATTCTTTGAGGATGCTTTTCTGCAAAGGGGACAGGACGACTGCACCGTATTGAGGGGAGGATGGATGGGGCCATGTATCGCGAGATCTTGGCAAACAACCTCCTTCCCTCAGTAAGAGCATTGAAGATGGGTCGTGACTGGGTCTTCCAGCATGACAACGACCCGAAACACACAGCCAGGGCAACTAAGGAGTGGCTCCGTAAGAAGCATCTCAAGGTCCTGGAGTGGCCTAGCCAGTCTCCAGACCTGAACCCAATAGATCATCTTTGGAGGTAGCTGAAAGTCCATATTGCCCAGCGACAGCCCCGAAACCTGAAGGTCTGTATGGAGGACTGGGCCAAAATCCCTGCTGCAGTGTGTGTAAACCTGGTCAAGAACTACAGGAAACGTATGATCTCTGTAATTGCAAACAAAGGTTTCTGTACCAAATATTAAGTTCTGCTTTTCTGATGTATCAAATACTTATGTCATGCAATAAAATGCTAATTAATTACTTAAAAATCATACAATGTGATTTTCTGGATTTTTGTTTTAGATTCCGTCTCTCACAGTTGAAGTGTACCTGCAAAATCGGCAGTGTATCAAATACTTCTTCTCCCCACTGTATATTGTCTAAAGAAACATTTCTATGCTTGAAACTTGAAAACACAAAGTTAGGCGTAAGCTATCTAATTTCAAAATAGTTCAACCTCACTGGCAATCGTGAATGATAATTCTTCACGTTTTACTGGTGAAACTTCCTAACTACATCTCCATTCCAATCACTTGATTGACCTCAATCAGTGTCATGGGAATATGCAGATCTTCTTGAATTAGTTTGGTGAACGAATTTGAGCACATGGTTCTAACAAACTATTAACATTTCTTGTATTTTGTTTCAATCAAAGCATATTTCCTGCCTAGTGGCACGCTCCGTTGTCGCGAAATAGCAATTGAAACAAGCATGCCAGGCCATGACAATGAAAATGGTATATTCTGAATCAGGGGAGGATGGAGAACAATCAACAACTCATTAGAAATGAGGAGGTCTTTTTGGTGTAACAGTAATGTTACAGGCCTACCATGCTATGATTATTATATTTGGTTCTGTTATGTAAAATGCTAATGATCCTTATGTGATCTTGTGAGTTTGATTCAGCTTTGATCTAACTTTTTTAAACAAGCACCATTGTGAAAAGTGATACTCTTCTATTTGTAATAATAACAATAAGTGGGTATGGCTATTAGGCATAGACAACAGATCTTTATTTGATTTTAAGGGATTGGAGCACCCTCTGTTGTGCTGAAAGGACAGCACCAGGATGGTGCAGTTGTGTTTAAGAAGTTGAACCAACTTGTGGTGCTGGAAAGCCGAAGGATAGCTCTGTCATTCGGCCAGTTCAGGAACAATGTTAAGGCGTTCCTCCTCCTCTCCATTTTCGGAAAAGGAGGAGTATTGAGGGAACCAAGGCGCAGCGAAGTTTGAACACATAATGATTTATTAAATAAACAAAATAGACAAAGACGAAAACGAACTATACTGGATATAACTAACAAAATAACAAAACGATGTAGACAGACCTGAACAAACGAACTTACATATACACGAAGCACGCTGACACAGGAACAGACTACATAAACCGAAAACGAAACGAACAACCGAAACAATCCCGTATGGTGTAAGACATAACACAGACACAGGAGACAATCACCCACAAACACACAGTGATAATGCCCTACCTAAATATGACTCTTGATTAGAGGAAAATGCAAACCACCTGCCTCTAATCAAGAGCCATACCAGGCAAACCGAAACCAACATAGAAACAGGTAACATAGACTGCCCACCCAAAACACATGCCCTGACCATAAACACATAAAAACTAACATAAATAGGTCAGGACTGTTACAAACAAACAACAATAATTAGCAGTATAGCATAATAGGCCTACCACTATGTGGTATAGCTATTTGTAGGCTTTAGCCTAATGTAAGTATAAATAGCGTACATACAGCATAATATCATTGCATTGTGTAGCTTACATGCTGTATCATAAATACACTTTGATTTGATTAGCTTGAACATATGGTTACAATGTACCCTATTGCAGAATATAAGAAAACAGAGAGGTGAACTATCAATTCATGGAATGTATTTGCATCGATTAGGCATGCTATCAAATCAATTGACCAAGTAGTGAACATAAATATTACTATGTAGAATTGCAGGAAATTAATTTTAAAACAGCCTTAAAATCAAGCTTTTGGTGTGGTGTGGTGTATGCATCTTAATAAACTATAACTTAAATACATTATTACCTCCAACTTGGACCAATTCACATTTCAATTGCCCACCCTGACATACCAATCTAGAACGGTTCCTGCGTCTCAACCAATAGCCAATGTAGGCTAAATATACCAAGCAGAGCTACAGCAACTTCCAGAGAGGATCATGCTCCTTGGGTGGCCACTCTGGTTTGGGTGTCCTCAGCAGAACGGTGTTGCCGTAAACAAGTGGTCACTTCTGGGTTTCACTGCACAAGAGGAGGTCTGTGGGATTTTATGAATATCAAGGCAGACACACAGTGAATTTAGATTTTTTTTCAACGTTATGATTGGCGTCCACAGTGCACACAAGTTCTCGCAACCGCCAGAAAGAAGGTAGGGAAGAAACCACCAGTACTAAATCCCTGCAGAACCATATAGGCCACCTACAGGCTCTCTAAAAAGTCAGGCAAAACAAATACTGTCTATTATATTGACAAAGTAGTTGAGTGAACTTTCTAACAATTAAAATACATGTCCTCAAAGATGGAAGGACAGGCGGGAGAGGAGGCTAGATCAGGTGGGACCCTTGTAGCCAATTAGAGGGCAGATACGCGTGTTAACAATGGGACATATAGATAGATAGAGGACTCATCTTTGTATCTGTGCCATAGCATACCACTGTATGAGTCATAAAACCTTGCAGTCAAACACGGAAATGGTTCAAATCGTTTTTCCACCATTAATTTGATCCATTGTGGATATATAACGCATGCTCACTCTGAAGTTGAACTTGAACTTGTTGACTGATGCCATTGTGGTGGGTTCTAGGACGATGGGAGCAGCTGTACACCAGAAGACTGCAGCCAAAGCAGCCAAGGCACCTGTCTGTAGGGTGAGTAGTATTGGTTGGTACAGTATGTGCCTTTAGGTTCCTCTCCATGTGCAGGCTATTGTACTGGCCTGTGTGGTAAAGTCTTTCATATGTGTTTGTTGCATTGAATTGCTTAGTTGATAATTTGTGTCAACTTTGAATTAAATCTAAGCCACAGATTGTTAACTTCCTCCATTTTGTGTACTTGACCTTTATAGATGCAGACCCGAAGACATTCAAGCACACGCTGAGACGCCAAGTATGATGAGTAAAACATTTAAACGTCTTAACCCTTGCAAGGCTGCAAGCCCAGACGGCATTCCCAGCCGCGTCCTCAGAGCATGCGCAGACGAGCTGGCTGGTGTGTTTAAGGACATATTCAATCAATCCTTATCCCAGTCTGCTGTTCCCACATGCTTCAAGAGGGCCACCATTGTTCCTGTTCCCAAGAAAGCTAAGGTAACTGAGCTAAACGACTACCGCCCCGTAGCACTCACTTCCGTCATCATGAAGTGCTTCGAGAGACTAGTCAAGGACTATATCACCTCCACCCTACCTGACACCCTAGACCCACTCCATTTTGCTTACCGACCCAACAGGTCCACAGACGACGCAATCGCAACCACACTGCACACTGCCCTAACCCATCTGGACAAGAGGAATACCTATGTGAGAATGCTGTTCATCGACTACAGCTCAGCATTTAACACCATAGTACCCTCCAAACTCGTCATCAAGCTCGAGACCCTGGGTCTCGACCCTGCCCTGTGCAACTGGGTCCTGGACTTCCTGACGGGCCGCCCCCAGGTGGCGAGGGTAGGTAACAACATCTCCACCCCGCTGATCCTCAACACTGGGGCCCCACAAGGGTGCGTTCTGAGCCCTCTCCTGTACTCCCTGTTCACCTACGACTGCGTGGCCATGCACGCCTCCAACTCAATCATCAAGTTTGCAAACGACACTACAGTGGTAGGCTTGATTACCAACAACGACGAGACGGCCGACAGGGAGGAGGTGAGGGCCCTCGGAGTGTGGTGTCAGGAAAATAACCTCACACTCAACGTCAACAAAACAAAGGAGATGATTGTGGACTTCAGGAAACAGCAGAGGGAGCACCCCCCTATCCACATCGACGGGGCAGTAGTGGAGAAGGTGGAAAGTTTTAAGTTCCTCGGTGTACACATCACAGACAAACTGAATTGGTCCACCCACACAGACAGCGTTGTGAAGAAGGCGCAGCAGCGCCTCTTCAACCTCAGGAGGCTGAAGAAATTCGGCTTGTCACCAAAAGCACTCACAAACTTCTACAGATGCACAATCGAGAGCATCCTGTCAGGGTGTATCACCGCCTGGTACGGCAACTGCTCCGCCCACAACCGTAAGGCTCTCCAGAGGGTAGTGAGATCTGCACAACGCATCACCGGGGGCAAACTACCTGCCCTCCAGGACACCTACACCACCCGATGTCACAGGAAGGCCATAAAGATCATCAAGGACAACAACCACCCGAGCCACTGCCTGTTCACCCCGCTATCATCCAGAAGGCGAGGTCAGTACAGGTGCAACAAAGCAGGGACCGAGAGACTGAAAAACAGCTTCTATCTCAAGGCCATCAGACTGTTAATAAACAGCCACCACTAACATTTAGTGGCCGCTGCCAACATACTGACTCAACTCCAGCCACTTTAATCATGGGAATTGATGGAAATTATGTAAAAATGTATCACTAGCCACTTGAAAAATGGCACTTAATATAATGTTTACATACCCTACATTACTCATCTCATATGTATATGTATATACTGTACTCTATATCATCTACTGCATCTTGCCATCTTTTTGTAATACATGTATCACTAGCCACTTTAAACTATGCCACTTTATGTTTACATACCCTACATTACTCATCTCATATGTATAGACAGTACACTATACCATCTACTGCATCTTGCCTATGCTGTTCTGTACCATCACTCATTCATATATCTTTATGTACATATTCTTTATCCCTTTACACTTGTGTGTATAAGGTAGTAGTTGTGGAATTGTTAGGTTAGATTACTTGTTGGTTATTACTGCATTGTCGGAACTAGAAGCACAAGCATTTCGCTACACTCGCATTAACATCTGCTAACCATGTGTATGTGACAAATAAAATTTGATTTGATTTGATTTATGACTGGACATGGGCCGGATATTTGGTACAACGATCTAAAAAGGGTGCAGAAGCACACCAGCACCCCATTGTATGTTTATTCCATAACCATCTCCCTGCCTACCCCTTTTTCCACACTATGCCTTTTATGCCCCATGGTCCCTCAACTTCGGACACTTTGGAACTCTCCATCTTATCTCTATAAACCCACCCTACCTTCCCCCATTTTCCATATGCTGCCACCTTCACTTGTTCTTCTCCTGATTTGATAGCATATAGATTCAGTAACACATTTAAAAGTGTTATGGTGTACTGATTTTGCGACCGTCTTTTCACCTGTGTAATGCTGTCTTCCTCCTGCTTATTCTGGGGTTCAGACTGAATGCAGTGTTAAAATGTGCTGCTCAGAACTGAAAGCAGCACCATGGACCTGTTAAATTGATAATAATTGTGTTGATATAGCTGTGTTTTAGTCACAGCTTTCTTGTTTTGAGTCTGTTAAGTGTGTTTCTGTTTCTGCTGGAGTTGACCTAGTATTTTATATAAAGCCTACCTTACACATCCAGTTTCTCCATTTGTAACTCACCAACCAAAGTCACAATATGCTGTTTTACATTTTGTCTTATTTTTGCTGGTCTAATTCCTAAAATGGAAAAGCAGAAGAATCTGTGCACTCGTGGATAGTAATACTAGTTCATATGGTGCTCGTCGGTGTCCAAGGTTTGTGGCATTGATGAGTGTTTACTTAAATTCAGATGTTTATATGTTACGTATAAAAGGCATATGTATGCATTATTTACCATTTAGATTTTTTTTAAACAATGTAATTGTTGTAGTTCATGTGATTGATGGGTGACTAGGTGCATTCTTGCCAAATAAATATGCTTATTCATTCATGATTATGGATACATTCTGCAATGGCTTAATCTGGCTTAGAATCTGCAACAGAACAAGTCAACAAGCTAGTTCTGAATTGCTTTAATACAGCAGTACATTCTGACACCATGAATTGAAATAGATTTCACCCTGTTCATATAGTTGGCAGAAATTATAAGAGATGAAATAAAGACCTCCACCGGCTAAATAGGATCTGGTAAAATAAGGGTATGTCGCTAACATCATCTAGGTAGGTAGCTAGCTAGCTATATAGCTTCTTTGCAAAACAAAATGCCTAGTATTCATTGCACGTAATAAATATCTGACTGCTACTAGGATACTATTCTGTACAAGACAAGACCAAATGCATAAATAAGACAAATATTAGTTAAACAAAATATGGATCAGTAAATTAACATTTTCAATATACACTGAGTATATAAAACATTAAGACACCTGCGTTTTCCATGACATAGAATGATCAGGTGTCACGATCGTCTTTTGGAGAGAGTGAGGACCAACATGCAGCGCGTGGAAAATACATCTTCTTTTTATTTTGAAGAAGGTAAAACGAAACAAAACACTTACAAACTAACAAAACAACCGTGAAGCTACAAAACGAAAGTGTACACACAAGCTACTAACGTTTAGACATAGACAATTCCCCACAAACAGCTAAAGCCTATGGTTACCTTAAATATGGCTCCCAATCAGAGACAACAATAACCAGCTGTCTCTAATTGAGACCCAATTCAGGCAACCATAGACTTTCCTAAACACCTACACTCAACCATAGACACAGCTAGACAACTATACTAAACATAAACCCAACTACTCTAAATAAACCCCCTAAACCTTACAACCACCCTAGACACTACAAAACCCACATAAATTACCCATGTCACACCCTGACCTAACTAAAATAATAAAGAAAACAAAGAATACTAAGGCCAGGGCGTGACATCAGGTGAATCCAGATGAAAGCTAGGGTGGGGAAGGTGTTCCTAATGTTTCGTATACTCAGTGTATCTTTCGTTTTGGATCAAGGTAGCTAGTTAGTTGTCAGCAAAGGTGTCAGCTAGAGATGGCTGGAACTTGCATGGATTTGTAGTCTTGCATGAAGTCTACTTTGTTGCTAATTAGCATGTTCGAATCTGAGAGTAAATAGAGCTGACTATATTGATAAAAGTCACTTTGTCCAAGATAGATTTACACGGTTATCAAAACGTAACCCCAGGGTAAGCCTACACAAAACACAGGCCTTATTTGAAGTGTTTCTCAAAACCAGAATGAATAACATGAATGTTGGAAAAAGGATTGGAACCATTTCCTTGTTTGACCACTAGGTTTTATGGGTATTATGATGTGTCCACTGTGGGGCTCAATTATAGCATCTGTGACAGCTTAGGCAGCAACATCTCCATTTTAAAGCAGTCAATTTTCTTCTTCTTCATTGGCTGATTGCTACCAACTCATAGGAATCCTCACCCAGTTGACTACTTTAAAATGGTGGAAGCCCTCAACAGAGCTGCCAACTCTCATGCATTGGCCATGAGACATTTGATTCTCTTCTGACGCTCACACGCCACACCTCTTATATCTCACGCATTGAAAAGTACTGCTTTTATTTTTAAAATTAGTCCATTGTATATTCAGTACGTTACATTTTGAACTGTGCTCCAAATCGTTTTGAAATCGGAGCATCTGAACTTGCAATTTAACATCACAAGCGGAAACCTCTATCATTGTCCTGTCCTGCCACAGCACTGTGAACCGCGATACATTGAAGCATATGACGTTTTAAAGAAACACCCCTCAAGATTAGTGTAGCTGAATGGAGAGAGAGAACTCTGCTGAGTTTATAACACTGTAAAAAGTGCAGCATGGTAGCGCTGTATTATGTACAATGTTGCCAACAAAATTAGGTTGGTGTTACTCCTGTTCCTATTGCAGAATGCAGCCTTTTGACAGCATGTACTACAGTCGATTTAATCCACACTTGCATTAGTCCCCTCGTTTGGTGATTGGCATTTAGGTTGTGACAATCAAAAGGCAACAGACAGACCTACAGTATGTTTTAGCAGGGGAGTTTGGTAGGGTAACCTGACGAGTAACTGCAAAAATAATTTAGTCAAACAGATTGTGAACACAAAAGTGTACGTTTGATTCTAGAGCGGTGTAAGGACCGATGCCGGAGATGAGAAGCATGTACGGGGAGCCAAACATGTAATCAGGAACAGTGTCAGCACACGAGTATACAAGGACATATGACAATCAATGCTGAAGTAGGGAACAGAGCGGGGACCCAGACAGATATAGAGGAGATAATGACAGAGGTGATTGAGTCCAGGTGAGTCCAATAATCGCTGATGCGCATGACAGGGGGAAGGCAGGTGTGCGTAATGATGCTGGCAGGAGTGTGTAATTGTAACGGCTTTCTTCCTGGGATGAATGAGAGGACCAAAATGCAGCGCAGTTAGTGTTCAACATGTTTAATCAGCAGATAAACGGTGAACATGAACGGTGAATATTAACCCATAACAAAATAACAAACGTGAAAGCCGAGACAGTCCTATCTGGTGCAGAACACAAACACAGAGACAGGAAACAACCACCCACAATCCCCAACACAAAACAAGCCACCTATATATGATTCTCAACCAGGGACAACGATTGACAGCTGTCTCTGATTGAGAACCAAATTAGGCTGGACACAGAAACAGACAAACTAGACACACAACATAGAATTCCCACCCAGCTCACGTCCTGACCAACACTAAACAAGCAAAACACATAAGAACTATGGTCAGGACGTGACAGTACCACCCCCCCCCTGAGGTGCGGACTCCGAACGCACCCCTAAAACTCAAGGGGAGGGTCTGGGTGGGCATCTGTCCGCGGTGGCGGCTCCGGCGGTGGACGAGGACACCACTCCACCACTGTCTTTGTCCATCTCCCTAGCGTCCTTTGAGTGGCGACCCTCGCCCCCGACCTTGGCCTAGGAATCCTCCCCAAGGCCCCCACATGATTTAGGAGGTAGCTCAGGACAGAGAAGTAGCTCAGGACAGAGGGGCAACTCAGGACGAATGGCAGCTCCGGACTGAGTGGCAGCTCCGGACTGAGTGGCAGCTCCGGACTGAGTGGCAGCTCCGGACTGAGTGGCAGCTCCGGACTGAGTGGCAGCTCCGGACTGAGTGGCAGCTCCGGACTGAGTGGCAGCTCCAGACTGTAGGGCGGCTCACGACTGGAGGGCGGCTCACGACTGGAGGGCGGCTCACGACTGGAGGGCGGCTCACGACTGTAGGGCGGCTCACGACTGTAGGGGGGGCTCACAACTGTAGGGGGGGCTCACGACTGTAGGGGGGACTCACGACTGTAGGGGGGACTCACGACTGGAGGGCGGCTCACGACTGGAGGGCGGCTCACGACTGGAGGGCGGCTCACGACTGGAGGGCGGCTCACGACTGGAGGGCGGCTCACGACTGGAGGGCGGCTCACGACTGGAGGGCGGCTCTGGCAGCTCCTGACTGGCTGGCGGCTCTGGCAGCTCCTGACTGGCGGCTCTGGCAGCTCCTGACTGGCTGGCGGCTCTGGCAGCTCCTGACTGGCTGGCGGCTCTGGCAGCTCCTGACTGGTTGGCGGCTCTGGCAGCTCCTGACTGGCTGGCGGCTCTGGCAGCTCCTGACTGGCTGGCGGCTCTGGCAGCTCCTGACTGGCTGGCGGCTCTGGCAGCTCCTGACTGACGGGCGGCTCTAATGGCTCGTGGCAGACGGACGGCTCAGATGGCGCTGGGCAGACGGACGGCTCAGATGGCGCTGGGCAGACGGACGGCTCAGATGGCGCTGGGCAGACGGACGGCTCAGATGGCGCTGGGCAGACGGACGGCTCAGAAGGCGCTGGGCAGACGGACGGCTCAGTTGGCGCTGGGCAGACGGATGGCTCAGACGGCGCTGGGCAGACGGATGGCTCAGACGGCGCTGGGCAGACGGATGGCTCAGACGGCGCTGGGCAGACGGATGGCTCAGACGGCGCTGGGCAGACGGATGGCTCAGATGGCGCTGGGCAGACGGATGGCTCAGATGGTGCTGGGCAGGCAGGCAGCTCAGACGGCGCTGGGCAGACGGATGGCTCAGATGGTGCTGGGCAGGCAGGCAGCTCAGACGATGCTGGGCAGACGAGCAGTGCAGGCAGCTCAGATGGCGCTGGGCAGACGAGCAGTGCAGGCGCCGTTGGGCAGGCAGGCAGTACAGACGGTGCTGGGGAGACGAGCAGTGCAGGCGGCGTTGGGCAGACGGCCGACTCTGACCTGCTGAGGCGCACAGTAGGCCTGGTGCGTGGTACCGGCACTGGTGGTACCGGGCTGAGGGCACGCACCTCAGGGCGAGTGCGGGGAGAAGGAACAGTGCGTACAGGGCTCTGGAGACGCACAGGAGGCTTGGTGCGTGGTGCCGGAACTGGAGGCACTGGGCTGGAGACACGCACCACAGGGAGAGTGCGTGGAGGAGGAACAGGGCTCTGGAGACGCACTGGAAGCCTGGTGCGTGGTGTAGGCACTGGTGGTACTGGGCTGGGGCGGGAAGGTGGCGCCGGATATACCGGACCGTGAAAGAGTACACGAGCTCGTGAGCACCGAGCCTGCCCAACCTTACCTGGTTGAATGGTCCCCGTAGCCCTGCCAGTGCGGCGAGGTGGAATAGCCCGCACTGGGCTATGCTGGCGAACCAGGGACACCATTTGTAAGGCTGGTGCCATGTACACCGGCCCGAGGAGACGTACTGGAGGCCAGATATGTTGAGCCGGCTTCATGGCACTTGGCTCAATGCTCACTCTAGCCCGGCTAGTGCGGGGAGGTGGAATAACCCGCACCGGGCTAAGCACACGTACAGGAGACTCCGTGCGCTCTTCCGCACAACACGGTGTCTGCCCGTACTCTCGCTCTCCACGGTAAGCCCGGGAAGTTGGCGCAGGTCTCCTACCTGACTTCGCCACACTCCCCTTTAGCCTCCCCCCCCCAAGAAATTTTTGGGTGAGCCTCTCGGGCTTCCAGCCGCTCTGCCTTGCTAGCGCCTCATAATGCCGCCTCTCCGCTTTTGATGCCTCCAGGTCCGCTTTGGGGCGGCGACACTTTTCTGGCTCTGCCCAGGGTCCTTCTCCGTCTAGAATCTCCTCCCATATCCATTCCTCCTTGTACCACTGCTGCTGTCGCTGCTGCCCGTTTCCACGCTGCTTGGTCCGGGTTTGGTGGGTGGTTCTGTAATGGCTTTCTTCCTGGGATGAATGAGAGGACCAAAATGCAGCGCAGTTAGTGATCAACATGTTTAATCAGCAGATAAACGGTGAATATTAACCCATAACAAAATAACAAACGTGAAAGCCGAGACAGTCCTATCTGGTGCAGACCACAAACACAGAGACAGGAAACAACCACCCACAATCCCCAAGACAAAACAAGCCACCTATATATGATTCTCAATCAGGGACAACGATTAACAGCTGTCTCTGATTGAGAACCATATTAGGCTGGACACAGAAACAGACAAACTAGATACACAACATAGAATTCCCACCCAGCTCACGTCCTGACCAACACTAAACAAGCAAAACACATAAGAACTATGGTCAGGACGTGACAGTAATGCTGGGGATTCTTGCGCCTTTGAGCGCCAGGGTGGGGGAGCGGGGAAGATACATATTAAAATAATTTGGTTATGGTGTAGGGAAAAATGTATGTCAACTTGTCTTCAGGAGATTTTATTATCTATTTACTTTATTTTGCCTGATCAGTGGAACAATTCTCATTCTTAACAATGGGCTAAAATATAGGGCAATTACTGTGCTTATTACCAAGAACACTACTGTTATTCCCCACACTTCTATTATTCCACTTCTTCACAACTTTGCCAGTGTAATCACATATTTTAAATCTGAAATGCCTATTTGTGTCTTTGAAAATGAATTAAAAGAGGCTATGTATTGTTGAAGCCACCCATGGACAGTTTGAAATAACTCATACAAATAAGCATTGGATATCAAATTCTCCAGGCCTCAAATATAATTTTTGACATTTTAGTATTGTGCACAAGCTAGGCAGAGATGGTAGGAGGACTCACAACTCATAAACACATCGTATTTTGTCTATGTAGAGTAAGATGATGGCAAGGATCTTCAACTAGTAGGCATAAACCACCTGAATATTGATATTCATTCGATTATTCTTGAAGGCTGGGTGATTTTGAGAAAGAAGTATTGTTATAACAGGAACATTTTCAAACACCAAGCACTTGGGAAACATTGATCAGGGGTGGCCAACCCTCCTGGAGAGTAAGCAGGATTTTCCTCCAGCCCTATTTCAAATGACAAAATCCTAAATGTTTGTGTCCTTACCTTGTAAGCAGTCTATGGACTGGACTTGCAATCTATGATTTGGTTACCCACTGCCATCAACCATTAATAGTAGTATTTCCTGTGCAGAGCCAGGTTTAGTAGTAACACTTCAGCTTTCCACCTGAGAACAGAGATCAGTCCCTACTTCCAACCTTCCCACTGTTTCTTCCATTTGTCTGTCTCCCCATCTCATGTAATTACTGTCTGAAAAAAGTGTCAAACCACCTAAAAAATAAGTAAAAAAATATTAGCATACTTAAAATTTCATCCCCCAAAGTAATAAAGTTTTCACATTTTGAGTGTTGATTTATTGTTCAAAGCATGCTGAATATGCCTGACCTGTGTTTTTTATTTGTTTTATTTTCCACCCTGGTAATAGGCCTAAGCCATGCCAAAATACATAGAATGGCAGGAAATTAGCTTTAAAACAGTAACATTTTACTGGGGAAGACCCCCAGATCCCCTGTCTAGGGGTTGTGCCAGGGGGAAATGAAATTCATAGAGCAACTCTCACTCCAAGCTTTCTTGAAAAGTTGTCAGCCCTGCCTCAATGGCAATGCCGGTGCTAAAATGTATCCACGATGAGTCCTCTATCTATCTCTATGACAACAGGAACAACTCTAATATAAAGTTTTTTTTTTCTTCCAAAGTTGCCGAAATGCCAATTTCGTCCACTTATAGATTTGTAATAACCTAATTATTACAAAACGTCTATTCGATTAAATAAGCCCCACATAGCAAATGAGCAATAAAACATGTTGTTGACCAAATTCGACACTCATTGACCTCCATATAAAAACGTATTTTCTTGGACAGATTTTTGGCGGAGTATAACCTCTCGCTTCGCCTCTTCCGCTTTGGATGAACAATACATTCTTGTGGATATTTTGTCCCAAATGTCAGCTGAAGGACAAACCGCACATCATACCGTTAAAGTAAGTTAAAATGTAATTGTATTCAACGTTCTGGCTTGTAAGGAACATTTACACGATTTTGCAAGCATTCGTTTCATGTTGTATACCAATTAATTGTGTATTACAGCTTGATTAATCAGACTATGGCATCCGTTAGTACTATAAACCCAGGGTCCTTCTATTCTCCACCAATGACTGTCTAATACGAGTTCTCCACGCTTAGTGATTCTTTAAAGACGTCAATTCCCATGCACCACCAGGAGTTGGACGTCATCAGGAAGTACCCGTAGTCAGAAATATTTTGTTGAGTTTTGTTGTTGTCCAGCAAAGGTAGGTGTTTCTGAGTTTCTATGAAATAGAGTTATGCCCAAACACTATAATTGAATACTTTAGACATTGGCACATGTACTGCGTATTCGCTATTTATCTACATAGCATGCCAAAATTGAACGTAGCCTAGATAGTGATGGAAGCAACCCTGCCAAATGAACTATGACCCATATTCATTGTAAGTTGCCCGCGGCAGTCATTGAATAGATTTATATTGTACAAAACATTTTATCAAGCTATATTGACTGCACAGTAGCATGTAACACAATGTAATTCATATATAGTTAATAAAGGTGTTCATATGATTTAATTGTTATGATAGGCTAACTGCACACGGTCACACTGAATAACATGTTCATTACATCACATAAAATACATCAGAACACCCATTTTTCAACAGTGGTTCCATTCATGGCGCTTGCTGGTGTGCGTGTCATCGAGCTTGCGGGCCTGGCCCCAGCGCCCTTTTGCGGCATGATTCTGGCTGACTTTGGCGCCAAGGTGATCCGAGTGGACCGGACCAAGGTTGCAATGGCAATGGACACGCAGGCTCGAGGCAAGCGCTCGGTGGCGATCAACCTGAAGAGCCCAGAGGGAGTAGCTGTGCTGAAAAGACTCTGCATTCAATCAGATGTCCTCCTTGAGCCCTTCCGCAAAGGTCAGATATGTTCACATTTGGATATCTTTGAATACTTCAGTTACCGAATTGTAAAAATGCCCCCTTAAAGACTAGATATATGTGGTTATTGAATGCCACTTTATTCGATAGAAACATGGTCAATTATTGACAGGTGATAAGAGATGAGTAAGGGTTAAAGGTTTGTAATTCAAACTTACTTTTGAAGGTCCAGCAGTAACTCCTGCATCCATAATGTGTGCACATGTGAGCATGCGTGTACTGTATCAACCATTTACTAAATGAAGAGAGCATCATTACATGTCCACCACGGCCTGATTGGGAGTGGATGTACTATACAGTGTAAGAAAATGCATTTGTATGCACCAGCTGGTGTTGGCCAAGTCGTAAATAAGGAAGAGATTCTCATACACAGTTTGATTGTTCCCACATGTATTCTGCTTAGAACACACGTCAAAGGGAAACGTGTGATGGAACTATAAGCCTTTGACGCATCATTGGTTTATCCATAGACAGCAATGCGTAGACCAGTGCATTTTATTTTCAGCTCAGAAATCAAAATGGAACAATTTCATACTGGATTCGGAGGGACATCTTGTGCACTTGGGATACATTCCAATGTATAGTATCAGAAATTGCACCATCAATTCATAGAAGGAGACTCCTCCTTGCTAATCAAGGGAACACTCTTAGCTCTTTATTTTCATGAAGAAGCCTCCATTTTTTTTATTGAATCATAGTTGTCCAAAAACAAATGTAGTCCACTGTTTTCCCTATTAAATGGGTCGAAGCAGCCATTACTCAACACGGCAATTAAAAACAGAGTGAAATCAATTGCTCTCAACTGTTCTACTGCTGTGCTGGGTTACAATGTGAGTTTCTCTCCTCCTTTGGTGTAAAAAAGGCTAAGCTCTTTGCTCAGGTTAAATGCAGAAAACATATACAGGCCATGGAAGAACTGGGACGTTTTCAGTTTCCAAGAATTGTGTACAGATTCTTGTGACATGGGACGTGCATTATAATGCTGAAACCTGAAGTGATGGCGGCAGGTGAATGGCATGACATTGGGCCTCAGGATCTCGGCACAGTATCTGTGCATTCAAATTGCCATTGATAAAATGCAATTGTGTTCGTTGTCCATAGCTTATGCCTGCCCATACCATAACCCCACCACCACCATGGGGCATTCTGTTCACAACGTTGACCGCTCACTGACACGATGCCATACACGCTGTCTGTCATCTGCCCAGTACAGTTGAAGCTGGGATTAATCCGTGAAGAGCACACTTCTCCAGTAGCCATCGAAGTTCAGCATTTGCCCACTGAAGTCGTTTACGACGCCAAACTGCAGTTAGGTCAAGACCCAGGTGAGGATGACAAGTACGCAGATGAGCTTGCCTGAGACGGTTTCATCAGCATTCCAGATGGCTGGTCTTAGATGATCCCGCAGGTGAAGAAGCTGAATGTGGAGTGCCTGGGCTGGCGTGGTTACACATGGTCTGTGGTTCTGAGGCCGCTTGAACGTACTGCGAAATTCTCTAAAACAACGTTGGTAGTGGAAAATAAACGTAAAATTTTCTGGCAACTGCTCTTCTGGACGTTAATGCAGTCAGCATGCCAATTACACGCTCCCTCAACTTGAGACATATGTGGCATTGTGTTGTGTGAGACAACTGTACATTTTTAGAGTGGCCTTCTATTGTCCCCAGCACAAGGTGCACCTGTGTAATGATCATGCTGTTTAATCAGCTTCTTGATATTCCACACCTGTCAGATGGATGGATTATCTTGGCAAAGGAGAAATGCTCACTAACATGGATGTAAACAAATTTGTGCACATAATTTGAGAGAAATAAGATTTTAGTGCATATTGAAAATTTTGCCGATCTTTTATTTGAACTCATGAAACATGGGACCAACACTTGTTGCGTTTTTATATTTTTGTTCAGTATAATTGTAATTTTGTCAAGCTTGCCTTGCCAAATAAAATTGAATCTTTTTTGCTCCTATAAAAAAAAAAAAAATTGCTTAGTTATAGTCTACCATTTTTATAGGAGTGGCTAAAACATCCTAATAAAGGACCTCTGAGTACATCAAAAAGGTTTGATATACCTCAACTGGTATGCCATCCAGCCCTGGAGTTTTCCCGGATTTAAAGGCTTTAATTGCGTCAAGAAGTTCCTCTGTAATTTGTCCTTCACATGAGTCTTTCTGTACAGCTGTTAATTTTACACTTAACAGAACAAATATTCAGTTAGTGGAGATGGAGGAGACTGAAATGAAAACAACATATGCTTAAAGTACTTTGCTTCCTCTTTCAAAATATAGTTTGGTGATTCATTTGTAAAAAGTTTCTGTAAATAATTTTTGGTAGTATTTCTGTTGAACGTGAGCTGTGCTTACATTCCCTCTATTCAGCTGGTGGCTATATTGAAAGGACATTTTTCCCAGGGTTTGCACTGTGGTTGGTGTGTCTGATGGTCATATGAGTGCAGGGTCTATAGAAAGAAATAGACCGTGCCAGACAGTGTCCCTGGACCAACCTCGACTACATGACTCAGACTTTAGTGGTTTGCAAGGGGCTTCAGACTTTATTTGCTTTGTGGTGCATTGTCTTCTGTTTCTGTGGATGTTGTTTAAGTGTTTGGTTTTGAATAAGCTGTGCCTGGCTAATGGTACACTTTGTTAGGCCTCTGTACTTTTATTCCTAATTTTAAGGTATGTAAAGTCCGTTCCTCTCTTTTAACTGTGTGTTTCTGTGTAGGAGTTATGGAGAAGCTGGGTCTGGGTCCAGAGGAGCTACTGAAGGAGAACCCTCGTCTGATCTACGCACGCCTCACTGGCTACGGCCAGAGTGGAGCCTATGCCAAGGCTGCTGGTCACGACATCAACTACCTCGCCATGTCAGGTAGAAACAACTTGACTTTACGTCCATCCAGGACATAAGATGTGGAACAGCTTCAGTTGAAAATCAGATATAGAAATACACACTATTCAATGGCATTTTACTTAGGACTGATAGCACTACAATTAATGAATGGTCTCGATGGCTACCATTTCTGTGGCTGCACGAGTAGAGTGCCATTTTTGCGTCCCTTTTGATATTGTAAATATAAATTGTGCACCCCTATTGCATTTTATAACCATGTTATATTACATGAAGTTCCCTTTAACCTCTCTGAGATTTGTGGGATGCAAGCGTCCCACCTCGACAACAGCCAGTGAAATTGCAGGGTGCCAAATTCAAACAACAGAAATATCATAATTAAAATTCCTCAAACATACAAGTATTATACATCAGTTTAAAGATAAACTTCTTGTTAATCCAACCACAGTGTCCGATTTCAAAAAGGCTTTACGGTGAAAGCACACCATGCGATTATGTTAGGACGGCGCCTAGCCACAAAAAACATACAGACATTTTCCAGCCAAGGAGAGGGCTCACAAAAGTCAGAAATAGCGATTAAATTAATCACTAACCTTTGATCTTCATCTGTTGGCACTCCCTGGACTCCATGTTACACAATTAATTTTTGTTTTGTTCAATAAAGTCCCTGTTTATGTCCAAAACCCCCAGTTTAAATTGCCGCGTTATGTTCAGTAATGCATTGTCTCAAATAACATCCGGTGAAATTACAGAGACAAATCAAATTACAGAAATACTCATCATAAACATTGATTAAAGATACAAGTGTTATACATAGGATTAAAGATAAACATCTTGTTAATCCAGCCGCTGTGTCAGATTTCAAAAAGGCTTTACGGCGAAAGCAAACCATACTATTATCTGAGGATAGCATCCCATCAAACAAACACAGACAATCATATTTCATCCCGCCAGGCGTGACACAAAACTCAGAAATAACGATATAATTCATGCCTTACCTTTGAAGATCTTCTTTTGTTGGCACTCCAATATGTCCCATAAACATCACAAATGGTCCTTTTGTTCGATTAATTCCGTCGTTATATCTCAAATGTCAATTTATTTGGCGCGTTTGATCCAGAAAAACACCGCTTCCAACTCGTGCAACAGGACTACAAAATATCTAATAAGTTACCTGTAATCTTTGTCCAAACATTTCAAACAGCTTTAGGTATTTTTGAACGTAAATAATCAATACAATTTAAGACGGGATAAACTGCGTTCAATAGCGGATAAAAACAAAGTAGAGCGAGCTTTCTGGTCATGCGCCTCAACCCCAACAGTACACTTCACTCGATCCTCGTTCTGAACTGCCTTACTTCTTCATTTCTCAAAGGAAAAACATCAACCAATTTCTAAAGATTGTTGACATCCAGTGGAAGCGATAGGAACTCCAAGCAATCTAGATTCCCATTGAAAACCCATTGAAAAGAGTGACCTCAAAATGTTTTTTCCTGGTTGGTTTGTCCTCGGGGATTCGCCTGCCAAATAAGTTCTGTTATACTCACAGACATCATACAAACAGTTTTAGAAACTTCAGAGTGTTTTCTATCCAAATCTGCTAATAATATGCATATCCTAGCTTCTGGGCCTGAGTAGCAGGCAGTTTACTTTGGGCACGCTTTTCATCTGGACGTGAAAATACCGCCCCCTAGCCTAGAGAGGTTAACCCTTAGCCAACAATGGTCACGTCCCCGCAGAAATTGAATTAACATAATAAAAAAATCCCCATCAGTCTAAGATAGAGATTTTTTTGCATGGGCTGCATCTCAATCCACCTCATCCGCCGATATCGCCCTTCTGCATCTGCAGTGAAAGGTGGCAAAGCTAGAGGAGTGCTTGTCAGACCTTGAGACATCTCAAAAATCGGTCTTCTCATGAAAACGTTTGAACGGTTTGGCCTATTATGACCACTCTGTTGAAAGATGAGACTCTCGAACACTGTGGTGTTTTGCTCTAGGACGCCCACAAGCCTCACAAGACTCGTCTGAAGTTCCCCGGTATCAAAATGAATGGAAGTACAGTACCAGTCAAACGTTTGGACACCTACTCATTTAAGGGTTTTCTTTATTTGTACTATTTTCTACATTGTAGAATAGTAGTGAAGACATAAACTATGAAATTACACACATGGAATCATGTAGTAACCAAAAAAGTGTTAAACAAATCAAAATATATTTCAGAATCTTCAAAGTAGTCACCCTTTACCTTGATGACAGCTTTGCACACTCTTGGCATTCTCTCAACCAGCTTCACCTGCAATGTTTTTCCAACAGTCTTGAAGGATTCCCCACATATGCTGAGCACTTGGCTGCTTTTCCTTCACTCTGCGGTCCAACTCATCCCAAACCAACTCATCCCAAACCATCTCAATTGGATTGAGGTTGGGTGATTTGTGGAGGCCAGGTCATCTGATGCAGCACTCCATCACTCTCCTTCTTGGTCAAATAGCCCTTACATAGCCTGGAGGTGTGTTGAAAACTAATTATAGTCCCACTAAGCGCAAACAAAATGGGATGGCTTATTGCTGCAGAATGCTGTTGTAGCCATGCTGGTTAAGTGTGCCTTGAATTCTAAATATGTCACCAGCAAAGCACCATCAAACCGCCTCCTCCATGCTTCACGGTGGGAACCACACATGCGGAGGACATCCGTTCACCTACTCTGCATCTCACAAAGACACGTGGTTTGAACCAAAAATCTCAAATTTGGACTCATCAGACCAAAGGACAGTTTTCCACTGGTCTAATATCCATTGCTTGGGCCAAGAAACAAGCAAGTCTCTTCTTATTATTGGTGTCCTTTAGTAGTGGTTTCCTTGCAGCAATTCGACCATAAAGGCCTGATTCACGCAGTCGCCTCTGAACAGTTGATGTTGAGATGTGTCTGTTACTTGAACTCTGTGAAGCATTTATTTGGACTGCAGTCTGATGTGCAGTTAATTATAGATTTCTAAGGCTGGTAACTCTAATGAACTTATCCTCTGCAGCAGAGAACTCTGGGTCTTCCTATCCTGTGGCAGTCCTTATGAGAGCAAGTTTCATCATAGCGCTTAATGGTTTTTACGACTGCACTTGAAGAAACTTTCAAAGATCTTGAAATGTTCCGTATTGACTGACCTTCATGTCTTAAATGGACTGTCGTTACCCTGCTTATTTGAGCTTTTCTTGCCATAATATGGACTTGGTCTTTTACCAAATAGGGCTATCTTCTGTATACCACCCCTACCTTGTCACAACACAACTGATTGGCTCAAACTCATTAACAAGAAAATAAATTCCACAAATTCACTTTTAACCAGGGACACCTGTTAATTGAAATGCATTCCAGGTGACTATCTCATGAAGCTGGTTGAGATAATGCCAAGAGTGTGCAAAGCTGTCATCAAAGCTACTTTTAAATAATCTCAAATATAAAATATATTTAGATTTGTTGAACAATATTTTGGTTACTACATTATTCCATATGTTACTTCATAGTTTTGGTTATTCTACAATGTAGAAAATAGTTAAAAAAAATAAAGAAAACCCATGGAATGAATAAGTGTCAACAGTTTTTTGACTGGTACTGAACAGTGGCAAGAAAAGTATGTGGAATTACCTGGATTTTTGCATAAATTGGTCATGAAATTTGATCTCATCTAAGTCACAAAAATAGGAACACATTGTGCTTAAACTAATAGCACACAAATTATTGTATTTTTCTTGTCTGTATTGAATACATAATTTTAAACATTCACAGTGTAGGTTGGGAAAAGTATGTGAACCTCTAGGCGAATGACTTCTCCAAAAGCTAATTGGAGTCAGATGTCAGCTAACCTGGAGTCCAATCAATGAGATGAGAATGGAGATGTTGGTTAGAGCTGCCTTGCCCTATTTAAAAAAAAAAAAAAAAAAAAAAAAACACTCACAAAATTTGAGTTTGCTATTCGCGAGAAGCATTGCCCGACGTGAACCATGCCTTGAACAAAAGAGCCCAGAAGACCTAAGATTAAGAATTGTTGACTTGCATAAAACTGGAAAGGATTACAAAAGTATCTCTAAAAGCCTTGATGTTCATCAGTCCACGGTAAGACAAATTGCTAAACTTTCTCCATTTTATAGACACTGTTGCTACTTTCCCTAGGAGTGGCCGTTGTGCAAAGATGACTGCAAGAGCACAGTGCAGAATGCTCAATGAGGTTAAGAAGAATCCTAGAGTGTCAGCTAAAGACTTACAGAAATCTCTGGAACTTGCTAGTATCTCTGACGAGTCCACGATACGTAAAACACTAAACAAGAATGGTGTTCATGGGAGGACACCATGGAAGAAGCCACCGCTTTCCAAAAAAACCATTGCTGCACATCTGAAGTTTGCAAAAGAGCACCTGGAAGTTCCACAGCGTTACTGGCAAAATATTCTATGGTCAGATGAAACTACAGTTGAGTTGTTTGGAAGGAGCACACAACACTATGTGTGGAGATAAAAAGGCACAGCACACCAACATCAACCTCATCCCAACTTAAAGTATAGTGGAGGGAGCATCATGGTTTGGGGCTGCTTCAGGGCCTGGACCGCTTGCTATCATCGATGGAAAATGAATTCCCAAGTTTATCAAGACCTTTTGCAGGAGAATGTAAGGCTATCTGTCCTCCAATTGAAGCTCAACAGAAGTTGGATGAGGCAACAGGACAACGACTGAAAACACAAGTAAATCAACAACAGATTGCCTTCAACTGAAGAAAATACGCCTTCTGGAGTGGCCCAGTCAGTCCTGACCTCAACCCGATTGAGATGCTGTGGCATGACCTCGAGCAGTTCACACCAGACATCCAAAGAATATTGTGGAGCTGAAACAGTTTTGTAAAGAGGAATGGTCCAAAATTCCTCCTGACCGTTGTGCAGGTCTGATCCGCAACTACAGAAAATGTTTGGTTGAGGTTATTGCTGACAGTCAGTTGGACGTGCACCCCATAGCGCTACTGAATTGTCAAAAGCCACGCATTCTCGTTTTCTGGTTGAGCACACACACAGCATTGCTACCTCATTAATAATATGTCTACTCACATGTCCAGGGTTTGTCCAGGGTTTCTGGTTTTCTTTTATATTCCAGTATTGAAGGACTGTTCCGGTCAGGAAAGTTAAAATCCAAAATTGAGTCCATCACCTTTGTTGGTGGCGTATGTAATTAGTACAACAAGCTTTGGCATGCCACATGTGTGCTCAACGTGTCTGTTTCGCTGCCATCATTACATGAATGTGGGAAAATACTGTTTTGCCAAAATGACTTTCACCAATTCCTGTGGCCTAGATGATTATTGTATCTATACGGACCAAAGGTGCCACTAGGTTTTATTCCTGTCAATGTCCGTTCATGCAATAGGGCTATATGAGTCCAAAAAGATGGACATCATCACCAAGATGTGTCCTTTGATGCCTGCAAATCAAAGGCAGTTCTGGAATGCCTTGGCTGTGAACAGCATTGCTGAGGATGAGGAGTGATATGGAAGAGCACTGAAGAAGTTTTACTTAAAAATGTAAATGTTACTTAACTATTCAGCATTTAATCAATTGTAGCTAAATGTCATTTGTGTCCTCTTATGAATATGCACATGTAAATGCTGTATGTTTAAAATTCATTCTTAAAGCTGTTATTTATTCAAAATTGTCTATGTAAGTGTCTTTTAAAACACAATCTATACAAGTAATTGAATTTGCAATATCATGTTCAATTCTTATAATTAGTATTACCCCATGTCCTAATACATCATTATATATTACAAGATAGGTCATCATTTTATGTACTTCAAACAATTGCTGTGCAGCTTTTCACATGTATTCTTATAACAAGACATGGGCTAGTTATTTAACACAGTATGTAATGGGACTGACACAGAACCTACGTCTCCATGTAAATGCCAGTGGTATCTTAGTGGAAGACACACATAAAGGATGCAGTTTCAACTCTGTTACACTGCCAGTAATTACACTGTTATTAATAGCATACACGAGAAGTATATTAAACTAACAAATGAAAATGGCTTTGCTTTGGTATTACCCTGCAATTTATAACATATCATGTCAAGGAAGAAGGCAGTAACTGTCGTTTTAAGGGTCAAAGGTCATGTCGGAGGTCAGGGTCAACATGAATAAAACATTAACCCATTGTAAGACAGCAGATCACTACCTCATTTGCACACACTGTATATAGACGTTTTCTCTACTGTGTTATTGACTGTATGTTTGTTTATTCCATGTGTAACTCTGTTTTGTGTCACACTGCTTTGCTTTACCTTGGCCAGGTCGCAGTTGTAAATGAGAACTTGTTCTCAACTAGCCTACCTGGTTAAATAAAGGTGAAATAAAAAAAATCTCCAGTGATCTCCCTAGAATTCATTTGGCTGGACAATTTTTTAAAAACTTTGAAAACCTTTTTCTCAGTTCCACCCTATGAATAGTTGTTGCCTTTTTGCTTGGTAGGGCAGTATTGAACTCAAGCTAATTCAAACATATTTGTATTAACCCTTTAGAACCCCTACCGCCATCAATGGCCTTTCTTTATATTACTATAGCGATTGCTATCGTCATTGTTTTCCTTCCAATAATCTGTCTATCACAAAATTATCTTTCTAGCAACTTGTTTTCATATTTGCATGTCTCTCGTCATCAACCGGAAATTTTACTTTTTAATTTATTTTTTAAATCACTTAATTACTAAAAATAACGGCGCCGTCACGGCCACGACTTTTCACTATGGAAGAGGTAGTATCTGGTAATACGGATTCGAACATGTCCTTGCACTTTTAAAGCGATGATGTCGAGGTGAGTGAAATAAGTAAACAGCAGATATATGTTTGGTGTTTTGATGCTGTGAAACTTGTGGAATAGCTCTCAGATGAGCAAATCCTGTCATGATCACTTGGTTGGTACAGGCGAACACATTAGCGGTGGAGCAGGAGGTCGAATGATTGCACTGTTTAGCTGTGTATATAGTCCGCTAACTAGTTGGTTGTTTTATCTTGTTTCTAACGATGTATTTAATATGGAAACGGCCCTATCTGCTTGCTAGCTAGTCTGTCAGGCACGAAAAGTTGTGTGTGTGGTTTTAAATTTTGGCTGCGGTTGCGACGCGTCAACCTCACCTGTCACTTTCACGAGCTAGCCATACAGACAACCAGCTAACTAGCCACAGAAATGGAGATTCAAGTAATTTGTGTTTTTCTTTTGGGCTTAGGTCATGATTTGTCATGTTTACTAGGCACAGATATTCATAGGCTATACATTGCCTTGTTTTCCTATTATTTGACAGTTTAGCTGTCATGTTACTTAGGGTAGATGCCCGCGCAGTGGAGGTCATATGATATTGAGTTGCGGGGATATTTGTTTACATAGCCAGCTAACAAGTTGCTTGTTTTGTCCTGTTTCTACCGGTGCAATTCATTTGGAAACTGTCCTAGCGTTCTAACTAATCAGCTAACATTGGAGAATTCAATAGTTAGTATGTCAGGCAAGAAAATTAGATTTGTGAGACCGTTGTGCTTCGCTTGCAATCCTGTCATTTGATCGTCTCCCTACAAACTAGGCCTAATCAAAATAGATTAATTATTTTAAACCTGCACATAGTGTCATCTTTAATCTTTTACTTTTGTTAGATTCTGTGTTAAACTTGGAACATTGTTATACTCATAAGTATCATATCTAAGGAGTGATGGACATCTGTGGATTAGGCAAATCAGGGGTTGAGGTCAGGTCAGATCCCCTTAAGGGAGAAATTATGGTTTATTACCCTATTACTTCATCTTCCTGTCGAACCATAAAAGATGTAAGGTTTGGAGAGAAGGTGGAGTGCCTAAATTGGAGTGTATACAGTTGAAGTCGGAAGTTTACATACACTTAGGTTAGCCGTTAACTCGTTTTTCAACCACTCCACACATGTCTTGTTAACAAACTATCGTTTTGGCAAGTCGGTTAGGACTACTTAGTAGAAAATTGTCATGGCTTTAGAAGCTTCTGATAGGGTAATTGACATCATTTGAGTCAATTGGAGGTGTACCTCGATGTATTTCAAAGCTTACCTTCAAACTCAGTGCCTCTTTGCTTGACATCATGGGAAAATCAAAATAAATCAGCAAAGACCTGAGAAAGAAAATTGTAGACCTCCACAAGTCTGGTTCATCCTTGGGAGCAATTTCCAAACACCTGAAGGTACCATGTTCATCTGTGCAAACAATTGTACGCAAGTATAAACACCATAGGACCGTGCAGCCGTCATATCGCTGTCTCCTAGAGATGAACGTACTTTGGTGCGAAAAGTGCAAATCAATCCCAGAACAACAGCAAAGGACCTTGTGAAGATGCTGGAAGAATCAGGTACAAAAGTTTCTATATCCACAGTAAAATGAGTCCTATATCGACATAACCTGAAAGGCCGCTCAGCAAGGAAGAAGCCACTGCTCCAAAACTGCCATTAAAAAAAGCCAGACTACAGTTTGCAACTGCACATTGTATTTTTTGGAGAAAAGTCCTCAGGTCTGATGAAACACAAATAGAACTGTTTGGCCATAATGACCATTGTTATGTTTGGAGGAAAAGGGGGAGGCTTGCAAGCCGAAGAACACCATCCCAACCGTGAAGCACGGGGGTGGCAGCATCATGTTGTGGGGGTGCTTTGCTGCAGGAGGGACTGGTGCACTTCACAAAATAGATGGCATCATGAGGTAGGAAATTTATGTGGATATATTGAAGCAACATCTCAGGAAGTTAAAGCTTGGTCGCAAATGGGTCTTCCAAATGGACAATGACCCCAAGCATACTTCCAAAGTTGTAGCAAAATGGCTTAAGGACAACAAAGTCAAGGTATTGGAGTGGCCATCACAAAGCCCTGACCTCAATCCTATAGAAAATTTGTGGGCAGAACTGAAAAAGCGTGTGTGAGCAAGGAGGCCTACAAACCTGACTCAGTTACACCAGCTCTGTCAGGAGGAATGGGCCAAATTTCACCCAACTTATTGTGGGAAGCTTGTGGAAGGCCACCTCAAACGTTTGACCCAAGTTAAACAATTCAAAGGCAATGCTACCAAATACTAATTGAGTGTATGTGAACTTCTGACCCACTGGGAATGTGATGAAAGAAATAAAAGCTGAAATAAATCATTCTCTCTACTACTATTCTGACATTTCACATTCTTAAAATAAAGTGGCGATCCTAACTGACCTAAGACAGGGAATTTTTACTAGGATTAAATGTCAGGATTTGGGAAACTGAGTTTAAATGTATTTGGCTAAGGTGTATGCAAACTTCCGACTTCAAATGTACTTTTAATACGGGACTATGACAATCAATTGCAAATTAGTCTGACAATTTATCTCAGCACCATTAATGAGATGGGTATGCTTGATGCATCTCAAAGTCAGGGGGTGTGGTTGACCTAATCTCTCCTGTCACATCCAGCCTGAATCGATATTTGCTTTTAATGCAGACGAGAGCACTGAATCCGCGTGCCATGAGTTTAAATTCAGAGGCCTGCCCGCTGCTCCGTGATAGATGGAGCCCCATCTGTGCAAAAGCCCACCATTTGATCCTATGGAATCTGTTTTTCGTCAATATCACCACGCAGCACACTGAACATCCTCTGTGCCGTTTCATGCTCGGGAATCGTGAGACAGAACAATATGTCCTCGTGAATAGCATCCCCCGACATGTACTGTAGCGAACAAAAGTTAATGCATCTCGGTTCCCACAGCTAACGTCCATTTGGAGAGATTAAGGTGGGACGTTTTTGAATCGTTCAGTTTCCTCTTGATTGCTAGTTATAGCATCAATTCTTAGTTTCACAGTGTTATCTGACAAAGGTATTGATGTGAATGTCTGTGCTTCTGTCTCCCCACACATTGTTTTCACCATTTCTCCCGGGCTCCCGAGTGTTGCAGCGTCCTAAGGCACTGCATCTCAGCGCAAGAGGCGTTACTATAGTACCTGGTTCGAATCCAGGCTGGTTCACATCCAGCCGTCATTGGGAGTCCCCTAGGGTGGCGCACAATTGGCACAGCATCGTCCGGATTTGAGACAGGAGGGGTCAGGAGACACTGTGGCCCCATCCGATGATACCCCCGGACAGGGCCAAACAGGAAGGATATAACCCCACCCACTTTGCCAAAGCACAGCCCCCACACCATTAGAGGCATATCTTCAACCACCAACTTACAATCCTGAGACAAGGCCGAGTATAGCCCACAAAGATCTCCGCCACGGCACAAACTAAGGGGGGGCTCCAACCCAGACAGGAAGATCACGTCAGTGACTCAACCCACTCAAGTGACTCACCCCTCCTAGGGACGGCATGAAAGAGCATCAGTAAGCCAGTGACTCAGCCCCTGTAATAGGGTTAGAGGCAGAGAATCCCAGTGGAGAGAGGGGAACCGTCCAGGCAGAGACAGCAAGGGCGGTTCATTGCTCCAAAGCCTTTCCGTTCACCTTCACACTCCTGGGCCAGACTACACTCAATCATATGACCTACTGAAGAGAAAAGTCTTCAGTAAAGACTTAAAAGTTGAGACCGAGTCTGCGTCTCTCACATGGGTAGGCAGACCATTCCATAAAAATGGAGATCTATAGGAGAAAGCCCTGCCTCCAGCTGTTTGCTTAGAAATTCTAGGGACAATTAGGAGGCCTGCGTCTTGTGACCGTAGCGTACGTGTAGGTATGTACGGCAGGACCAACTCGGAAAGATAGGTAGGAGCAAGCCCATGTAACGCTTTGTAGGTTAACAGTAAAACCTTGAAATCAGCCCTTGCCTTAACAGGAAGCCAGTGTAGGGAAGCTAGCACTGGAGTAATATGATCAAATTTTTTGGTTCTAGTCAGGATTCTAGCAGCCGTATTTAGCACTAACTGAAGTTTATTTAGTGCTTTATCCGTGTAGCCGGAAAGTAGAGCATTGCAGTAGTCTAACCTAGAAGTAACAAAAGCATGGATTAATTTTTCTGCATCATTTTTGGACAGAACATTTCTGATTTTTGCAATGTTACGTAGATGGAAATAAGCTGTCCTTGAAACAGTCTTGATATGTTCGTCAAAAGAGAGGTCAGGGTCCAGAGTAACGCCGAGGTCCTTCACAGTTTTGTTTGAGACGACTTTACAACCATCAAGATTAATTGTCAGATTTAACAGAAGATCTCTTTGTTTCTTGGGACCTAGAACAAGCATCTCTGTTTTGTCCGAGTTTAAAAGTAGAACGTTTTCAGCCATCCACTTCCTTATGTCTGAAACACAGGCTTCTAGCGAGGGCAATTTTGGGGCTTCACCATGTTTCATTGAAATGTACAGCTGTGTGTCATCCGCATAGCAGTGAAAGTTAACATTATGTTTTCGAATGACATCCCCAAGAGGTAAAATATATAGTGAAAACAATAGTGGTCCTAAAACGGAACCTTGAGGAACACCGAAATGTACAGTTGATTTGTCAGAGGACAAACCATTCACAGAGACAAACTGATATCTTTCCGACAGATAAGATCTAAACCAGGCCAGAACTTGTCCGTGTAGACCAATTTGGGTTTCCAATCTCTTCAAAAGAATGTGGTGATTGATGGTATCAAAGGCAGCACTAAGGTTTAGTAGCACGAGGACAGATGCAGAGCCTCGGTCTGACGCCATTAAAATGTAATTTACCACCTTCACAAGTGCAGTCTCAGTGCTATGATGGGGTCTAAAACCAGACTGAAGCATTTCGTATACATTGTTTGTCTTCAGGAAGGCAGTGAGTTGCTGCGCAACAGCTTTTTCAAAAATGTTTGAGAGGAATGGAAGATTTGATATAGGCCGATAGTTTTTTATATTTTCTGGGTCAAGGTTTGGCTTTTTCAAGAGAGGCTTTATTACTGCCACTTTTAGTGAGTTTGGTACACATCCGGTGGATAGAGAGCCGTTTATTATGTTCAACATAGGAGGGCCAAGCACATGAAGCAGCTCTTTCAGTAGTTTAGTTGGAATAGGATCCATCATGCAGCTTGAAGGTTTAGAGGCCATGATTATTTTCATCATTGAGACTGATCATGTACATACCTGCTACAAAAGGACTAAATTAGGAAAACCCTGTTGGCAGATGAATCCAATATTCAGCAGAGAGTTTCTACTTCAATGCAACTCAAACATGAACGCATTGGATATCTCAGTGGCATATCTAATCCCTGATTGTCTGCGAGTGGATTACAAACCCAAATGCAAATGTGTAGAACGTGGGGGAATGACAGACTTTAAAAAAAATGAACTAACTTCCCTTACCCACCACCTTACTGATCAATGCCCAGTCAGCGAGGGCAAAAGCCGATGAGCTGTCCGCGAATCTGTACTTTTAACATGAATAGTGGGAGGCCTGTTTGCTGCCGTTTACTGAGACTTGGCTGGATGACAGAGTCCCGGACAGGGAAGGGGAGCCGGCCGGCTTCACACTGATTCAGTGCGGACTGTGATCTGACCGTCACAGGGAAACATCACGGCGGTGGCATCCGCCTGCTTGTCAGGGACCAGTGATGTAGATCGATCCTGGTAAGAGAGCGACTCTGTACCCCCGACATTGTACTGTGTACATTCAACCGAAAGCTAATACAGCAAAGGCATCAGAGATTATTTATAATCTATCACAGAAACTGGAATCCATCTCCCCGACATACCCAAAATACATTTTAGGGGATTTTAACAACTGCACTTTGCACAAGGTCCTATGTACGTACCAACAGTATGTGAAATGTCACACCAGGAAAAATAAGACTCGGAATTTGTGCTATGGGACAATACCAAATGCTTTCTCTGCCACCACCAGACCTACACTGGGGACATCAGACCACAATGTTGTCTACCTTCGGCCAACTGACTGTCGGCTCCTGGAGAGGGAGAAATCTACAGTTATACCTGTCCTCATCTGGAACGACAATAGTATCACTCGTCTCCAAGGGTGTTTTGAATGTACTATGTGAGAGGTATTTGAGGACAGCAGCTCTGATCTTAACGAACTCCCAGATGTTTCAGACTATGTAAACTTCTGTGTTGAGTCAATTGTGCCTACTAATACTCTCAATTTTACAGGTTTAAAATGTTTGTATTGCCTGTTGGTTTGGCAATGCCACTGTCAGCCAGAAAAATATGCGGAGAAGGATTATCACCACAGCAGGCAAGGTACTTGGAGTTAAACAGACAGGCTTGGATGAGGTCTTTAAGGTCAGGTTCTCAGCAAGGCTCACAATTATTTAGACCCAAGCCATCCCCTGTACCTGAACTTTGAACTACTCCCATCTGGGTGCAGGTGTAGGGCACCCCCAGCAGGAAAAACAGAACTAGACAATAATTTGTGCCAGGTGTGATATCCCTCCTAAACAGCTCGGGCTAATGTTCCTATTGACCCAGTAAGGGCAGCAGGCTAGTCTCTTTTATTTATTGTTATGTAACTGTTATGAATGTTGTATTGTAAATTTGTTTTCTACTGTATTTAGATTCTACTTTAAAAGTGTACATGATACTGCAACAAAATTTCCCCATGGGGAGGGACAATTTTCAGTAATTAAGTAAGTTGTTTGCGTTTTTACATTGTTACAGAAGTAAACATCTTTGTCAATACAATAGCCTACTTTGTATGGGTGCATTTAGAATCTTTCTCGATCTAATGCATTTACTGAATTGTTGTCAAAGTACTATTTTTACATTTTGCCGTGCTTCAAGAAGTTTCATGACATGTTGTAGGCTAAATACAAACACTGACATGAATTTGTCCTACAAATCTTATATAGAAATTGAGTTTTGAAATACTTTCTGATATTGTCCTCTGGTCACATTTAGGATTATTTAAAAATATATATATTTTTATGTAAATAATATTTTTATGTATAGTGTAATTATACTTTTTGAATGAGTAATTTAGTCAAATTTTAAATAATCAATTTTTTTGTTGTGTTGAGTGTTAATTGTTTTTTGATAGTGAGTGTTTTTACACAATGGAATACTAAATTAGTGTAATTCCTATTGACATAAATGTGGTGTCATATTTACATTTTTTGTTATTTAGCAGACGCTCTTATCCAGAGCGACTTACAGTAAGTAGTGAGTGCATACATTTTCATACTTTTTTCATACTGGGGAATCAAACACACAACCCTGGTATTGCAAGTGCCATGCTCTACCAACTGAACTATGGGACACTATATTAAAGAAGAGGTTGTGCTCTTTTAAAACTAAGTTAGCTCAAAAACAAAGAACAAATTACAAGTTATGTCTGTTTTGAAAATGACCTCCATGTTGAAAATTCTCAGTAATCTACAGCAGAATTCTATTTAAATGAAAATGCCAGAGAAGCCAGTGTTTGGAAAATATATTTTCACAGGTGTTGTTAGGCCCGATACGAAGTCGAGGGCCGGCAAACCATGGCAATATATCCTAACACCGGCTTCGAGGGCATTATCACTTTTATACAACGGGTTACCAACATATTCAAATAATGATTGATATATTTTCATTACATTTTTATTCGTATGAATGTATTCATACTATTTCATCCTTCCACAAGATATAGTCCTGACACAAATCTAGGGTTGCTACCCAAACCGGCTGGTCGTTTGCTAGAGACGCGACCCAGTCGTTCGTTCTAAATGTTACATTGCCATACTGGTTGGCAACGTTCTTATCCCTTGCTTGCTAGCTAGCCAACTACTGCTACCTTACAGTGTCGTCAAACAGTGCAGAATGAATAACAACAGTAGCTGCATTTGCATTTGTTTTAAGCTCTGTTTCTAGTGACATTTATTTGGACACATCCATAACAATGAGCTAATGAGGTGTGATTCTACCTGGCATAGAAAATGTGCTCTCTCGTCAGGACATTGATCAGAGGAGCTAGCCAACAACACAGCTAACATGCTGACCAGACCGGACACGTCCCGTGTGCGAGCGTCGCACAATAAAAAATCCATGTTATTCAATTATTGCACCCACACTGCTCGCGCGCGCCAACGAGCGTCTGCGTTGCCAAGGGCTAAAATAGAAGTCATTCCTATTTCTGACGCAGATTGCGCTGAAAGTCCTGCCTCTCCCATCTCCTCATTGGTTTATAGCAGGTACCCACGTGCCATCTCCTCATTGGTTATACCCACGTGGGTGATTGAAGACTAACTTTGTTGCCGGTTGTCGTGGTAATACAATGAACGTTTAGATGCAATCACAATATAAGTTCAAAGGTGAAAAAGCCTGGAAGGAGGAGAGATGACTAGAAACGATTCGGTTGGCCGTTTTATGTGTGGATTAATTGTCGGAGTAGAGGTCCTTGTGCATTTCAGGTAAAATAACAACTCAATGTTTAGATATCCCAGGACAAATTAGCTAGCAACAGCAAGCTAGCTAAATAGGACAAATTAATGTTAGCTAGCAAGTGCAAGCTAACTAGCTAAATTGCCATACATGTTTAATGCTTTTCGATCTGTCCCCAAATTAATGTCATTGGTTCAGAGTTTGTTTTGATATTTCAACCTGCGTGTCGTGATCGCGTTTGGTGTGGGGGGGCAAAATACATTTATGTACAATTGCGCACGCGTGCAGCCGGTTTGGGTTCCGTGTAACACAATCACTTCAAACTGAAGCTGGAAAGACTGCAAACTACCTGCACTTTTGTTTCGTTTTACCTCTTTTTCAATGTACATTTCTTTGTATATATCCATAAAAATGATGCCAGCTGATTCATGATTTCGACTGGCTGAGAAACGCTGCTTCCTGTCCCAACTCCCGACACGTTCATTACTATGGGACAGCTGGAGATCGAATTTTTGAATATTGAAACAATGTTGCAAATGTCGGAGAGACAGACCGCGAGGTTTATACAAATCCCTGCTGTTGAAAACAAAATATTAGTCTAAAAGAAATGGGAGATAATGTCAAGATGATTTTTGTAGTGGAGGTCAAGTTTGTACACTGCTCAAAAAAATAAAGGGAACACTAAAATAACACATCCTAGATCTGAATGAATGAAATATTCTTATTAAATACTTTTTTCTTTACATAGTTGAATGTGCTGACAACAAAATCACACAATTATCAATGGAAATCAAATTTATCAACCCATGGAGGTCTGGATTTGGAGTCACACTCAAAATGAAAGTGGAAAACCACACTACAGGCTGATCCAACTTTGATGTAATGTCCTTAAAACAAGTCAAAATGAGGCTCAGTAGTGTGTGTGGCCTCCACGTGCCTGTATGACCTCCCTACAACGCCTGGGCATGCTCCTGATGAGGTGGCGGATGTTCTCCTGAGGGATCTCCTCCCAGACCTGGACTAAAGCATCCGCCAACTCCTGGACAGTCTGTGGTGCAACGTGGCGTTGGTGGATGGAGCGAGACATGATGTCCCAGATGTGCTCAATTGGATTCAGGTCTGGGGAACGGGCGGGCCAGTCCATAGCGTCAATGCCTTCCTCTTGCAGGAACTGCTGACACACTCCAGCCACATGAGGTCTACCATTGTCTTGCATTAGGAGGAACCCATGGCCAACCGCACCAGCATATGGTCTCACAAGGGGTCTGAGGATCTCATCTCGGTACCTAATGGCAGTCAGGCTACCTCTGGCGAGCACATGGAGGGCTGTGCGGCCCCACAAAGAAATGCCACCCCACACCATGACTGACCCACCGCCAAACCGGTCATGCTGGAGGATGTTGCAGGCAGCAGAACGTTCTCCACGGCATCTCCAGACTCTGTCACGTCTGTCACGTGCTCAGTGTGAACCTGCTTTCATCTGTGAAGAGCACAGGGCGCCAGTGGCGAATTTGCCAATCTTGGTGTTCTCTGGCAAATGCCAAACGTCCTGCACGGTGTTGGGCTGTAAGCACAACCCCCACCTGTGGAGGGGACGTCGGGCCCTCATACCACCCTCATGGAGTCTGTTTCTAACCGTTTGAGCAGACACATGCACATTTGTGGCCTGCTGGAGGTCATTTTGCAGGGCTCTGGCTGTGCTCCGCATGCTCCTCCTTGCACAAAGGCGGAGGTAGCGGTCCTGCTGCTGGGTTGTTGCCCTCCTACGGCCTCCTCCACGTCTCCTGATGTACTGGCCTGTCTCCTGGTAGCGCCTCCATGCTCTGGACACTACACTGACAGACACAGCGAACCTTCTTGCCACAGCTCGCATTGATGTGCCATCCTGGATGAGCTGCACTACCTGAGCCACTTGTGTGGGTTGTAGACTCCGTCTCATGCTACCACTAGAGTGAAAGCACCGCCAGCATTCAAAAGTGACCAAAACATCAGCCAGGAAGCATAGGAACTGAGAAGTGGTCTGGGGTCACCACCTGCAGAACCACTCCTTTATCGGGGGTGTCTTGCTAATTGCCTATAATTTCCACCTGTTGTCTCTTCCATTTGCACAACAGCATGTGAAATTTATTGTCAATCAGTGTTTCTTCCTAAGTGGACAGTTTGATTTCACAGAAGTGTGATTTGACTTGGAGTTACATTGTGTTGTTTAAGTGTTCCCTTTATTTTTTTGAGCAGTGTAAATTGCCTGGCTGGGCTGATGAGACGATTGCGCAGTCAGATGGAACAGAGTTAATAGGCATTTTAAACATCATCGATTCTGCCAGTGGTAACTTGTGGAATAGACACCAGCTGGAATGCAATTTTAACCAACCCGCATTCAGGATTAGACACACCCATTGTATAATCTGGCCTAAAATACATATTTGAAAATGTGCATATCTTCTAAAGGTCTCTCTTGATCAAAACATCAAGAGAGATCTCTGTGGGATGTTCAGCGCTGTGAACATCCCACAGAGCTCTAGCTTGGCTTCCTGAAATCACCTTTCATCTCATATTAATCCTGTCCATCTATGACAGTGTTTTTTGTTTAAAATCTATTCATTATTTTAGATTTAATGGCTAAGTCCATCTCCAAATGTGCTATAGTGAAGAAACCGCTTTCTCCTGCTGCGCTACAATGTAAGGATTGCATGCATGTGCATTGCCAGTGGCTATGACGTAGGGTTCAGCCATGAATAGATGGACAGTCGGAAGAGCAAATGAAATGGTAGGAGGGAGATCCCAACTTCAAGTGATTTTAGATTTCACTGTTTCAGAAGGATTGAATGCTAAGCAACCTACATACACATTGTGTACAATAAACCAACATAGCTACTGTAGTAGGTCAAAGCTGTGTGCTGGAAAACCTTGGTAGAAATAGATGGAGTAGGCATTGTGGTGTTCATGGGAATTTCCTTTTTCAGCTTCAGACAAATGCCTACTTCTCACTTAAAATGTAGTTTTTTGTTTTTAATTACACTACATGACCAAAAGTATGTGGACACCTGCTGGTCAAACATCTCATTCAAAAATGAGGGCATTAATATGGAGTTGGTCACCCCTTTGCAGCTATAATAGCCTCTACTCTTCTGGGAAGGCTCTCTGCTAGATGTTGGAACATTGCTGCGGGGACTTGCTTCCATTCAGCCTCGAGCATTAGTGAGGTCGGGCACTGATGTTGAGCGATTAGGCATGGCTCGCATTCGGCGTTCCAATTCATCCCAAAGGTGTTCGATGGGGTTGAGATCAGGGCCTGTGTAGGCCAGTCAAGTTCTTCCACACCGATCTCATCAAACCATTTCTGTATGGACTTTGCTTTGTGCACAAGGACATTGTCATGCTGAAACAGGAAAGGGCCTTCTCCAAACTGTTGCCTCAGATTTGGAAGCGCGGAATCATCTAGAATGTCATTGTATGTTGTAGCGATAAGATTTGCCTCACTAGATCTAAGGGGCCTAACCCGAACCATGAAAAACAGCCATCAGAACATTTTTCCTCCTCCACCAAACTTTACAGTTGGCACTATGCATTTGGGAAGTTAGCGTTCTCCTGGCATCCGCCAAACCCAGGTTTGTCCGTCGAACTGCCAGATGGTGAAGCGTAATTCGTTACTCCAGAGAACGCCTTTCCACTGCTCCAGAGTCCAATGGCGATGAGCTTTACACCACCCCAGCCAGCACTTGGCATTGCACATGGTGATTTTAGGCTTGTGTGCAGCTGCTCGGCCATGGAAACCAATTTCATGAAGCTCCAGATCTAACAGTTTTTGTGCGGATGTTGCTTCCAGAGGCAGTTTGGAACTCGGCCACAGGTGTGGCTGAAATAATCAAATCCACTAATTTGAAGGGGTGTTCACATACTCTTGGCAGTGTGTGTGCATATACAGTGCCTTTTCCTATATTGTTGCATTCCAACCTGTAATTTGGATAGATTTCTATTTGGATTCCATGTAATGGACATACACAAAATAGTCCAAATTGGTGAAGTGAAATGAAAAAAATAAAATTCTTATAAAATTAAAATTAAAACGGAAGTTGTGCGTGCATATGTATTGACCCCCTTTGCTATGAAGCCCCTAAATAAGATATGGTGCAACCAATTACCTTCAGAAGTCACATAATTAGTTAGATTGCACACAGGTGGACATTGTTTAAGTGTCACATGATCTCAGTATATATACACCTGTACTGAAAGGCCCCAGAGTCTGCAACACCACTAAGCAAGGGGCACCATGAAGACCAAGGAGCTCTCCAAACAGGTCAGGGACAAAGTTGTGGAGAAGTACAGTTCAGGGTTGGGTTATAAGAAAATATAAGAAACTTTGAACATCCCACGGAGCACCATTAAATCCATTATTAAATAATGGAAAGAATATGGCACCACAACAAACCTGCCAAGAGGGCCGCCCACCAAAACTCACGGACCACGCAAGGGGGGCATTAAAGAGACCAAAGATAACCCTGAAGGAGCTGCAAAGCTCCGCAGTGGAGATTGAAGTATCTGTCCATAGGACCACTTTAAGCCGTACATTCCACAGAGCTGGCCTTTACGGAAGAGTGGCCAGAAAAAAAGCCATTGCTTAAAGAAGAAAATAAGCAAACACATTTGATGTTTGCCAAAAAGCATGTGGGAGACTTCCCAAACATATGGAAGAATGTACTCTGGTCAGATGAGACTAAAATTGAGCTTTTTGGCCATCAAGGAAAACACTATGTATGGCACAAACCCAACACCTCTGATCACCCAGAGAACACCATCCCCACAGGTAAGCATGTTGGTGGCAGCAACATGCTGTGGGGATGTTTTTCGTCGTCAGGATCTGGAATCTGGTCAGAATTTCACGAATGATGGATGGTGCTAAATACAGGGAAATATTTGAGGGAAACCTGTTTCAGTTTTCCAGAGATTTGAGACTGGGACGGAGGTTCACCTTCCAGCAGGACAATGACCCTAAGCATACAGCTAAAGCCACACTCGAGTGGTTTAAGGGGAAACATTTTAATATCTTGGAATGGCCTAGTCAAAGCCCAGACCTCAATCCAATTGAGAATCTGTGGTGTGACTTAAAGATTGATGTACACCAGCAGAACCCATCCAACTTGAAGGAGCTGGAGCAGTTTTGCCTTGAAGAATGGACAAAATCTGAGTGGCTAGATGTACCAAGCTTATAGAGACATACCCGAAGAGACTTGCAGCTGTAATTGCTGCAAAAGGTGTCTCTACAAAGTATTGACTTTGGGGGAGTGAATAGTTATGCACGCTCAAGTTCTCTTTTGTTGTTGTCTTATTTCTTGTTTGTTTCACAATAAATCAACTGATACAACCCCCCCCAAAAAAATCTATTTTAATTCCAGGTTGTAAGGCAACAAAGTAGGAAAAATGCCAAGGTGGTGAATAGTTTCGCAAGCCACTGTAAGGACTTATCATTTAGACTAGATTTGTTTTAGATCATTTACTTTGTTTATGTTTGTACCATGGTCCATACAGACATTAAGAAAGGATGATGTATCCTCCTCCATTTCTGCTTCTGTCACTCCATGTATTCCTCTCTTCCTGTGTCAGGCTTGTTGTCCATGCTGGGCCGGAGCCATGAGAAGCCCTACGCTCCTCTGAACCTGTTGGCAGACTTTGCAGGCGGGGGTCTGACCTGTGCCCTCGGGGTGGTCCTGGCCCTGCTGGAGAGGACCAGGTCGGGAATAGGGCAGGTCGTTGACACCAGCATGGTAAGTACGAGATCATATCAGCTCAGTTGAGGTCTGAGCAGATTCAAAGGTGACAATTACACCCACAGTGCTGTTCTCAGTACGCTGCCAGGCATCAACAACACCCACAGTGCTGTTCTCAGTACGCTGCCAGGCATCAACAACACCTACAGTACTGTTTTCTGTACACCTCCATATCCTCTAAAGGCTTGTACATTGCAGCATACAGATTTTTGCCTGAAGAATGCCGTAGGATATAATGTATATTTAACAGTTAATAACGCTGTGACATTGAACGGGGGCACTCAACAACAGCAGAACCTTCCAAACAGTTTTTTTCTTTCCTACCCCTTTAACCTGAACACTGCTTAGACACAGAAATCACAATCACAACAAAATCAGTATGTCTTGTGGTTAGCTCAGTACAGTCCCACTACACATTGTAAAATCCCAGATCAATTCCATCACTAAACTAACCCAGTACCACAATCGCAACTGAAAAAAGTAAAGAATACTGTATCTATGATATTTTTAAGCATTCTCATGTACAGTAGCATGTGAATTTTAAATGCCATTCATGTCCAGTATGGAGATTAGGTGGGATGTAAGATGTGCTCAGTACTTGACTTAGGTAGGAGCTCACCGGAACTGAGTACCTGCACCTCGTATAGAATAGTATCAAGGAGTTCCTGCACCTAAATATACTGAACAAAAATATAAACGCAACAACTTCAACAATTTTTACTGAGTTACAGTTCATAAGGAAAGGAGTCAATTGAAATAATGTCATTAGGCCATTATCTATGGATTTCACATGACTGGGGAGGGGCTCAGCCATGGGTGGGCATGGGAGAACATAGAGAACATAGACCCACCAACTTGGGAACCAAGCAAATCAGACTTTTTTTATTACAGACAAATACTCATAATTCCATCAGCTGTCAGGGTGGCTGGTCTCAGACGAACCCGCAGGTGAAGAAGCCGGATGTGGTTGTGATTGTGAGGCCGGTTGGGCGTACTGCACAATTCTCTAAAACCGCGTTTGGTAGAGAAATTAACTTTCAGTTGTCTGGCTACAGCTCTGGTGGACATGTCTGCAGTCAGCATGCCAATTGCACACTCCCTCAACTTGAGACATCTGTGGTGTTGTGTGACAAAACTACACATTTTAGAGTAGCCTTTTATAGCCCCCAGCATAAGGTGCACCTGTGTAATGATATGTTTAATCAGCTTCTTGATATGCCTTACCTGTCAGGAGGATGGATTATCTTGGCAAAGGAGAAATGTTCACTAACAGGAATGTAAACAAATTTGTGCACCAAATTTGAGGGAAATAAACTTTTTGTGCATATGGAACATTTCTGGGATATTTAATTTCAGCTCACGAAACATGTACCAACACTTTGCATGTTGCGTTTATATTTTTGTTCAGTATATAAACGGTACCAGCACTTAAAATGAGTACCAGCACCTATTTCAGTACAAGTCAAGCACTAGATGTGCTCAAGATGTGGTTTTATTGACTTTTGCCGCATCTCACTGTGTCATATTTTTATTAGATCCCTAGACGCCATGATGCCTGAAGCCCCACTTTCAATGAATATATTAACGTCCCCTCCATGATCGCTGTAAACATTATATTTTGCCTAAGGCTTGTACTTTTCTTTTTCCTCCAGGGATTGTTGGTACTTTTCCATATCTTTTCTAAAGTAGGTGAACCTAATACTGTGTATTAGCCCTCCAAATGTACCCCTCCAAAGAATTAGACTGTTTACGTTACAGGAAAAACCATATTGTAGCTATTAAAATGCATTCTGTAAACCAACAAAGACATAACTATATTTTATGTAGACAGCATCTGTAGGTATACAAATTGTATACAAGCAGCCGGCTACCTACATGCCTGTGATGTAGATGATTGATGCTTTATCAGTAAGAAGTACATGTAATATGCTGATAACTGCCTCAGTGAGGGGCCATGACAATCACATCGTTATTGCTGGTCTGCAAGGCAATTTTCCCTGACATTTTGTTCAATGGCAACCATCTCAGAAGATTCCCTTAACCTATCGCCACAGGGAATCAAAACCAGGCAAACATGAACACAGCTGTGAGGGGTCAGACTGACTGCCGATAGGTACTTAGCACAGTAGGAGGTAATTCCTTCTCTTGCTAGAACAAAAGACACCACTTGCTGTGTACCGACCTAGTACTGACGAACCAGACATTTCTAAATGTAGAATCGTCTGCCTGTCGGTGGCCGGCAAAGCCAATCAAAGAGCACTACTGTCCGCGTGACGTCAAAAGGAAAAAAGCGACACTTTTCCCGGTGTAATCCACCCCCTTTTTCTTATGATTTCTTTTGTTGCACTATCTTTTTTTTGCCATTTTATGAATGTGTTCAATGTGGGTCTATGGGCTGTAGTAGTAAAGGCCAAATTCAATATCATATCAAATGTATATATTTTTGGGGGGAATACTTGAAGGGGGTCCTAAAAATCTAAATCAAATAGCTAAATGAACCATGGTATGACCATCTAAAAACAATTCCATATGTCACCCCCAATCACATAGACCCATGGGAATTAACACAAAATAGGTAGCTAGCTATTCAACTGACTCTCGGCAGCTAACAGGCAGCTGCTTCATTCAAAAACAAATCCATTGTGATTTAATTATAATGTTGCTCGCTAAGCTAGTATCAACAAGGGCTTACTACAAATTCTAGCGAGCTAGCAACAACACTAGCGCATCTTGCTAGTTAGTTACAAATTTTAAGCAGGCAAAAATAATGGTATTGACATCTTGGGGTCTGGAGGATTTTAACGAGGCTGACGGCGGAAAATCTGTTCTATGTTAACAGCAGAACATGTACTGCCGACACCCTTGTCAGAGGTGCTAAACTGTTACAGACCTATATCCATCCTGCCCTGCCTTTTCAGTCTTCGAAAGCCAAGTTAATAAACAAATCACTGACCATTTTGAATCCCACCGTACCTTCTCTTAAATGATATCATAACCGCCATCGATAAAAGACAGTACTGTGCAGCCGTCTTCCTCGACCTGGCCAAGGCTTTCGACTCTGTCAATCACCGCATTCTTATCGGCAGACTGAACAGCCTTGGTTTCTCCAATGACTGCCTCGCCTGTTCACCAACTACTTCTCAGATAGCGTTCAGTGTGTCAAATCGGAGGGCCTGTTGTCCGGACCTCTGGCAGTCTCTGGGCATACCACAGGGTTCAATTCTCGGGCCGACTCTTTTCTCTGTATATATCAATGATGTCTCTCTTGCTGCTGGTGATTCTCTGATCCACCTCTACGCAGACGACACCATTCGGTATACTTCTGGCCCTTCTTTTGACACTGTGTTAACAAACCTCCAGATGAGCTTCAATGCCATACAACACTCCTTCCGTGGCCTCCAACTGATCTTAAATGCTAGTAAAACTAAATGTATGCTTTTCAACTGATCGCTGCCCACGCCCGCCCGACTAGAATCACTACTCTGGATGGTTCTGACTTAGAATATGTGGACAACTACAAATACCTAGGTGTCTGGTTAGACTCCTTCCAGACTCACATTAAGCATCTCCAATCCAAAATTAAATCTAGAATCGGCTTCCTATTTTACAACAAATCCTCCTTCATTCATGCTGCTAAACATACCCTCGTAAAACTGACTATCCTACTGATCCTTGACTTTGGCGATGTCATTTACAGAATAGCCTCCAACACTCTACTCAGCAAATTAGATGTAGTCTATCACAGTGCCATCCATGTCACCGAAGCCCTATATACTACCCACCACTGTGACCTGTATGCTCTCGTTGGCTGACCCTCGCTTAATATTCGTCGCCAAACCCACTGGCTCCAGGTCATCTATAAGTCTTTGCTAGGTAAAGCCCCACCTTATCTCAGCTCACTGGTCACCATAGCAATATTCACCCGTAGCACTCGCTCCAGCGGGTATATTTCACTGGTCATCCCCAAAGCCAACTCCTCCTTTGGCCGCCTTTTCTTACAGTTCTCTGCTGCCAATGACTGGAACGAATTGCAAAAATCACTGAAGCTGGAGACTCATATCTCCCTCACTAACTTTAAGCATCAGCTGTCAGAGCAGCTTATTGATCACTGCACCCTGTACACAGCCCATCTGTAAATGGTCCACCCAACTACCTCATCCCCATATTTGTTATTTATTTTTGCTCTTTTTGCACCCCAGTATCTCTACTTGCACATCATCATCTGCACATCTATCACTCCAGTGTTAATGCTAAATTGTAATTATTTCGCCACTATGGCCTATTTATTGCCTTACCTCCCTCATCTTACTACAATTGCACAAACTGTATATAATATTGCGATATTGTCAATATGATATCGTCAAATAATATCCCAACGTATAACTATCGATTTCTCCCCCCCACCCCACCTTAAACCTACTTCATACCTTTTTTTATTTTTTATTCTTCTTTTGTTATTATACAAGTGGAATGTTTGTGTAGGAATTTAGAATGCTCATACTTTATTTACTTGTTTGATCAGCCGATGTCTAGTTGCTACTATTGACATTTACGATTAACATGGCTAATGGGACACTCCCCTGCCACGCTATGAAGGTGCCTCCCACCTTTTCAAGTCTCTGTCAAGCACCTGATTCCCTTTTTGTTCGAGTTGGCTGAAGCACATTTGGGTCCGCTTTCTTTCCATTGGCTATTACTCAATATAGCATGTGAGGACTTTAATAGAGTTCAGTTGAGATGTTATTTAAAACAAATTGTTATCTATGAATGGCTATGCCCACAGTACCGCATGATTATGTTTACAGTTGGTGACTTGTGTATTGTATTGGAAATATTTTATTATAGTGTTGCCGGCGCATTTTGCGGTTGTTTCTCCTGTGTGGACAGAGGTTACTGCAGCCAACGAGGGCGGAGAAGAGGATGAGTTCTATTTCCTGGGAGAAGTCACAGATGTTGATGACTCAAATAATGCATGGACAGTAGAAACTGCCAATAAAATTTACTGCAATAGACCTTTAGGTTGACACGGGGGCAGATACAATTGTCATATCAGAAAAGACTTATAGCACACTAAAAAAACATGCCACCACTAAAGAGCACAGTAACTAGACATCCCAGGGGGTAAACTGAGCTGTATGAGTCACTTTACAGTTACTACTATTTGGAAAGGACAGCCGTTTTAGGTTCAAAGTGTGATAAAGAGAATAGAAGAGGTCAAAAGCACAGAGGAGCTCGAGTGCTCATCCTGCAGACCTGAGCAAGCTGAAGATAAAACCAATCAAAAATAAAATGATGCGGTACCCTACAGTGTAAACACAGCCAGACGTGTGTCACTGCCCATGCTCTACAAGGCGAAAAAGGAGCTTGACCTCATGGTGGCGAGTGGCGTGATCAGGGAGCATACAGAGCGGTGTGCTCCTATGGTGCTCCTGGTGCCCAAGAAGAACAAAGATCAGCCGAGGGTATGTGCTGATCTGAGAATGTTAAACTTCTCAGTGAAAAGAGAGTCACACATTCTACCTACATATCCTGCCAAAGTTGGCTGGTGCCAAGGTGTTTTCTCTTTTAGATGCAGGAAGTGGCTTCTGGCAGATTCCACTAGAGAGAGCGCGTCAAGCTTAACATATTTATAATGCCTTTTTGAATGTACTATTTCAGCATACTTCCATTTGGAATCACTAGTGCCCCAGAAATCTTCCAGCGTGAGATGACAGTGCTCCTGAAGGACTAAGAGGGCGTGGCCATTTACATGGATGAGATCCTTAGTTACTCACACAGCAGAGGATGATGTGAGACTCCTATACACACTGGAGGATGCAGGTTTGAAGCTCAACCCAGACAAAAATCTACTGCGACAGCAACGTCTCAACTACATATGACATAGCTTTGACGAGAATGGCATTCTTCCTGTTGATGCCAAGATCCAGGCCGTCACCCAGCTGGAGCCGGCAAGCAACGTGACTGATCTGAGCAGGGTCCTGGGTATATCCTCTACCTAGGCAGGTACCTACCGGGTCTAGCCGATGTCACCAAACCACTCAACGAGTTGCTCAAGAGTGATGCTGCAGTGCAGGAGGAGGCCTTTAGGAAGTTAAAGCAACTCATCCTGTACTGGCATTTTATGACGTGACAAAGCCTATCATAGTCAGTGCAGATGCCAGTAGTTATGGGTTAGGCGGGGTCCTACTACAGAAATACGATGGACAGTTAGTCAGTAGCTTATTGCTCCAGGACTCTCACCGATGCAGAGAAGCGCTTATGCACAGATGGAAAAGTAGTGTCTCGCAGCAGTCTGGGCATGTGAGACGTTTACCAGGTATCTGTGTGGCCTAGATGCATTCACACTGCAGTGATATCACAACCCTCTCATTCCACTGCAAAGACCTTGACTTCGTGCCTTTGAGGTGCCAGAGACTGTTGACGTGAATGATGCGTTAGAACCCTACACCCTTTCCAGACATCCGCAGGCAGCTGTTACATAAAAGATCGCAGAGCTGACCAGTATAATCGAGGCCTATGAGGCCATGCTGTATGATCCGCATGCTATCTCACCCACCACGTTTGACGTCGTCAAGAAGCAGACACAACAGGATGCAGAGCTGCAGATGGTGAAACACTGTGACAACAAGATGGCCTAAGTATGCAGTCAAAGTGCCAGACGAGTTAAAAGCCTACTACACCTGCCGACAGCACCTCTCAACCTCACAAAGACTAATGTTGTATGGTAATAGAATAGTAGTGCCACAAAACATGAGAAATTAGATGTTAGAGCGTGTACATGACGGCTGTTAGGGCGTTGTGAAGTGCCGGGAGCGAGCTAGAGGTAGTGTGTGGTGGCCTGGAATAAGTAAACACATCCAGGAAATAGTCAGTACATGCAAAGACTGTCAGGTGTCCAAACCTATTCAGAGGAGGGATCTTCTAATCACCACTCCACTCCCCAGTCGCCCATAGGAAGGAGTAGCAGCTGAAATATGTGAACTCAACAAGCAAAACTACCCGGTAGTTGTGGAAAACACTATATTCAAAAGTATGTAGACACCCCTTCAAATTAGTGGATTTCGCTATTTCAACCACACCCGTTGCTGACGAGGCACAGTTATAGGAGACCACCTTTCCAGCAAGTCAATTCGTCAAATTTCTGCTCTGCTAGAGCTTCCCCGTTCAACTGTAAGTGCTGTTATTGTGAAGTGGAAACGTCTGGGAGCAATAGCCGTGAAGTTGTAGGCCACACAAGCTCACAGAACGGGACCGTCGACTGCTAAAGTGCGTAGTGCTTAAAAATCGTTTGTCCTCGTTTGCAACACTCAATACTAAGTTCCAAACTGCCTCTGGACGCAACGTCAGCACAAGAACTGTTAGTCGGGAGCTTCATGAAATGCGTTTCCATGGCCTGAAACAGCTGCACAAAAGCCTAAGATCAACATGCACAATACCAAGCGTTGGCTGGAGTGATGTAAAGCTCACGGCCATTGGCGTCTGGAGCAGTGGATCGCGCTCTCAAATGAATCACACTTCACCATCTGACTGTCCAACGGATGACTCTGGGTTTGGCGGATGCCAGGAGAACGCTACCTGCCCCAATGCATAGTGCCAACTGTAGTGGAGGAGGAATAATGGTCTGGGGCTGTTTTTCATGGTTCGGGCTAGGCCCCTTAGTTCCAGTGACGGCAAATCTTAACTCTACAACATTCTAGATTATTCTGCACTTCCAACTTTGTGGCAACAGTTTGGGGAAGGCCCTTTCCTGTTTCAGCATGACAATGCCACTGTGCATAAAGCGAGGTCCATACAGAAATGATTTGTCATGATCGGTTTGGAAGAAATTGACTAGCCTGCACAGAGCCCTGACCACAACCCCATCAAACACCTCTGGGATGAATTGGAATGCCGACTGCAAGCCAGGCCTAATTGCCAAACATCAGTGCCGAACATCAGTGCCCAACTTCACTGATGCTCTTATGGCTGAATGGAAGCAATTCCCCACAGCAATGTTTCAACATCTACTGGAAATCCTTCCCAGGAGAGTGGAGGCTGTTATCGCTCCCTATCCCTATGTCTGTTGTCCCCATATGCTTCAAGATGGTTACCATTGTTCCTGTGCTCAAGAAGGAAAAGACAACTGAACTAAATGACTACCACCCCGTAGCACTCACTTCTGTCATCGTGAAGTGCTATGAGAGGCTAGTCAAGTATCATATCACTGCCACCCTAGACCCACTTCAGTTTGCATATCGCCCCAACAGGTCCACAGATGGCTCAGTCGCCATCGCACTGCACATTGCCCTATCCCATCTGGACAAAAAGAATACCTATGTAAGAATGCTGTTCATTGACTACAGCTCAGCATTCAACACCATAGTACCCTCCAAGCTCATCATCAAGCTGGAGGCCCTGGGTCTCAACCCCTCCCTGTTTAACTGGGTCCTGGACTTTCTGACGGGCCGCCCCCAGGTGGTGAGGATAGGAAACAACATCTCCACTTCGCTGACCCTGAACACTGGGGCCCCACAAGGGTGTGTGCTCAGCCCTCTCCTGTACTCCCTGTTCACCCACGACTGCGTGGCCATGCACGCCTCCAACTCAATCATCAAGTTTCCAGACGACAACAGTAGTGGGCTTGATCACCAACAATAACGAGACAGCCTACAGGGAGGAGGTGAGGGCACTCGGAGTGTGGTGTCAGGAAAACAACCTCTCACTCAAAGTCAACAAAACAAAGGAGATGATCGTGGACTTCAGGAAACAGCAGAGAGAGCACCCACCTATCCACATCGAAGGGACAGCAGTGGAGAAGGTGGAAAATCTTTTTTAAAGTTCCTGGGCGTACATGTCACAAACAAAGTGAAATGGTCCACCCACACAGACAGTGTGGTGAAGAAGGCGCAACAGCGCCTCTTCAACCTCAGGAGGCTGAAGAAATTTGGCTTGTCACCCAAAACCCTGACAAACTTTTACAGATGCACAATAGAAAGCATCCTGTCGGGCTGTATCACAGCCTGGTACGGCAACTGCACCGTCCTCAACCGCAAGGCTCTTCAGAGGATGGTGAGGTCTGCACATCACATCGCCGGGGTAAACTATCTGCCTTCCATGACACCTACACCTCCCGACATCACAGGAAGGCCAAAAAGATCATCAACCACAACAACCAACCGAGCCACTGCCTGTTCACACCGCTATCATCCAGAAGGCGAGGTCAGTACAGGTGCATCAAAGCTGGGACCGAGAGACTGAAAAACAGCTTCTATCTCAAGGCCATCAGACTGCTAAACAGCAATCACTAACTCCGAGAGGCTGCTGCCTACATAGAGACCCAATCACTGGACACTTTAATAAATGGATCACTAGTCACTTTAAACAATGCCACTTTAATAATGTTTACATATCTTACATTACTCATATCACATGTATATACTGTATTTTATACCATCTACCGCACCTTGCCTATGCTGCTCGGCCATCGCTCATCCATATACTTATATGTACATATTCTCATGCATTAGATTTGTGTGTATTAGGTAGTTGTTGGGGAATTGTTAGATTTGTGTGTATTAGATCTGGAAGTATTACGTTTTTCGGGCGCTAAAATGAGGTCAATTGTACGGACCAGCGTGACGTGCAAAAGTGAGTTAGTTCACGTTACAGTGCCTTCAGAAAGTATTCACATCCCTTTACTTTTTCCACATTTGTTGTGTTGCAGCCTGAGTATAAAATGTATTACATTTAGATGTTTTTTTGCACTGGCCTACATAATGTCAAAGTAGTATTGTGTTTTTCAAATTTTTACAAATTTATGAAAAGCTGAAATTTCTTTTGTCAGTAAGTATTCAACCCCTTTTATGGCAAGCCTAAATAAGTTCAGGAGTACAAATGTTCTTAACAAGTCACATACGTTGCACTGGATTCTGTACAGGGACACTTCAATCTTAAATGAATCATTGTTTATTAACAGCATGCCTGAGAGGTCACAGTTAAACTTAGATGCATAAAGTACCGGTCTGAAGTGAGTTCCACTGGGGCAGTCCCGTTTAGTTCTCTTATATACTGCTTACACAGACAAGTTATATTTGCATGATTTAGCTTATTCATAATTAATTCATCATTAATGTTTGGTTCATGCATGTGACCGACCAATACCTCACGAGGCTTCTTCTCTCCAAACTGAGATGTCCCTTTCTCAAAACAAGGTTCTGGCCGTACTACCAAATTGCAGATACTGATAGTGAGGATTGCTCCCAGGCACGTTCAGTCACTTGCATGAACACAGCAATTGGTTATTAGAAAAGCACAAACCTAAAATGTTCCATCACATTCCCTCTTATCACTCACTCTTTGATAATTATCATTACATTTTATTCATTTGGTTATTACTTAAACTATCAAAGGAGTAAGTAAACAAAATCAACGCATAAAACCACAGACACTTTCAAACCCTTCATTCTGGGTTGTAGACAAAATAAACACAAAACCAGACACTTCATCCTTTCAAAACCTTCGTTCAGTGTTGTACAATCCAACTTGTAAAACCATGGCTTTAGACCTTTGCTTCATAGTTCCACATGCTTCATTACACAATTTTGTTTATGGATTCTGGCAATGACATTTCAGCTGGAGCTTTTGTCGCGAGAGGCATGTTAATGACAGATCGGTATCTCAATGCATTTGTAGAGTAAATGACTATAAATGTTTTAGTGCGCAGACCTCCAATCAACCTGATACCCCAAATAAACAATTTTGGACAAACCTAAATCAATTACGAGCATGGTTGACCACCCCTCTCCCTACTTGAAAATCTATGGTCAGACCTCTATGGTCAGACCTGGTCAGATCTATGGTCAGACCGTTCTCTAGCAATGATGAACAACCAATTTGGCAGAGCTTGAGGAATTTTTAAAAGAATAATGGGCAAATGTTGCACAATCCAAGTGTGGAAAGCTCTTAGACTTAGCCAAAAAGTGCGTCTACAAAGTAAAGACTCAGGGGTGTGAATACTTATGTAAATTAGATTTTTGTATTTCATTTTCAATAAATTTGCACAAATTTCATTATGGGGTAGTGTGTGTAGATGGGTGAGAAAAAACAACAATTTAATCCATTTTGGAATTCGGCCTGTAACACAACAAAATGTGGAATGAGTCAAGCGGTATGAATACTTTCTGAAGGCCTGTATGATTCCCCACTTTCTAGAACGGTTAATCCTTAGCCTCTTCTCATCCTTTCTCTGGCTCATTCGCCCCAGTAAGAGAAGATATGGACGGTTCATTTGAAAATTGTTCACATGAATGTTTTTTACTCAGAAGGATTAAGTACCAACAACTTCTTATTCCTGGACTCCTGTTGCTATAAGATATGTGGAATTGTTGCTATAAGATATGTGGAATTGAAATCCATGCTCTTCTGATCACACTCAAAGAAAAATACTGGGAAAAGGCTGAAGATGCACACAAACTTTTATTTGATAAAGGACTGCTTAGAATACTTTTGGATGGCTTCTTGAACATTTAGCACTCTGTTCCTGACATCATCTGGCATAGGGATGGTTACTGATCCTGTGAGAAATGTATTTAATTGATGGTCCAACCTTTGAAATGCATGTGTTTTGTGCATGGCTCTGGTTTTGAGACCCACAAAGAAGCTGTTTCAAAGGAGAATTTCTCAAAAGCTCCCTGATTCGCCACTCCAACAAAACAGTTCAGTGTCAGTGCATGCCGGGTTTTCACTTTGATATGTCCCCTGCTTTTTTCATAATCCAGTAGTGTGGACAAACTTTTCGAGAAATGGGACCCCTAACCCGCAGGCTAACAAAGACCTGGAAATAGCTTTACACTGTCGATGTCCCTTCAGTGAGTTGATTTACATCTATTAACAAAAACATACGAAACACATTGTGGTTTTTGCTTAGCAGCATCCCCTGTGTATAAGAAAGAAGACTGTCACTGGTGGGCTATTCCCAAGTTGACCTAAATACAGAATATGTTGAGGTACAAAATGTTAAGGCACTGACTGAATTTTTTATTTTTTATTTATTGTTGTTTTGAACCCTAGAGACTAGTATGTAGTAAGCTGACTGTCAAGGTTATTCCCAAAATGATGTAATACACACTATGGTGCGGTTCAAACGTAGATAGAATGAGAAATTAGTTGTATTCTTATTTTTGAGCACTAGAGACTAATATGAGGCCTTTCCAAGTAGGCATGATGATGTATTTAATAGCCCGATGCTAATCATTCATTAATAATAAGGAATGCATAAAGCCAACAGCTGGGATGTGAATGCCGACTGCTAGGGATGTGCGTGGTTATTTTAATATTCAAACGGACGTTAGTATTCAAATACTTGTGTGAGTATCAATATTTGCTAGGAAAAAAATTATAGGCCTATTTTAACATTAAGACTTCTTCTAAATTAAAACGTTCATGTTACATACAAGGATACATCATGACTTTTTAAATTATTGAATAAAACAAACTTTTCAATGTAGTTTTTATGATATGCGCACCATAAAAAGACTGGTAGCCCCAACCAGTAGCCTTCACGTGTGTAGCTTGTTGTTTATGTTGGCCCATCAAAGTGGCAAAGAGGCTCAATGTGTAGCAAGTGGAGTTAGAGTTCACTAACGCAATGCAAGATGGAATAAAGTTACGTGACATGAGAGAACATTGGAAGTTTGAAATTCAGAACGCTGCAGCCCGCCTGGTTAAGTTGCAGGGGTTTCATGGCGCAAGCTGAGTAGCCCAGCCAACAGCGAGTTGCAGTAGTCCTGACTGGAGAGGACAAGTCCCTGGATTAGGATCTGCGCCGCTTCATGTGTGAGGCAGGGTCGTACTCTATGGATGTTGTAGAGCATGAAACTGCAGGAGCGGGTCACTGCTTTGATGGTTGCAGAGAACGACAGGGTGTTGTGCAGGGTCACGCTAAGGTTCTTTACCCAATGGGAGGGCGACACTGGAGTTGTCAACCGTGATGGAGAGGTCTTTGAGCAGGCAGGCCTTCCCCGGAAGGAAGAGCAGTTCTGTGTTTTTGAGCTTGAGGTGGTGGGCTGACATCCAGGTTGAGATTTCTGCCAGACACGCAGAGATGCGTGTCGCCACCTGGGTGTCAGAAGGAGAAAAGTTGAGTGTCATCCGCATAGCAACTATAGGAGAGACCATGTGAGGATATGACGGAGCCAAGTGACTTGGTGTATAGAGAGAAGAGGAGCGGGCCTAGAACTGAGCCATGCGGGACATCAGTAGTGAGAGTACGTGGTGCAGACACAGATCTTCTCCACGTCACCTGGTAGGAGCGGCCTGTCAGGTAGGATGCAATCCAAGAGTGTGCATAGCCTGAGACGCCCAGCCCTGAGAGAGAGGATCTGATGGTTCACAGTGTCGAAGGCAGCAGATAGATCTAGGAGGATGAGAACAGGTTAGCTAGTCTTTGCTGTAGCCGAGTTGCCTTGGTCCCTCCATCTGCTTGCTCCCATCTCTCACACACTGCCCTCTCCGCAGCTGCAGTAGAGTGCCAGCGTCTCTCTACCGACTGCTAATTATGTTTTTAAAGACTAATACTTAAAGGAGAAGTTCACCCAAAATCCAGAAACTCCCAAATAGTTCCATACATTGAAACTAATTCAGTGGAGTTTTCCCTTTTCCCCTCTCTCTCTCTGTAGTGCTGTACTGAAACAGCTGCAAGAACGGGTCATGTGACTCGTGGCGTTGCTGTATGCAGGACTCGCTCAGCTCCATTGCCAGTGAATTCATGATTCAGAAATCCACAAAGTGTGGGCAAAATCATTGTTTTATTGAAAGCATACGGCCAAATTACCAATTTTTGTTAAAAGTACTATCCGTTTTGAGTCAGGACATGTGTACTTTTCCACCTTAAACGTTTGTGATTCTTTTATATCATTATTTTATGTAGCCGACTGCCACGGCAGTGGAGATGGGTAACGACTGCACATGGACGCTCTCGAGGGAATCCCTGCGACGTAGAAACAGCACGTTATGCCCTTATCCACAGGTGTACGTTTTTTTTCGACGGAGAGGTGATAACGGCGTTACACATTATTTATGCAAAGTTAACAACAACCTACAAATATGTCTGGCGACGAAATACTCGCGAGTGATCAAGAAAACTACTGGAGGGACGCCGATGATGTCGTCAAATCGTATTTATTTGAGCCTGAGTATTCGGACCAAGAATTGAGGCGAATTGAGCTTCAGATGGCCGCCGCAGCAGCTCGACCACAGCCCCAACACATTCCCGAGGAATGTTTGTGCTTCAGAGAGATTGAATATGTGACTACAATAGTTATAGAAATGGAGGAACATAATGATGATGATGACGATGAAGAGCAGTTAGTTTGCTTTTGCAAAGAAAGGGATTTTGCAGCCCACATAAATGTCCTTGGGGGGGAAAAGTCCGTAGGTCAAAAACTGTTTGGAGACCCAACCCTGTTCCACCTGGGCCAAATGGACAATGATCCAATGAGTAAATAGCTAAACTTTACTTTATTGAATGATCACTTATCATAAACCTCTATGAGCGGGACCATTAGTGGGTTTATGTTTGCACATTAGTCCAAAACACTATATAGCCTATGTTTATTTATCACAATGTTTTTTGTATATTCTATTCTGCAATGTAAGGTGACGCAATGTCTATTGTCTCTCAAACCCCCCCCCCCCCCCCCCCCCCCCTCCCCATAGGGCACATATGCTAACCTGAATAGCAGGGGTTCTCAAAGTGGGGTCCGCTGTACTGCAGGGGGTCCACGGACAGATCTCAAAATCTAGTTAAAAAATAATTATAATTGGGGTGAATACAACGACAGATTAGACACATTTTGGCCAAGGGATCCATGGAGCAAGTTGAGGGTATAATACAGTACAATGTACTTCTAAAATGTATGTTCTTAACCCTGGGCAACATGGGCATGGGAGGCTCACATGGATATGGTATCCACAGTACCTCACCGATTTATACATTTTCCAACTCAAAACTTATTTTATTCCCCAAAATTGCATTTATTTTAACATAAATGCACTGTAATTTAAGTTTTAAAACTTCAAAGGTTTATCTCTGTCCTAATGGCAAAATAGTGTAGAATTGCAGGATATTAGCTTTATAGCTGCAACATTTTCTTTACGATGCCAAGAGATGGGCCTTTTAAAATGTTCCTTCCCAGGGCCCAAGACTTGGTTCGTCAAGCCATTCATTGCCAAAGTCATAGTATAACTCTTATTTTTATCTTTTTGTATCCTTTGGTTTTCTGTCCCCATCATTTCAGATTTCATATCTCGCTCATATACATCGTCGCTGAAGTGCTTGCTATACACACGCTGCGATGCAAGGATGGCTGCAGAAGTATTTCCGTCATATTTACTACATCAAATTGTTATCAAACAATCTTCTGCATCTCTCCGTATCTTTCATCTGAAAACGGTCAAATTTGGTGCCGCCTTCCCTATTTCGTGTATAAAGTGCAGCCAGGGCCCGACCACCAGCTTGCTGTTGCTGCCATCTCCTTTTCCTTTTTTCGTAGCTAACTTTACCTGCGATATGCCATACGCAACGCCCCCTTGCGGTTGAAGGCTCCATTGCGAGACGGACACAGCATATTTAGAATTTTTCAAAACCCTGCGTCTTCCATCCATCTAACACCAACAAAAGGCACTAAAATGGCTGTACTATGTAGCCAAAATACTGTGAGTGAAATGCAGGTCAATAACACTATTGTGGCTTAGTGGCCCAAGCACTTCATCCTCAATATGGACATGGCTGAAAGCCTTTTCTGACCCATACGCAACCTGGAGTGCAGCCGGCACAGTGCACTAAAGGACCTTTCACCCGAGCAGCTGCTCACAGGAATTGTGAGGGAACCTGAATGATTTCCTTTAGAGAAGGAAACACATCATCATCCAGGAGGTTGTGCACAGCAAGCATATCTTTGGGAGAGGACGTCCAGCCTCTCTTTTCCGGGCAAGAAACCTTCTGGCCACCAACATCTCTTCTGTTTTAACAATCAATACTGTAGTGCTTGGCAAACTCAGTTAAGCATGATGTATCTAGGAAGTTTTTTGAGTTGGGGCTGCATGCCTGTATGCCTTTTGAGCAGACCTGCATCTACAGTCGGGAATCGCTGGACAAGCTCACAAACCAGCCTGTCCAAGCAGGGGAGCGACAACTCTGTTTTCATTGTTTGGGAACATGACAATTCTGTGCCTAAACCCAAGGTCTCCACCACAAAATCTCCCATTGTCCTTTGTTTGTGCTTTCTTGCTGCATCTGCCTCTGGAATATTGTGAATTTCACAGAGTGCTTTGGTTCTATCATAAAGTTCCGTGGCAAATGCATCTGTGCGTTTGCCTATCAGTGTGTCACATACAGCTTGTTTGGCGAACAAGCTTCTGCCCGATCTACAGTCTCTTTCTGGAGGAACTTGTGTCGTCCCTCAGTTACAGAAAGAAGGAACTGAAACATCAGTAGCAAATGCATGGTGGAGAACTTATGAAGCTTTGTTCTTAGACCAACAGCCATCAGGGATCCAATGGCTGATAGACAATCAAAAATAGCAGTTAAAGTGTCCAGGGCTGCATTTATGGACCGCAGCTGGCACGCCCAGCGAGTGTTTGAGAGTTGTACAAGTTCAGCTGATGCTATTCCAAGTTTGGGCTGAGCTTCTTTGAACTTGTGGTGGTTAACTAGGGATGTAGTGAAAAACGAATACACTTTCTCCAAGAAACTGAAAAACTCAGCAGCCTCCGGAATAGCCCAGCAAGTATGACACAACACCAAATTAAGCTCATGAGCAAAGCAATGTACATAATTTGCCTCCGGATGCAGCACTCTGAAATGTGCTTGTACACCTGCTTTGGATCCTCTCATGACATCTGCACCATCATAGGTCTATGCAACACACTTCAGGCCTGCTACCTCTCTCATTTGGAGCTGCATCAAATGACTTGATTTCTGCTAGTGCTAGTAAACGCTCCTTAACTGTCCCCTCTGTCACATACCTTACACACAGAGCCAACTGTTGAGACTGCCCATCCCTGGCCTCATCCACCAACATGGCATACATTCCAGACTTTAACATCTCAAAGACTAAGGTGTCTGACTTGATCGAATGCTGTGCTCAAGAGATTACATTCTGAGATTCTGGAGAGAGAGACGTCACATTTGATGGATAATTGCACCTTTGTTAGTTACCTGGTAGCTTTGCCATGCCACAACACTGTCTCTGTGTATTTGTGCCATCTCATGTTTACCAAAGATAAACAAAGCTTTTTTCCATTTTTTGTAGCCATTACTGACAAAATAATCAAATTGAATGTTTTTGCCAGAAACTCTACATGGAAAGCAGAAAGCAGTGTTTTTGTGGACAGAGTACTCTACCCAATTGTATTTCTCAAACCAGCAGTGCTGAAATGCACTTTTCGGTGTACCAAAACTTCACCTTCACTTGTCTGTGCCCAGTGTCACCTAAAGCGCTCTCATTTCTGGAAGGAGTTGCTGCAGCGGCTTGATTATTTTCTTTCTCTGGATCTGTTTGTTCTCCCTCCCTGTCTGGATATGTTTGTCGTCCCTCTCTCTCTCTCTCTCTCTGGATCTGTTTGTTGTCCCTCTCTCTCTCTCTCTGGATCTGTTTGTTGTCCCTCACTCTCTCTGGATCTGTTTGTCCTCCCTCACTGTCTGGATCTGTTTGTTGTCCCTCACTGTCTGGATATGTTTGTCCTCCCTCACTGTCTGGATCTGTTTGTCCTCCCTCACTGTCTGGATCTGTTTGTTGTCCCTCACTGTCTGGATCTGTTTGTTGTCCCTCACTGTCTGGATATGTTTGTCCTCCCTCACTGTCTGGATCTGTTTGTTGTCCCTCACTGTCGGCATCTGTGTGTTGTCCCTCACTGTCGGCATCTGTTTGTTGTCCCTCACTGTCTGGATCTGTTTGTTGTCCCTCACTGTCTGGATCTGTTTGTTGTCCCTCACTGTCTGGATATGTTTGTCCTCCCTCACTGTCTGGATCTGTTTGTTGTCCCTCACTGTCTGGATCTGTTTGTTGTCCATCACTGTCTGGATATGTTTGTCCTCCCTCACTGTCTGGATCTGTTTGTTCTCCCTCACTGTCTGCATCTGTTTGTTGTCCCTCACTGTCTGGATCTGTTTGTTGTCCCTCACTGTCTGGATCTGTTTGTCGTCCCTCACTGTCTGGATCTGTTTGTCGTCCCTCTCTCTCTGGATCTGTTTGTTGTCCCTCTCTCTCTCTCTCTGGATCTGTTTGTTGTCCCTCTCTCTCTCTCTCTGGATCTGTTTGTTGTCCCTCACTCTCTCTGGATCTGTTTGTTGTCCCTCACTCTCTCTGGATCTGTTTGTTGTCCCTCACTCTCTGGATCTGTTTGTTGTCACTCACTCTCTGGATCTGTTTGTTGTCACTCACTGTCTGGATCTGTTTGTTGTCCCTCACTCTCTGGATCTGTTTGTTGTCCCTCTCTCTGTCTGGATCTGTTTGTTGTCCCTCTCTCTGTCTGGATCTGTTTGTTGTCCCTCTCTCTCTCTGGATCTGTTTGTTGTCTCCCTCTCTCTCTGGATCTGTTTGTTGTCTCCCTCTCTCTCTGGATCTGTTTGTTGTCCCTCTCTCTCTCTGGATCTGTTTGTTGTCCCTCTCTCTCTCTGGATCTGTTTGTTGTCCCTCTCTCTCTCTGGATCTGTTTGTTGTCCCTCTCTCTCTCTGGATCTGTTTGTTGTCCCTCTCTCTCTTTGGATCTGTTTGTTGTCCCTCTCTCTGTCTGGGTCTGTTTGTTGTCCCTCTCTCTGTCTGGATCTGTTTGTTGTCCCTCTCTCTGTCTGGATCTGTTTGTTGTCCCTCTCTCTGTCTGGATCTGTTTGTTGTCCCTCTCTCTGTCTGGATCTGTTTGTTGTCCCTCTCTCTGTCTGGATCTGTTTGTTGTCCCTCTCTCTGTCTGGATCTGTTTGTTGTCCCTCTCTCTGTCTGGATCTGTTTGTTGTCCCTCTCTCTGTCTGGATCTGTTTGTTGTCCCTCTCTCTGTCTGGATCTGTTTGTTGTCCCTCTCTCTCTGGATCTGTTTGTTGTCCCTCTCTCTCTGGATCTGTTTGTTGTCCCTCTCTCTGTCTGGATCTGTTTGTTGTCCCTCTCTCTCTCTGGATCTGTTTGTTGTCCCTCACTGTCTGGATTTGTTTGTTGTCCCTCTCTCTTTGGATCTGTTTGTTGTCCCTCTCTCTGTCTGGATCTGTTTGTTGTCCCTCTCTCTGTCTGGATCTGTTTGTTGTCCCTCTCTCTGTCTGGATCTGTTTGTTGTCCCTCTCTCTGTCTGGATCTGTTTGTTGTCCCTCTCTCTGTCTGGATCTGTTTGTTGTCCCTCTCTCTGTCTGCATCTGTTTGTTGTCCCTCTCTCTGTCTGGATCTGTTTGTTGTCCCTCTCTCTGTCTGGATCTGTTTGTTGTCCCTCTCTCTGTCTGGATCTGTTTGTTGTCCCTCTCTCTGTCTGGATCTGTTTGTTGTCCCTCTCTCTGTCTGGATCTGTTTGTTGTCTCTCTCTCTGTCTGGATCTGTTTGTTGTCCCTCTCTCTGTCTGGATCTGTTTGTTGTCTCTCTCTCTGTCTGGATCTGTTTGTTGTCCCTCTCTCTGTCTGGATCTGTTTGTTGTCTCTCTCTCTGTCTGGATCTGTTTGTTCTCCCTCTCTCTGTCTGGATCTGTTTGTTGTCCCTCTCTCTCTCTCTGGATCTGTTTGTTGTCCCTCTCTCTCTGGATCTGTTTGTTGTCCCTCTCTCTGTCTGGATCTGTTTGTTGTCCCTCTCTCTGTCTGGATCTGTTTGTTGTCCCTCACTGTCTGGATTTGTTTGTTGTCCCTCTCTCTTTGGATCTGTTTGTTGTCCCTCTCTCTGTCTGGATCTGTTTGTTGTCCCTGTCTCTGTCTGGATCTGTTTGTTGTCCCTCTCTCTGTCTGGATCTGTTTGTTGTCCCTCTCTCTGTCTGGATCTGTTTGTTGTCCCTCTCTCTGTCTGGATCTGTTTGTTGTCCCTCTCTCTCTGGATCTGTTTGTTGTCCCTCTCTCTGTCTGGATCTGTTTGTTGTCCCTCTCTCTGTCTGGATCTGTTTGTTGTCCCTCTCTCTGTCTGGATCTGTTTGTTGTCCCTCTCTCTGTCTGGATCTGTTTGTTCTCCCTCACTGTCTGGATCTGTTTGTTCTCCCTCACTGTCGGCATCTGTTCGTTGTCCCTCACTGTCGGCATCTGTTTGTTGTCCCTCACTGTCTGGATCTGTTTGTTGTCCCTCACTGTGTGGATCTGTTTGTTGTCCCTCACTGTCTGGATATGTTTGTCCTCCCTCACTGTCTGGATCTGTTTGTTGTCCCTCACTGTCTGGATCTGTTTGTTGTCCCTCACTGTCTGGATATGTTTGTCCTCCCTCACTGTCTGGATCTGTTTGTTCTCCCTCACTGTCTGCATCTGTTTGTTGTCCCTCACTGTCTGGATCTGTTTGTTGTCCCTCACTGTCTGGATCTGTTTGTCGTCCCTCACTGTCTGGATCTGTTTGTCGTCCCTCTCTCTCTGGATCTGTTTGTTGTCCCTCTCTCTCTCTCTCTGGATCTGTTTGTTGTCCCTCTCTCTCTCTCTCTGGATCTGTTTGTTGTCCCTCACTCTCTCTGGATCTGTTTGTTGTCCCTCACTGTCTGGATCTGTTTGTTGTCCCTCACTCTCTGGATCTGTTTGTTGTCCCTCACTCTCTGGATCTGTTTGTTGTCAGTCACTCTCTGGATCTGTTTGTTGTCACTCAATGTCTGGATCTGTTTGTTGTCCCTCACTCTCTGGATCTGTTTGTTGTCCCTCTCTCTCTGGATCTGTTTGTTGTCCCTCTCTCTCTGGATCTGTTTGTTGTCCCTCACTGTCTGAATCTGTTTGTAGTCCCTCACTGTCTGAATCTGTTTGTAGTCCCTCACTGTCTGAATCTGTTTGTTGTCCCTCACTGTCTGAATCTGTTTATTGTCCCTCACTGTCTGGATCTGTTTGTTGTCACTCACTCTCTGGATCTGTTTGTTGTCACTCACTCTCTGGATCTGTTTATTGTCCCTCACTGTCTGGATCTGTTTGTTGTCCCTCACTGTCTGGATCTGTTTGTTGTCCCTCACTCTCTGGATCTGTTTGTTGTCCCTCTCTCTCTGGATCTGTTTGTTGTCCCTCTCTCTCTGGATCTGTTTGTTGTCCCTCACTGTCTGAATCTGTTTGTAGTCCCTCACTGTCTGAATCTGTTTGTTGTCCCTCACTGTCTGAATCTGTTTGTTGTCACTCACTCTCTGGATCTGTTTGTTGTCCCTCACTGTCTGGATCTGTTTGTTGTCCCTCTCTCTCTGGATCTGTTTGTTGTCTCCCTCTCTCTGGATCTGTTTGTCGTCCCTCACTGTCTGGATCTGTTTGTTGTCCCTCACTGTCTGGATCTGTTTGTTGTCCCTCACTGTCTGGATCTGTTTGTTGTCCCTCTCTCTCTGGATCTGTTTGTTGTCCCTCACTGTCTGGATCTGTTTGTTGTCCCTCACTGTCTCGATCTGTTTGTTGTCCCTCTCTCTGTCTGGATCTGTTTGTTGTCCCTCACTGTCTGGATCTGTTTGTTGTCCCTCACTGTCTGGATCTGTTTGTTGTCCCTCTCTGTCTGGATCTGTTTGTTGTCCCTCTCTCTTTGGATCTGTTTGTTGTCCCTCTCTCTGTCTGGATCTGTTTGTTGTCCCTCTCTCTGTCTGGATCTGTTTGTTGTCCCTATCACTGTCTGGATCTGTTTGTTGTCCCTCTCTCTGTCTGGATCTGTTTGTTGTCCCTCTCTCTGTCTGGATCTGTTTGTTGTCCCTCTCTCTCTCTGGATCTGTTTGTTGTCTCCCTCTCTCTCTGGATCTGTTTGTTGTCCCTCTCTCTCTCTGGATCTGTTTGTTGTCCCTCTCTCTCTCTGGATCTGTTTGTTGTCCCTCTCTCTCTCTGGATCTGTTTGTTGTCCCTCTCTCTCTCTGGATCTATTTGTTGTCCCTCTCTCTCTCTGGATCTGTTTGTTGTCCCTCTCTCTCTTTGGATCTGTTTGTTGTCCCTCTCTCTGTCTGGATCTGTTTGTTGTCCCTCTCTCTGTCTGGATCTGTTTGTTGTCCCTCTCTCTGTCTGGATCTGTTTGTTGTCCCTCTCTCTGTCTGGATCTGTTTGTTGTCCCTCTCTCTGTCTGGATCTGTTTGTTGTCCCTCTCTCTGTCTGGATCTGTTTGTTGTCCCTCTCTCTGTCTGGATCTGTTTGTTGTCCCTCTCTCTGTCTGGATCTGTTTGTTGTCCCTCTCTCTCTGGATCTGTTTGTTGTCCGTCTCTCTGTCTGGATCTGTTTGTTGTCCCTCTCTCTCTCTGGATCTGTTTGTTGTCCCTCACTGTCTGGATTTGTTTGTTGTCCCTCTCTCTTTGGATCTGTTTGTTGTCCCTCTCTCTGTCTGGATCTGTTTGTTGTCCTTCTCTCTGTCTGGATCTGTTTGTTGTCCCTCTCTCTGTCTGGATCTGTTTGTTGTCCCTCTCTCTGTCTGGATCTGTTTGTTGTCCCTCTCTCTGTCTGGATCTGTTTGTTGTCCCTCTCTCTGTCTGGATCTGTTTGTTGTCCCTCTCTCTGTCTGGATCTGTTTGTTGTCCCTCTCTCTGTCTGGATCTGTTTGTTGTCCCTCTCTCTGTCTGGATCTGTTTGTTGTCTCTCTCTGTCTGGATCTGTTTGTTGTCCCTCTCTCTGTCTGGATCTGTTTGTTGTCTCTCTCTCTGTCTGGATCTGTTTGTTGTCCCTCTCTCTGTCTGGATCTGTTTGTTGTCTCTCTCTCTGTCTGGATCTGTTTGTTCTCCCTCTCTCTGTCTGGATCTGTTTGTTGTCCCTCTCTCTCTCTGGATCTGTTTGTTGTCCCTCTCTCTCTCTGGATCTGTTTGTTGTCCCTATCTCTCTGGATCTGTTTGTTGTCCCTCTCTCTGTCTGGATCTGTTTGTTGTCCCTCTCTCTGTCTGGATCTGTTTGTTGTCCCTCACTGTCTGGATTTGTTTGTTGTCCCTCTCTCTTTGGATCTTGTTTGTTGTCCCTCTCTCTGTCTGGATCTGTTTGTTGTCCCTCTCTCTGTCTGGATCTGTTTGTTGTCCCTCTCTCTGTCTGGATCTGTTTGTTGTCCCTCTCTCTGTCTGGATCTGTTTGTTGTCCCTCTCTCTGTCTGGATCTGTTTGTTGTCCCTCTGGATCTGTTTGTTGTCCCTCTCTCTGTCTGGATCTGTTTGTTGTCCCTCTCTCTCTGGATCTGTTTGTTGTCCCTCTCTCTGTCTGGATCTGTTTGTTGTCCCTCTCTCTGTCTGGATCTGTTTGTTGTCCCTCTCTCTGTCTGGATCTGTTTGTTGTCCCTCTCTCTGTCTGGATCTGTTTGTTGTCCCTCTCTCTGTCTGGATCTGTTTGTTGTCCCTCTCTCTGTCTGGATCTGTTTGTTGTCCCTCTCTCTGTCTGGATCTGTTTGTTGTCCCTCTCTCTGTCTGGATCTGTTTGTTGTCCCTCTCTCTGTCTGGATCTGTTTGTTGTCCCTCTCTCTGTCTGGATCTGTTTGTTCTCCCTCTCTCTGTCTGGATCTGTTTGTTGTCTCTCTCTCTGTCTGGATCTGTTTGTTGTCCCTCTCTCTGTCTGGATCTGTTTGTTGTCCCTCTCTCTGTCTGGATCTGTTTGTTGTCCCTCTCTCTGTCTGGATCTGTTTGTTGTCCCTCTCTCTGTCTGGATCTGTTTGTTGTCCCTCTCTCTGTCTGGATCTGTTTGTTGTCCCTCTCTCTGTCTGGATCTGTTTGTTCTCCCTCTCTCTGTCTGGATCTGTTTGTTGTCTCTCTCTCTGTCTGGATCTGTTCGTTGTCCCTCACTGTCTGGATCTGTTTGTTGTCCCTCTCTCTGTCTGGATCTGTTTGTTGTCCCTCTCTCTGTCTGGATCTGTTTGTTGTCCCTCTCTCTGTCATGGATATGTTTGTTGTCCCTCTCTCTGTCTGGATCTGTTTGTTCTCCCTCACTGTCTGGATCTGTTTGTTCTCCCTCACTGTCGGCATCTGTTCGTTGTCCCTCACTGTCGGCATCTGTTCGTTGTCCCTCACTGTCTGGATCTGTTTGTTGTCCCTCACTGTCTGGATATGTTTGTCCTCCCTCACTGTCTGGATCTGTTTGTTGTCCCTCACTGTCTGGATCTGTTTGTTGTCCCTCACTGTCTGGATATGTTTGTCCTCCCTCACTGTCTGGATCTGTTTGTTCTCCCTCACTGTCTGCATCTGTTTGTTGTCCCTCACTGTCTGGATCTGTTTGTTGTCCCTCACTGTCTGGATTTGTTTGTTGTCCCTCACTGTCTGGATCTGTTTGTTGTCCCTCACTGTCTGGATCTGTTTGTCGTCCCTCACTGTCTGGATCTGTTTGTCGTCCCTCACTGTCTGGATCTGTTTGTTGTCCCTCTCTCTCTCTCTCTGGATCTGTTTGTTGTCCCTCACTCTCTCTGGATCTGTTTGTTGTCCCTCACTCTCTGGATCTGTTTGTTGTCCCTCACTCTCTGGATCTGTTTGTTGTCACTCACTCTCTGGATCTGTTTGTTGTCACTCACTGTCTGGATCTGTTTGTTGTCCCTCACTCTCTGGATCTGTTTGTTGTCTCTCTCTCTCTGGATCTGTTTGTTGTCCCTCTCTCTCTCTGGATCTGTTTGTTGTCCCTCAATGTCTGAATCTGTTTGTAGTCCCTCACTGTCTGAATCTGTTTGTTGTCCCTCACTGTCTGAATCTGTTTATTGTCCCTCACTGTCTGGATCTGTTTGTTGTCACTCACTCTCTGGATCTGTTTGTTGTCCCTCACTGTCTGGATCTGTTTGTTGTCCCTCTCTCTCTGGATCTGTTTGTTGTCTCCCTCTCTCTGGATCTGTTTGTCGTCCCTCACTGTCTGGATCTGTTTGTTGTCCCTCACTGTCTGGATCTGTTTGTTGTCCCTCACTGTCTAGATCTGTTTGTTGTCCCTCTCTCTCTGGATCTGTTTGTTGTCCCTCACTGTCTGGATCTGTTTGTTGTCCCTCACTGTCTCGATCTGTTTGTTGTCCCTCTCTCTGTCTGGATCTGTTTGTTGTCCCTCACTGTCTGGATCTGTTTGTTGTCCCTCACTGTCTGGATCTGTTTGTTGTCCCTCTCTGTCTGGATCTGTTTGTTGTCCCTCTCTCTTTGGATCTGTTTGTTGTCCCTCTCTCTGTCTGGATCTGTTTGTTGTCCCTCTCTCTGTCTGGATCTGTTTGTTGTCCCTATCACTGTCTGGATCTGTTTGTTGTCCCTCTCTCTGTCTGGATCTGTTTGTTGTCCCTCTCTCTGTCTGGATCTGTTTGTTGTCCCTCTCTCTCTCTGGATCTGTTTGTTGTCTCCCTCTCTCTCTGGATCTGTTTGTTGTCCCTCTCTCTGTCTGGATCTGTTTGTTGTCCCTCTCTCTGTCTGGATCTGTTTGTTGTCCCTCTCTCTGTCTGGATCTGTTTGTTGTCTCTCTCTCTGTCTGGATCTGTTTGTTGTCACTCTCTCTGTCTGGATCTGTTTGTTGTCTCTCTCTCTGTCTGGATCTGTTTGTTGTCCCTCTCTCTGTCTGGATCTGTTTGTTGTCTCTCTCTCTGTCTGGATCTGTTTGTTCTCCCTCTCTCTGTCTGGATCTGTTTGTTGTCCCTCTCTCTGTCTGGATCTGTTTGTTGTCCCTCTCTCTCTCTGGATCTGTTTGTTGTCCCTCTCTCTCTCTGGATCTGTTTGTTGTCCCTCTCTCTGTCTGGATCTGTTTGTTGTCCCTCTCTCTCTCTGGATCTGTTTGTTGTCCCTCACTGTCTGGATTTGTTTGTTGTCCCTCTCTCTTTGGATCTGTTTGTTGTCCCTCTCTCTGTCTGGATCTGTTTGTTGTCCCTCTCTCTGTCTGGATCTGTTTGTTGTCCCTCTCTCTGTCTGGATCTGTTTGTTGTCCCTCTCTCTGTCTGGATCTGTTTGTTGTCCCTCTCTCTCTGGATCTGTTTGTTGTCCCTCTCTCTGTCTGGATCTGTTTGTTGTCCCTCTCTCTGTCTGGATCTGTTTGTTGTCCCTCTCTCTGTCTGGATATGTTTGTTGTCCCTCTCTCTGTCTGGATCTGTTTGTTGTCCCTCTCTCTGTCTGGATCTGTTTGTTGTCCCTCTCTCTGTCTGGATCTGTTTGTTGTCCCTCTCTCTGTCTGGATCTGTTTGTTGTCCCTCTCTCTGTCTGGATCTGTTTGTTGTCCCTCTCTCTGTCTGGATCTGTTTGTTCTCCCTCTCTCTGTCTGGATCTGTTTGTTGTCCCTCTCTCTGTCTGGATCTGTTTGTTGTCCCTCTCTCTGTCTGGATCTGTTTGTTGTCCCTCTCTCTGTCTGGATCTGTTTGTTGTCCCTCTCTCTGTCTGGATCTGTTTGTTGTCCCTCTCTCTGTCTGGATCTGTTTGTTCTCCCTCTCTCTGTCTGGATCTGTTTGTTCTCCCTCTCTCTGTCTGGATCTGTTTGTTCTCCCTCTCTCTGTCTGGATCTGTTTGTTCTCCCTCTCTCTGTCTGGATCTGTTTGTTGTCCCTCTCTCTGTCTGGATCTGTTTGTTGTCCCTCTCTCTGTCTGGATCTGTTTGTTGTCCCTCTCTCTGTCTGGATCTGTTTGTTGTCCCTCTCTCTGTCTGGATCTGTTTGTTCTCCCTCTCTCTGTCTGGATCTGTTTGTTCTCCCTCTCTCTGTCTGGATCTGTTTGTTCTCCCTCTCTCTGTCTGGATCTGTTTGTTCTCCCTCTCTCTGTCTGGATCTGTTTGTTCTCCCTCTCTCTGTCTGGATCTGTTTGTTCTCCCTCTCTCTGTCTGGATCTGTTTGTTGTCCCTCTCTCTGTCTGGATCTGTTTGTTGTCTCTCTCTCTGTCTGGATCTGTTTGTTGTCCCTCTCTCTGTCTGGATCTGTTTGTTGTCCCTCTCTCTGTCTGGATCTGTTTGTTGTCCCTCTCTCCCTCTGGATCTGTTTGTTGTCCCTCTCTCTCTGGGCATGCTTGCTCTCTCTCACTTAATACAGCTCGAATGTTGATCTCTGCCTTGCACAGAAGCCTCTCTTTCTGCATGACCCTTTAAGATGTCATGAACATCATTTATTTATGCCTAACAAAAGTAAGACATGCTGTACAAATTTAACTGAAAGCTTAAACATCTACTTGCTTTTTTATCACTAACCTTCATCAGACATGCTCCCTCAGCCCTGTCAGCCTCCAGCTTCGTTCCCTCATTCTTGTCAGCTGTGTTTTGACATGTATTGTTATTAAACTCATTTACAATAACTCAAGGCGTAATAGGTTATTAATCAGTTTAAGTTTTCATTTGTTTGTTTGAACTGGGAAAATCTTCAGTTCTCACCGGATTGGCCTTCGACAGAGCTGCTGGCACTGCCTCGCTTGAAGAATTTCTGTATATCCATCTAACGTTAGTCGTTAGCTAGCCTACAGTTGAGAAATTGAGGATAATACAATGACATTGTGATCAACACTATGTCACCTTTTCTACACATGACCAACTGATAATTGTTTTGCAGTGGCCTACTGAATGAAAGCAGTTGAGTATATGAAAAGATATGTGCATGATGTTACGTCATCTGTCTCATTTATAGCCTGGCACAGATAGCAAAACTACATTAAATACAACGTTAACTAGATATCATCGCCACATAACTTATGTCGAATTTAAAAGACACCGTTAACGTTACCGTTAGCTAGCTTGCAACGTCTGTAACACTGTAACTTGCAGCCTCACATAAAAATGTAATGGTTAAACAAGCTTTGATTATGAACGAAGTCTATTGTAGTGAATACTCTCTCTGTTCTAACTAACCACAAGTTCACATCATAGCCTATCTGCATGAATCCTGTCAGAGCCTTTTCCTGTCAGTTTACTGTTAGCTACTGCTGTGGCTTGAGACTGTTATCTAACGTTAAGCAAAATGTTAGCTACAAGTAGACCTAACTGTCACTAGTGATGCAGCAACCCCCCCAAGGTCCTAGTGCCTAGACGTTTAAGATGCGATGGAATGGTTGACGGAAGAAAGAAAAAAGAAATCAAAGAGAAAATATATTGATTGATTTATTCAGAGGGGGGCTAATGAATATTTTAGGGGGCCTAAAATAGGCTTCTACATAGCAGGGTGTCACGCCCTGGCCTTAGTATTCTTTGTTTTCTTTATTATTTTAGTTAGGTCAGGGTGTGACATGGGGAATGTTTGTGTTTTGTTGGTTTTGGGTTGCCTGGTATGGCTCTTAATTAGAGGCAGGTGTTTGGCGTTCCTCTAATTAAGAGTCATATTTAGGTAGGCGTTGTCACAGTGTTCGTTGTGGGTGAGTGTCTTCCGTGTTTGTGTTATGTTTGCACCATACGGAACTGTATACGGTTTGTTCGGTTTATGTAGTCTGTTTCCTATTCGTGCGTTCTTCGTGTCTATGTAAGTTCTCATGTTTAGGTCAGTCTACGTCGTTTGTTATTTTGTATCATTTCAAGTGTAGTTCGTGTTCGTTTTTCGTCTTGTTTAATAAATATGTGTTCAAACTTCGCTGCGCCTTGGTTCAATCCCTGCTCCTCCTCTTCGGATGAAGAGGAGGAGGACAGCCGTTACAGAATCACCCACCATACCAGAGCCAAGCAGCGGAGTCAACGGAGTAAGGGACAGGAAAACAAGGATTTCTGGACTTGGGAGCAGATATTGAATGGAGAAGGTCCCTGGGCTAAGGCAGGAGAGAATCGCCGCTCTCAGGAAGAGAGGGAGGCAGCTAAAGCCCAGGAGCGGTGGTTTGAGGAGGCAGCAAGGAGACGTGGCTGGAAGCCCGAAAAGCCATGGGAACAACTGGAGGCACTGAGGAGAGCAGAGGCTACCGGAGAGAGGAACCGGAGCTATGAGGGAACGCGTCTGGCACGGAAGCCCAAAAAGCCCGTAAGTAATTCCCAAAAATTTCTTGGGGGGGGGCTAGGAGGTAGTGGGCCAAGGGCAGGTAGGAGACCTGCGCCCACTTCCCAGGCTTACCGTGGAGAGCGGGAGTACGGGCAGGCGCCGTGTTACGCAGTAGAGCGCACGGTGTCTCCTGTACGAGTGCATAGCCCAGTGCGGGTTATTCCACCTCCCCACACTGGTAGGGCTAGATTGGGTATTGAGCCAGGTGTCATGAGGCCGGCTCAACGCGTCTGGTCTCCAGTGCGTCTCCTCGGGCCGGCATACATGGCACCTGCCTTACGCATGGTTTCCCCGGTTCGCCTACATAGCCCGGTGCGGGTTATTCCACCTCCCCGCACTGGTCGGGCAACCGGGAGTATTCAACCAGGTAAGGTTGGGCAGGCTCAATGCTCAAGAGTGCCAGTACGCCTCCACGGTCCGGTATTTCCGGCGCCACCTCCCCGCCCCAGCCTAGTACCTACAGTGCCTACACTACGCACTAGGCTATCAGTGCGTCTCCTGAGCCCAGTTCCTCCTCCACGCACTCTCTCTGTAGTGCGTGTATCCAGTTCGGTGCCTCCAGTTCCTGCACCACGCACTAAGCCTCCTGTGCGTCTCCAGAGCCCTGAACACACTGTATCTTCTCCCCCTACTAATCCTGATGTGCTTGTCCTCAGCCCGGTGTCACCAGTGCCGGTACCTCGCATCAGGGATAGAGTAGGCTTTGAGAGTACAGTGTGCCCTGTCCCTGCTCCCCGCACTAGTAGGAAGGTGCTTATCCTTAGCCCGGTGCCTCCAGTTCCGGCACCACGCACCAGGTCTACAGTGCGCCGTATCCGGCCAGAGCCATCCGTCTCCCCAGCGCCATCTGAGCCATCCGTCTCCCCAGCGCCATCTGAGCCATCCGTCTCCCCAGCGCCGTCTGAGCCATCCGTCTGCCATGAGCCTGCAAAGCCGCCCGTCTGCCATGAGCCTGCAAAGGCGCCCGTCTGCCATGAGCCTGCAAAGCCGCCCGTCTGCCATGAGCCTACAGAGCCGCCCGCCAGACAGGAGCCGCTAGAGCCGCCCGCCAGACAGGAGCCGCTAGAGCCGCCCGCCAGACAGGAGCCGCTAGAGCCGCCCGCCAGACAGGAGCCGCTAGAGCCGCCCGCCAGACAGGAGCCGCTAGAGCCGCCCGCCAGACAGGATCTGCCAGAGCCGCCAACCAGACAGGATCTGCCAGAGCCGCCAACCAGACAGGATCTGCCAGAGCCGCCAACCAGACAGGATCTGCCAGAGCCGCCAACCAGACAGGATCTGCCAGAGCCGCCAGCGAGCCATGAGCAGCCAGAGCCGCCAGCCAGACAGGATCTGCCAGAGCCGCCAACCAGACAGGATCTGCCAGAGCCGCCAACCAGACAGGATCTGCCAGAGCCGCCAGCGAGCCATGAGCAGCCAGAGCCGCCAGCGAGCCATGAGCAGCCAGAGCCGTCAGCCCGCCATGAGCGTCGAGAGCCGTCAGCCCGCCATGAGCGTCGAGAGCCGTCAGCCCGCCATGAGCGTCGAGAGCCGTCAGCCCGCCATGAGCGTCGAGAGCCGTCAGCCCGCCATGAGCGTCGAGAGCCGTCAGCCCGCCATGAGCGTCGAGAGCCGTCAGCCCGCCATGAGCGTCGAGAGCCGTCAGCCCGCCATGAGCGTCGAGAGCCGTCAGCCCGCCATGAGCGTCGAGAGCCGTCAGCCCGCCATGAGCGTCGAGAGCCGTCAGCCCGCCATGAGCGTCGAGAGCCGTCAGCCCGCCATGAGCGTCGAGAGCCGTCAGCCCGCCATGAGCGTCGAGAGCCGTCAGCCCGCCATGAGCGTCGAGAGCCGTCAGCCCGCCATGAGCGTCCAGATTCGTCAGTCAGCCATGAGCTGCCCTTCAGCCTTAAACGGCTAGATACCCAGAACTGCCCATCAGTCCAGAGCTGTCTCTCTGTCCGGAGCTGCCTCTCAGTCCGGAGTTGCCCCTCTATTATTATCTCCCTCTCTATCTTGATCTACCTCTATATTCTTATCTATCCCTCTGTCTTGATCTATCTCTCTGTCCCGGTACTGCCCCTTGTACCGGTGCTGCCCCTTGTCCCGGTGCTGCCCCTTGTCCCGGTGCTGCCCCTTATCCCGGTGCTGCCCCTTATCCTGGTGCTGTCCCTTACACTGGTACTGCCCCTTAGTTCGGAGCTGCCCTTGACCCTGGTACTGCCCCTTAGTCCGGAGCTGCCCCTTAGTCCGGAACTGCCCCTTAATGCAGTGGGGTTAATAAGGAGGGGGGTCATTTGGAGGAAGCTAAGGAGGCGGTTAGGGACTGTGGTGACGTGGGGACCACGACTAGAGCCGGAGCCGCCACCGTGGATGGAAGCCCACCCAGACCCTCCCCTAGACTGTGTAATGGTGCGCCCGGAGTTCGCACCTTAAGGGGGGGGTTATGTCACGCCCTGGCCTTAGTATTCTTTGTTTTCTTTATTATTTTAGTTAGGTCAGGGTGTGACATGGGGAATGTTTGTGTTTTGTTGGTTTTGGGTGATTCTATGGTAAAGGGGTTGTTGGGTGTAGTATATGGGTTTGTGTTGAGTACATGTGTCTAGCGTTGTCTATGTATGTTTAGTTGTCTAGGAGAGTCTATGGTTACCTGAATGAGTTCCCAATTAGAGACAGCTGATTTCGGTTGTCTCTGATTGGGAGCCTTATTTAGGGTAGCCATAGGCTTTCATTTGTTGTGAGTAGTTGTCTATGTGATACGTTTGTAGCCAGTGTGTGCACATCGTTGTTTTAGCTTCACGATCGTTTTCTTGTTTTGTTTAGTGTTTAAGTGTTTTTGTTTCGTGTGCCTTCTTCGTCAATAAAAAGGAGATGGCTTATTTTCCTAAAGCTGCGTTTTGGTCCGTCAATCCACCACACGATCGTGACACAGGGACTTCCCCACGAGGGTGAACATGCACAGTTGTTACCCATCTCCGCTTCTGTGGCAGTCGGCTACATAAAATAATGATATATAAAATAAACACAGATGTTTTTGGTGGGAAAGTACACTTTTCCTGTCTCAACTGGTAGTACTTTTGAGTTTGACAATGAATTTGTCCACACTTTTCAAATAATGAATTCCCAGGCAACAGAGCAGAGTGAGGCCTGCATCCATTTTTGCTGCTGTTTCAGTACAGCACTACAGGGAGGGAGAGGTCAAACTCCACTGAACAAAATATAAATGCAACATGCAACAAACAAAAGATTTTACTGAGGTACAGTTAATGTATGGAAATCAGTCAATTGAAATTAATTCATTAGGCCCTAATCTATGGATTTCACATGACTGGCAATGCAGATATGTATCTGTTGGTAAAAAAGGTAGGGGCATGGATCAGAAAACCAGTCAGTATCTGGTGTGACCACCATTTGCATCATGCAGCGCACCACATCTCCTTCGCATAGAGTTGATCAGGCTGTTTATTGTGGCCTGTGGAATGTTGTCCCACTCCTCTTCAATGGCTGTGCAAAGTTTCTGGATATTGGCGGATACTGGAAAACGCTGTTGTATATGTCAATCCAGAGCACCCAAACATGCTCAATGGGTGACACGTCTGGTAAGTATGCAGTCCATGGAAGAACTGGGACATTTTCAGCTTCCAGGAATTGTGTACAAACATGAGGTGATGGCGGTGGATGAATGTCATGACAATGGGCCTCAGGATCTCGTCACGGTATCTCTGTGCATTCAAATTGCCTTCGTTAAAGTGCAATTGTGTTCATTGTCCATAACCCCAACACCACCATGGAACACTCTGTTCACAACGTTGACATCAGCAAACCGCTCGCCCACACGACACTAGACACACTGTCTGCCATCTCCCCGGTACATTGGGTGAAAAAGCAGGATTTGTAAGTGCTTGGTTACACGTGGTTTGCGGTTGTGAGGCCGGTTAGACATACTGCCAAATTCTCTAAAACGACGTAGGAGGTGACTAATGGTATAGCAATTAACATTACATTTTCTGTCAACGGTTCTGCAGTCAGCACGCCATTTGCACACTCCCTCAAATCTAGAGACGTCTTTGGCATTGTGTTGTGTGGCAGAACTGCACATTTTAGAGTGGCCTTCAATTGTCCCCAGCACAAGTTGCACCTGTGTAATGATCATGCTGTTTAATCAGCTTCTTGATATTCCACACCTGTCAGGTGGATGGATTATCTTGGCAAAGAAGAAATGCTCACTTACAGATGTTAACAAATTTGTGCTAAGAATTTGAGAGAAATATTTTTGGTGCGTATGGAAAATGTCTGGGATCTTTTATTTCAGGTCATGAAACATGGGGCCAACACTTTACATGTTGCGTTTTTATATTTTTGTACAGTGTAGAAAAAATGTGTGGAATCACTTGAGCGTTTTTAGGTTTTGGGTAAACGTCTCCTTTAATCCATTGATTGGCAGGTCTAAAGATTTTCCCTGAAGCTTTGATTAAAACATTTTTAGGGAAATGTAGGCCATGGATGATGTTGGAATCAGTGCAACTTTGTTTGCAGTTTGTATGCCAATCGTCAAACAGTATATTCATCCTACACTTCCCTCTTATTTCCAGGTAGAAGGAGCTGCCTATGTTGGCTCGTTTGTGTGGAAATCTCGTAGTATTGGCATGTGGAACAACTCGCGTGGGGAGAACATGCTGGACAGTGGAGCTCCATTCTATGACACATACCAGACCTCTGATGGGAAATACATGGCTGTCGGGGCTATTGAGACACAGTTCTATAACCAACTCATCCATGGTCAGTTTTGCTAAACTTTACTTTCACTGATTGTCTTATTTAATTTCTCTCCTGCTTCTCTCTCTTGCTTGTCTTTCGCCTGCTCCTCCACCGCTTCTCCCAACTGTGTTCAGGCAGGCTAATCCGCTTCTCTCTGCAGATTATCCCTCCTTCCCTCCCCTGGCATACTGAGCACATCTAACAGTCTGTCATGTATAATGCATATTACACACACACACACACGCAAACACACATGAACACATCATGCACAGCAAGATAGTGCAAACAACACTCACATCATTCTTTTTTATGTAACCGTATTGCAGCTGTGAAAATCCATTTTAAAAACTGGACAGATACAGTGCCTTCAGAAAGTATTCACACCCTTTACTTGTTGGGTGTTGTTGTTACAGCCTTCATTTAAAATCAATTAAATAGAGTTTTTTTATTTTTTATTTTTTTATTTTTAAACACAAGGCCTAATCTACACTGGAGTTGCTCACCAAGAAGATGGTGGACGTTCCTGAGTGGCCAAGTTACAGTTTTGACTTAAATCTGCTTGAAAATCTATAGCAAGAACTGAAAATGCTTGTGTAGCAAGGATCAACAACCAGTTTGACAGAGCTTGAAGAATTTTCTTAAAGAATAATGGGCAAATGTTTCACAATCCAGGTGTGGAAAGCTCTTAGAGTAATCACTGTCAAAGGTGCTTCTACAAAGTATTGAATCGGGTGTGATGAGATGTCGAGAAACATGTTGTCATTACGGGGTATTGTGTGTAGATAGGTGAGGGAAAAAACATATTTAAATTCAGGCTGTAACACAAGAAAATGTGGAATAAGTCAACGGGTATGAATACTTTCTGAAGACACTGTAAATACCCACAGGACACCTCTTGATTAACTAATTTGTGTTTGTTTAAAGATTTCTCTAAAATAATGAAATGCGTCATTCTCACACAGCTTGAATTGACATTCCATTATTTTTGAGCCAGATAAAAGGAATATCAATGATTTAATCTTTCTCTAATGTTAAACATTGATGGGTGCTTGTTCATTACATATGGAATAAGTTTGAATAGAGATTACTTCTCTTTCCTGTCGTCACTATCTGGGCAAGTGGCAAAGTCATAAACCTAACCTTAACCACACTGCTAAACTGTCTAACCCTAACCTTTAAAGAAATAAATAATGTTTTACGATGTAGCTAACTTTTTGACTTTGCCACATCTAGTGGGAACCTATTTCCTCTACTGCATCCATATCTATGTGTTACTCATATCTCATAATTTGCATATCACCTTTTCTAGGCCTGGGATTAGATGCTGCCAACCTTCCTCCCCAGATGAGCTTCTCTGATTGGCCAGTGGTGAGGCAGATCTTCACTAAGCAGTTTGCGACTAAGACACAGGAGGAGTGGGGTCGCGTGTTCGACGGAAAGGACGCCTGTGTGACTCCCGTTCTCTCTCTGGACGAAGTGATCTCCCACCCCCATAACCAGGAGAGGGCCTCCTTCCACAGGGACGCCCATGGGGAGGTGACTCCGAGCCCCGCACCTGTCCTGTCCCGTACTCCTGCTGACCCCTGCCTGGCCCAGGACCCCCTTATAGGGGAACACACACGCCTCGTTCTAGAGGAGTTTGGCTTCAAACTAGCAGAGGTAGACCAGTTGCTCTCAGCTGGTATTATTGAGTGTAACGTAGCCAAAGCACGGTTGTAGCCAGGCCTTTCTTCTTCTACTGCCTCCTGCCTCTCTCCTCTTCCCTCCATCCCTTTGTCCTTCTTTAAGAAAAACACCCCGGCTCTCCAATGTACACTTTAGTGTTTATAAGTTGGACAACCGTCTTTGATACATGGTGTGCCATGCATTGCTGATGGATGAGCTATTCAAGTACTTGGAGCCCTTGGATAAATCACACTGCAAATGCAATTAATTCATATAATTGTTATTATTATATATAACTTACAGGTGTTTGTAGTAATGGCTTCCCTCTGATATGCAATAATTGCTTCAATAGAACATCTTCCACCTACTGCAAGCCCTGTTGCCTTTGTAAGTGTTTGGACTGTAAGCACTTAATTGTAATTGATGTAATTATGTTAATAGCTAGGTAGCAATGACAATATGTCAGTCATTTCTAGAGTAAGGTAGAGCAGGAGGAGGCGGAGAGAATGATGACCCTTGACTGTAAGTACTCTTTCATATCAGTTATTACCTGTATCCAAGGTTCGTGATGATTTTACATGATCAACTAAAATGTTGTTGGTCACAGCAGGTGTAGACTTTACAATGAAATGCTCACTTACGATCCCATTCCCAACAATGCAAAGTTAAAAAGTAAGACAAATATTTTCTAACTAAAGAAATAGTAACACAATAAAAACAACGAGGCTATATTCAAGGAGTACCAGTACCGAATACATTAACATGTCATAATGTGCCTCTCTGAATAGTCTTTGTAATTCTATAAATATGGTGAGAAATTATTCTCAGCTATTGACGGAAGTGCCTGTATTTTATCTTGAATGTTTTCAAAGCTGAATGGGCACCCCATTAATAATATTTCTTGACAATTTGAATTAAAATGCTTCAATTAAAGTCATGTTTCTTTTTTATTTTATTTTGTAGTGCAGCTTTTAGATCAATTTAATGCATGATGTTCAGAAACCTAGAATTATATTTGATAGTTTAAGTATCACCCAAAGCTATAGATACAGCGCGTTAAATCAGGAATGTAATTTACTACAGGCATATAGACACACACAGTACATTCAGAAAGTATTTAGACCCCATCACTTTTCTAGCATAATTAATCTAATCGTGATGGACCACATTGATAAGAATGTTCACTTCCTCCACTCAAAGGAGTCAAACACGCGATCGTACCTAGCCCTCACTCATTGTTCCAGAGTTAAAAATACCAACGTGTCTATGTTAGTGACCCTAGGACTCGGGGTCTGGTGAGAATGTGGCCTTTAAATCTGTCTGACGCCTCCCTAGGTTCCTCTGACGTGGGCGGCGGGCATGGTTCCCATGAGAACCCCTGGGAATTGCCTCAATGTCTCACATGACTGAGGCAGGGCAACTAGCTAGTGTCTCATGACAAATACTAACAACGTTTTAGAATTGTAAAACATAGAGGAAATAACTTAACTGCCGAGGGTACATCCTTGTCTTTGGGCATCCAGTGTAATGCGTCCAGGCTTCTCTTCCAGGAATTGTTTACTGTAAATACATTGGCTGGCCATCCTCCTCCACTCTTCCATCAAAGGGTTACAACTCCTTTTCTCCTCGGGGATCACATGCTACATCACTTGATCAACCTGATGTGCACACGAGCAGACTACAAAAGAGCCCTTGTGAGAGAACTGCATAAAAACAGGAAAGCAAGGATTCAGATACGCATGCAATGTAACATGCTTTAGCAGAGTTGTAAATGAATCTCTTGTCATTCTCCTGTCATCCAATTCTCTCTGTTAGGACTACTGAATGTCTGGTAATGCATCATTAAGTGATAATTTCATGGAACACCAAATTATTCCAGGAATAATTTTGATGTAAAGGAATGTAGTGTTGTGAGATGGGGTTAAAAAGCCATAATCTTAGTCACGTGCTTTAAAAAAAAAAAAAAAAAAATTCATTCATCTAAATCAAACCAACAGTACACCCCATCTCTCCTCCAATCTCCGCAGCCTCTCCTCTCCTTGCCTCAGATCAGGACTTGAGGCTACTTGAACTCATTGCTCAACTATGCAGTAGAGAATTAGCTTGAGCCAAGAAGCAGAGATTGGGCTGTTTGACATTGACAAGCGGGCTGAGAGCTACACCCATACACCCTTCATCTCCCCCAGTAGCTATGTCCCTCCTCACAGGGGACCAACCCCAGCCATGCAGGCTTCCGGAGCCCGGAACACACATCACAGGTCTGGGCTGTTACTCAGTGGGGAGTGTGGACTGTAGGGAGTCTATGAAGGAGGACTACTTGGACAGTATGGAGCCCGTTGTGTTTGGGGTGGTGGAGCTTCCGAGGCGGTCTCGGGGGAGGTTGCTGCTGCATGGCATGGTGATGTTTGGAAGGGAATTTTGCTATGCGGTGGAGGCAGCCTTTGTCACGCCGGTGCTGCTTAGTGTCGGACTTCCTCAGAGCTTGTACAGCCTTGTGTGGCTGATCAGCCCCATCCTGGGCTTTCTGCTGCAACCCATCATCGGCTCGGCCAGCGACTACTGCAGGTCCCCGTGGGGCCGACGGAGGCCCTACATCCTCGCACTGGGGATTATGATGCTGATGGGCCTTACCTTGTTTCTAAATGGAGATGCAGTCATATCAGGTAAGAGCCCATGGCTATAAGGCATAGTGTTCTACAATGTATGTGAGAACTAGTCTATGTTTTTTCAATAGTTGTCACGGAGTTGGGCAGCTTGGATATGAGGAACCAAAATACTTCCACTGTAACATACGTATTATATTTAATTTAATTTTTCAATGTTGATAGAAAATGTAAACATTTGTTTTAACGCCCTGCCCGAGCCACCCCTACCCTAGGAGAAACATGAGGGTATCACGCTCTGAACTCAAACTGCTAATTAAATGATCTGAACACCAGATTATTTTGCTCAGACACAGTCTGAGATAGTCAAACTAATTAACAGCTGCCAGAAGAGGGCAGAAAACGAAGAATGATAATATTACATATTTACAGACACGTTACTGCGTAATTTAGATGTGTGTGTGTTTGTCTGGCTGTTGAATGTGTTTCATAACCATTAATGAGATGGTGTCTTAGTGTGTCTAGACAGAAGGGTAAAATGTTCCTATTATTTTGACTGGACTGTTTCCCTTCACCATGTTGATCGCAAAAGTTCAGCAATTATTTCAGAAAAAAACATTCTCAACCGCAGGCCTTGAACAACAGCAATTATTGAAACCTTACTCTGAGTGCTGGAGACAATCCTGAGTCTCAAGGTAAAAACTAACTATCATCATCTGCAAAGAACAGAAATTAAAGAGATATGGCATATCTTTACACCTCTGGAAATACTGAGACGTACACTGAACAAAAATGTAAAGGCAACATGTGAAGTGTTGGTCCCATGTTTCATGAGCTGAAATAAAAGATCCCAGAAATGTTCCATATGCACGAAAAGCTTATTTCTCTCAAATTTTGTGCACAGATTTGTTTACATCCCTGTTAGTAAACATTTCTCGCATATCAAGAAGCTGATTAAACAGCATGATCATTACACAGGTGCACCTTGTGCTGGTGACAATAAAAAGCCACTCTAAAATGGACAGTTTTGTGACACAACACAATACCACCGATGTCTCAAGTTTTGAACTGTGAACTGTAACTCAGTAAAATCTTTTAAATTGTTGCATGTTGCATTTATATTTTTGTTCAGTGTACATGTTCGGCCCATACCCCTTTTCACAAACTGTTATATCCACTGTTGTTTATGTTGTTCATTTTCATGTCCGTCCATGAATTTGGGCTTACTGAAAAGGAATTGTTTAATTTATTGGGTCAGGTCTATGGTTAGCTCGTAAAACCTGGCTCAAAATACATATTTCAAATACTTTTAAATAGTTGAGCTGTGCTTGTGTATTGACAAGTATAAATGTAAGTAGAATAATACTAAAATATGGAAATGCATTCTCTCCATAGGGGATTGGATTTCTTTTTGCAGCACTATCGGACAATGATCTGACTGATTTGTTTTCAGTGAATGCCTTCATTGTTGGTTTCAGTTATGCCGGATTTCACCTTCTCTGTAATAATACTGTACAATACAAAGTGTGACCACTTACAGTACTTTTGTTAAGTTGATTATTTCCATTCTTCAACACTGTAGTAAATAGCAAAACGGGATCTGTGACAATGCACACCCAGTGTGTTAGCTACTGTAGTGTACAGTACAGTATATGTGGATACAACGGATAAAACTAAGCTTTGAGGAAAGTTCTTGAATTTCTCCAAGATCAAAACGTAGGCCTCAATACATCCGGCATGCCTAATACGACTGCAACACAACACCCAACTGGGATTTGTATTGGGATTAGTAATCACCGAAAATTAAATACGTCTGTGCAGGTTTTAATTCTGCTGCAATCTGTCAGCCAATTGTTTCTCACTCAAGATTAAGGACATCATTCTGTTTGTTTGTGCTCCGACCGCGTGCACAACATAATTATGACAATTATTCTGATTGATTTGCAACAGTATCTCTTTTTGATGAGCATCAACACTAGATACTGTGATTACTCATACAAATGTTGTACACAGTGTCAGATTGAGGATATTAACATACAATTAAGTAGGAGTTGTTTTTCTAGCCAGACAGAGCCACGCTGGCAATGGGTTTCAATTTGAGTTTATTTTCTTTTTAAAGGCCAAAAAAAAAGGTGCCTTTTGAACTGCCCTTGCATTGTGTTGACCAAAATGAATGTGGTTTCAAACATGCTGTTCCTTGCTATGTGGTGAATGCACGATTGTATTAGCCCCCATCGATCTTGATGAAACCGTAAGTATCAACGTACTGAAACTACATGGTCAAATGTGTTTGATCAAGTTGCTAACAAGTCCACTGTTTACCTCAGAAGCCCTGGAAAATATGTCTCATCACGTCTAAATGTCAGCTGGGCCAGTGTCTGTCTTGTAGTTAATGGCTGAGCGAAATATGTACTTCTTAAGGCAAACTGACATGATTCAGCTGCTACACCTCATCCTAAACAAACACAAAAAAAATTCAGAACTATCTGTTATTGAAAATGGATCTAGTTGTAGTGATGAGTGAAAAATCGGACAGACTGAAGCCTTAACTTGAAGTAAACTCCTGTCTTTCTCCTCTTTTGCAGCGTTAGTACAGGATAGGTCATTGAAGAGGATATGGGCCATCGTCATAGTCATGTTTGGAGTGGTGCTATTTGACTTCGCAGCAGACTTCATCGATGGGCCAGTCAAGGCCTACCTCTTTGACGTCTGCTCATACACAGACAAGGAAAGAGGACTGCACTACCATGCCCTTCTCACAGGTAAGAAAAATATTATATAACCTCCCTCCCACTAGTCAGATTCAATATTGTTTGAGTGATAGGCTTTTACTGTTATGCTTGTGACAGTGCATGTGAGGCAGCCAGACTGGGATCACTGGCTCAGTGCAGAGTGCATGTCTGGGTGTGGGGAGGAGAGGGTCCCTGCAGCACAGAGTGCATATTCACATGTGATGTAAATACCTCTCAGTACGCTCTGTGCTTTTAAGTGGCTGTTTAGTAACCTGGAGCCCGGCCCTCAGAGCTCGCACAGTGAGTGAGTCAGTCAAGAAGCGCGTGAGTAAGTATTGGAGTGTACTAGCGAGCGAGTGCGTGGACTCGGGGTGGCACGGGGTGGTGTGAGCTTGTTCAGTAGGTTCTAATCCAGCAGATACTCAGTCATGTGTTGGAGTCATGAGTTGGAGCTGAGAGAGAGAGAGGGGAGGCACATGACCTGCTATTCATCATAGCCCTGGTATGTGGAGGAATGTGTGTGTGTTTTCTTGATACACAAGAATTGGCTGTTATCATATTTCTCTTTTGTACTGTTTTATCATTGCAGTCACACAACTTAAACATAAAAAAACGCCCCAAACTTAATTTTGACAACCCTCACAACTCCAAAACTTTACTAGCCTGTGAATGTAGAGGTGATGAAATTGAGAGTCCATTAGTGGAAATACACAAATACATACACTACCGTTCAAAGGTTTGGGGTCGCTTAGAAATGTCCTTGTCTTTGAAAGAAAAGCACATGTTTTGTCCATTAAAATAACATCAAATTGATCAGAAATACAGTGTAGACATTGTTAATGTTGTAAATTGTTATTGTAGCTGGAAACGGCAGATTTTCTTATGGAATATTTACATAGGGGTACAGAGTACAGGTCGACCGATTATGATTTTTCAACTCCGATACCGATACCGGTTATTGGAGGACCAAAAAAGCCGATAACCATTAATCGGCCGATTTAATTTTTATTTATTTATTTGTAATAATGACAATTACAACAATACTGAATGAACACTTATTTTAACTTAATATAATACATCAATAAAATCAATTTAGCCTCAAATAAATAATGAAACATGTTCAATTTGGTTTAAATAATGCAAAAACAAAGTGTTGGAGAAGAAAGTAAAAGTACAATATGTGCCATGTAAGAAAGCTAACGTTTCAGTTCCTTGCTCAGAACATGAGAACATATGAAAGCTGGTGGTTCCTTTTAACATGAGTCTTCAATATTCCCAGTTAAGAAGTTTTAGGTTGTAGTTATTATAGGAATTATAGGACTATTTCTCTCTATACCATTTATATTTCATATACCTTTGACTAATGGATGTTCTTATAGGCACTTTAGTATTGCCAGTGTAACAGTATAGCTTCTATCCCTCTCCTCGCTCCTATCTGGGCTCGAACTAGGAACACATCGACAACAGCCACCCTCGAAGCAGCGTTACCCATGCAGAGCAAGGGGAACAACTACTCCAAGACTCAGAGCGAGTGACGTTTCAAACACTATTAGCGCGCACCCCGCTAACTAGCTAGCCATTTCACATCGGTGATTTCACACCAATTTCACCGATTTCACGCCTAATCTCGGGAGTTGATAGGCTTAAAGTCATAAACAGCTCAATGCTTGAAGCATTGCGAAGAGCTGCTGGCAAAATGCACGAAATTGCTGTTTGAATGAATGCTTACGAGCCTGCTGGTGCCTACCATCGCTCAGTCAGACTGCTCTATCAAATCATAGACTTAATTATAACATAATAACACACAGAAATACGAACCTTAGGTCATTAATATGGTCGAATCCGGAAACTATCATCTCGAAAACAAAACATTTATTCTTTCAGTGAAATACGGAACCGTTCCTTATTTTATCTAACGGGTGGCATCCATAAGTCTAAATATTCCTGTTACATTGCACAACCTTCAATGTTATGTCATAATTACGTAAAATTCTGGCAAATTAGTTTGCAACGAGCCAGGCGGCCCAAACTGTTGCATATATCCTGACTCTACGTGCAATGAACGCAAGAGAAGTGACACAATTTCACCTGGTTAATATTGCCGGCTAACCTGGATTTCTTTTAGCTAAATATGCAGATTTAAAAATATGTACTTCTGTGTATTGATTTTAAGAAAGGCATTGATGTTTATGGTTAGGTGCACGTTGGAGCAACGACAGTCCTTTTTCGCGAATGCCACCGCATCGATTATATGCAACGCAGGACACGCAAGATAAACTAGTAATATCATCAACCATGTGTAGTTATAACTAGTGATTATGATTGATTGATTGTTTTTTATAAGATAAGTTTAATGCTAGCTAGCAACTTACCTTGGCTTCTTACTGCATTCGCGTAACAGGCAGTCTCCTCGTGGAGTGCAATGTAATCAGGTGGTTAGAGAGTTGGACTAGTTAACTGTAAGGTTGCAAGATAGAATCCTTGAGCTGACAAGGTAAAAATCTGTCGTTCTGCCCCTGAACAAGGCAGTTAACCCACCGTTCGTAGGCCGTCATTGAAAATAAGAATGTGTTCCTAACTGACTTGCCTAGTTAAATAAAGGTGAAAAACTCCCCTCAAAAAACAGGCAATACGGTGTCCAAAAATACCGATTTCCGATTGTTATGAAAACTTGAAATTGGCCCTAATTAATCGGCCATTCCGATTAATTGGTAGACCTCTAGTAAAAGAGGCCCATTATCAGCAGGAAACTTTATACATTTTTTGTATATATCCATAGAGACGGTTTGGAAAAAGTCTGCATCTGCATTATTAGTTGGGGTAAAGGGTGTGTGCTGGTGGCAGGGAAGTCAGGCGCAGGAGAGTGAACTTGGTATAAACGGATCAGTTTAATGAATATACAAAAACTCGTTTTTCAACCACTCCACAAATTTCTTGTTAACAAACTATAGTTTTAGCAAGTCGGTTAGGACATCTACTTGTGCATGACACGAGTAATTTTTTCAACAATTGCTTACAGACAGATTATTTCACTTATAATTCACTGTATCACAATTCCAGTGGGTCAGAGGTTTACATACACTAAGTTGACTGTCCCTTTAAACACCTTAGAAAATTAAAGAAAATTATGTCATGGCTTTAGAAGCTTCTGTTAGGCTAATTGACATCATTTGAGTCAATTGGAGGTGTAACTGTGGATGTATTTCAAGGCCTCCCTTCAAACTCAGTGCCTCTTTGCTTGACATCATGGGAAAATCAAAAGAAAAGAAAAGAAAAAAGAAGAGAAATCAGCCAATACCTCCACAAGTCTGGTTCATCCTTGGGAGCAATTTCTAAACGCCTGAAGGTACCACGTTCATCTGTACAAACAATAGTACGCAAGTATAAACACCATGGGATCACGCAGCTGTCATACCGCTTAGGAAGGAGATGCGTTCTGTCTCCTAGAGATGAACGTACTTTGGTGCGAAAAGTGCAAATCAATCCCAGAACAACAGCAAAGGACCTTGTGAAGATGCTGGTGGAAACGGGTACAAACGTATCTATATCTACAGTAAAACGAGTCCTATATCGACATAACCTGAAAGGCCGCTCAGCAAGGAAGAAGCCACTGCTCCAAAACCGGCATAAAAAAGGCGGTTTGCAACTGCACATGGGGACAAAGATCGTACTTTTTGGAGAAATGTCTTGCAAGCCGAAGAACACCATCCCAACTGTGAAGCACAGGGGTGGCAGCATCATGTTGTGGGGGTGCTTTGCTGCAGGCGGGGCTGGTGCACTTCACAAAATTGAAGCAACATCTCAAGACATCACTCGGGAAGGAAGTTAAACCTTGGTCACAAATGGGTCTTCCAAATGAACAATGACCCCAAGCATACTTCCAAAGTTGTGGCAAAATGTCTTAAGGACAGCAAAGTCAAGGTATTGGAGTGGCCATCACAAAGCCCTGACCTCAATCAATTTGTGGGCAGAACTGAAAAAGCGTGTGCGAGCAAGGAGGCCTACAAACCTGACTCAGTTACACCAGCTCTGTCAAGAGGAATGGGCCAAAATTCATCCAACTTGTTGTGGGAAGCTTGTGGAATTGTCACGTTCCTGACCTATTTCTGTTAGTTTTTGTATGTGTTAGTTGGTCAGGACGTGAGTTTGGGTGGGCAGTCTATGTTTTCTGTTTCTATGTTTGTTTAAGGGTTGCCTGGTATGGCTCTCAATTAGAGGCAGGTGTTTGGCGTTTCCTCTAATTGAGAGTCATATTAAGGTAGGTTGTTTCACATTGTTTGTTGTGGGTGGTTGTCTCCTGTGTCTGTGTCTATGTCTGTGTCTATGTTGCATGTTTTTGCACTTAGTCATTTATAGCTTCACGTTCGTCTGTTTGTTGTTTTTGTTTCGTTTTGTCATTCTTCTAATGAAGAGAAGATGTACTTTCCACGCGCTGCGCCTTGGTCCTCTCTCAGTCCCTTTGACGATCGTGACAGGAATGGCTACCCGAAACGTTTGACCCTAAAGTTAAACAATTTAAAGGCAATGCTACCAAATACTAATTTAGTGTATGTAAACTTCTGAGCCACTGGGAATGTGATGAAAGAAATAAAAGCTGATATAAATCATTCTCTATACTATTATTCTGACATTTCACATTCTTAAAATAAAGTGGTGATCCTATTTGACCTCAGACAGGGAATTTTTACTAGGATTAAATTTCAGGAATTGTGAAATACTGAGTTTAAATGTATTTGGCTAAGGTGTATGTAAACTTCTGACTTCAACTGTATTTACAATTCAAGGCACATTTAACCAGCATGGCTACCACAGCATTCTGCAGCGATTTGCCATCCCATCTGGTTTGCGCTTAGTGGGACTATCATTGGTTTTTCAACAGGACAATGACCCAAAACACACCTCCAGGCTCTGTAAGGGCTATTTGACCAAGGAGCGTGATGCATCATATGACCTGGTCACAATCCCCTGACCTCAACCCAATTGAGATGGTTTGGGATGAGTTGGACCACAGAGTGAAGGAAAAGCAGTCAACAAAGGCTCAGCATATGTGGGAACCTTTTCAAGACTGTTGAAAAAGCATTCCTCATGAAGCTGGTTGAGAGAATGCCAAGAGTGTACCAAGCTGTCAAGGCAAAGGCTGGCTACTTTGAAGAATCAAAAATATAAAATATATTTTGATTTGCTTAACACTTTGCCTTGACAGCTTAACACATGATTCCATATGTGTTATTTCATAGTTTTGATGTCTTCACTATTATTCTACAATGCAGGAAATTGTCAAAATAAAGAAAAACCCTTGCATGAGTAAGTGTGTCCAAACCCTTGCTTGCATGAGTAAGTGTGTCCAAACGTTTGACTGGTACTGTATGTCCAGGCAATGCAGAAACAGTTGACGTAAAATCCTAGTTAGACGTACTCAAAATTGCTGCATAATTTATGAGAAGGTTTGTGTTACAGGTTTCCCAATGTAGGATGCTGGTGTAAGAATTTAGGGAACAGACAGTAGTATGTCCAGATTATAGGGATATGTCTGACAGAACAAACCACTTATCTGTGTTCAGGATCGTACTACGTGACAACTCATTTATCACAACATTACTCCCAGCTTCTCTGATTTCACCCAGCCTAAATGTTACATTGTGACATGAGCTTTAAATTCAGATGCATTATATTATAAATCGGACACTGTATTTATTAAATACAGCCCACGTTATCTTCCTTGGAAAATTCAAAACCCCCACAGGCAAAATGGTAGCCTAGTCTTTAAAGCGTTGGGCCAGTAATCAAAAGGTTAATAGTTCAAATTCAGATCAGACAAAGGCGAACAATCTGCTGATGTGCCCTTGAGCAAGACACTTAATCCTAATGTTAAAGACCTTAGCCGTGACCCCACTCCCAGAGGATGTCTCGGGGAGTTTGCATATGCAAAAAACACATTACCAATTCACACGTGTATGATACATACTTGTACATGTGTGAAATAGGACAAATATAACCACCCTCCAAATTATTATTATTAATGATGAAATGTTTTTGAAAATGTTCAGGACAATTCCTGGATTGCAGATGCCGTCTGATGACTGTGCTATGACCAACAGCCTAGGACCCCCACCAACTGACCTGATAACCAATCTCTATTGTGCCTGTTGTCTGTTGTAGGGCTTGGGGGTGCCTTTGGGTACCTCGTGGGAGCCATGGACTGGGGTCACTCGTCCCTGGGCCGACTGCTGGGATCAGAGTACCAGGTCATCTACTTCTTCTCTGCTCTGACCTGGATGGTATTCCTCATCGTGCATCTCTTCAGCATCCCAGAGACACCCCTGGCCAAGGACATTAGCTTGGACGTGTTGACCCCCAATGCCCTCCTCCTCCTCAGCACACACAGCAGCAGTGGTGGCTATGGATCCTTGCATGGATCGATGTCCCAAGAGTCGGAGGCAGACCTCCGGCCTCGTTCATTCTCTGCCCTGGGGGAAGCCAATTCCGTCACATCCAGTGCCAAGCAACCCAACAAAGAGGTATGACAAAGACACACCATGAAGTCTAGTCTGGCTGACCTTCTCTATGAGATCCTGACTTTGATACCAATACTGTGTTTTACAGGTAACAAAACAAATCAGATCAGTCTATGAAACTACACACACTAATGGAATGTCAAATCCTTTGAAACACATCAGTGTTTAATGGCATCAGTGTTTATTAAGAAGAATGTGATCACACTGTAGAGTAATCTTAATGTACACTGCAGTATACATGCTTTGATTTAGGGTTTTATGTTCATATCTCATGGCACTTCTATGGCACTTAAAAAGAGGTGACTACCTCTCGAGCATCTCCTTGGGTAAAAGCTCTTGATTTCCTCGTGAGGAGATATGTATTATACACTATTTACACCGTATAGTGTGACCTTTGTGTTTTCTGACACGTGTCTCACTAAACGCTGCTCGCACGCAGGCCCTGACCCCTAGGCTCCAGGCTCTGACTTTAGGTTTGTTTTTGATAGGTTAAAGCCTGGGAATTATGTAAAGTACTTATGTATTAGTAACAATGACCCTGTTGTATACTGATAACGCAAAATGAATGCTTGAACTTTAAGTATGAGAACAAATCATTTATAAAGCCATGAGTGTCAATACTCTCAATATTAGACTACGCAAACAGTCTGGGTGTGCATATCTCTCTTTGGAGCATTGTGAGTGGTCTGTCCTTAGTCAAATGTGGCATCGCTGTGTGAGATATGTGCTTTCACGTCTCTATGGTGTAACATTGCTCTGGTGTGTGGCAGTGGTGACCACTCCACAGGCATTGCCATAGTAACCACATAATTCGAATTTTACAGTATTTCAATGTGTATAATTTCCATATATGGTTTGGATAGAGGAGAGTGGATAGGGAAGGTGAGAGGTGGGGATTGGAGACAGCACGATTGTTAGAGGACAAGGGTCATGCAGTTATTTAAAGAAGCAGGAAACAGTAACTAGTGTCTGTCTGTTCCCAAACCCAGTGTTAATGGAGGAAACAGGTTTTCTTAGTTACCAGCGTCAGCTGGATTACATGCATGGTTACCTTGACGCTGATTAGACCAGGCAGTCATCAGGTCTGGCTAGAGTGTAAAACAACCACTAAAAGGTTGCAATGTCACCTCACACGAGAAAGCCATTTAAACCATCATTATACTGTACTGTGGCAGTGGTGGTTTTATCTTGTAATCATAACATTTCAAACTATATAAATATAAAAATATATACAAGAATAAGAAGTAACAAAGACAAATGTTGATTTGGCAATCGAGCATCAATACATTACCCATCCCCCAACACTGTCAACCAAGAGTCAAGATTAAACCAATTCACCTTGGTGGTGTGCAGACTGGTTTTATATTATTCTTAACGATTTCGCACAAACCAGAAAAAAATGCAACAATATGTCTGTGAAACTACATATTATCAGTATTATGAATGAATTATAGTTTATCTGGTAGCATTTCGTAGTGTGACTGATTTGACTAATTGCATTAGTACTGTACAAATTTAGAGGTGCACTTTTTGATCGATTCCCCCGCTCCCCCTACCTCGGGCTTCCAGTGGGGAGACCTGAGGTCAACCTACCCCAGCCTCCCTCCCCATCTCGTACTCCTGAGTGGGAGACCTTCCCAGGCAGTAGCCTCCCTAGCTCACAAACTAGAATCAGGGTGCCCACTCCGACAAGGTTAATTGACCCACAGTCCCACACGGTGACATCATATCATTGACATGACGTGCAAATGAGCGATAGAAAACCGATCACGCAAATGTCCCCATTCCTAATTTTTTTGTGCGGGCGTCCTGTGCCGGCCCTGGCAAGATGGCGCCCTGGGCAGCTGCCCATGTCGCCTATACCTAAATCCGCCACTTGCTACAGATACAGGTAGCTCAGCCCCTGGAATTAAATGAATTACATGACCTCTAAGGCTCAGACAGCCATTCAAACCAGTGCTCTGAAAGAGACACATTGAAACCCAGACTAGTATTCAACAATCTAATTCAGCACCATAACAGTGGAAATGTAATGACTGTATTTATGCCCAGCGTGTAACTATAGCTGGAAATGAACTATGACTGACTTTTCAGTTATTCAACATGTTGTGAAAAGAGACAGGAATGATTACTGTATGTTTTTAGATGATACTATTCCAGCAGGCAAGGGTCCTCTATTATCACAGGAGTCAGACAGGGTATAGATTTTCATATTCTATTTCCATAGGTACAGCCACTTCACAGAATTCCTAGAAGATGTCGATTGGGAATTTATTTGGGGATAATAACATTAGTTTATTGTATGCTGTCATGCCACACTGTGTACATTTACACAATATAAAAAAGCGTTCAATCCGAGAGAACATTAGTTACTATACTAAACCAGAACACGATTATAGAAATAGAACACACACTACATTTTATTTCACCTGTTTCTTTAATCCCTTGTCCTTTGTTTTTCCCCCCTTGGTTCCTGACTTGTTAAAACAGGATTAGGCTAGTATATCTGTCGTTAGCTAAAAGTCTTCATCTGACCTCTCTCTTTATTCTTATCTGACCCCCTACTGTTCCTTGTTCTTCTTTAATTCCCTCTGTTCTGACCCCCTGCTGTTCCTGTGTGGGTCCTTCTGAAGTCTCATGACCTGACCCTGTGTGTTTCTCTATACTGCAGCAGAAGAGGATGACTCTGAAGTCATGTCTCCTGGCCATGATTAACATGCCTAGTCATTACCGCTGTCTCTGTGTCAGTCACCTGCTGGGTTGGACTGCCTTCCTCTGCAACATGCTTTTCTTCACAGACTTCATGGGACAGGTGAGAAGAAAAAGAGAGAGAGAGGGAGAGATGGAGTGAGAGTGTGTGTACGCGTGTGTCTGTTTCTGTGTCTGCGTGGCGGGAGGAGTGGGTCGTTCGTTCAGTGTCGCTACCATTAAACATTAAACTAATGCTATCACTCATTCACTACTACTGATTACTCTTATTTGACCGTGGTCATTAAAGAAGTGAATCTTTTCACTCAATTTAAATTCTCATCTCGTCTTTAACTTTAGGCGATAGCAAAATGTTTGCCATCGTGTTCATTAATAGGCTTCCTCTTTTGGTTTAGCTCCATCACAACAAACCCTGATTGGTGAGCAGTCTCTTGTCACAGCATTAGCTGATTGGTTTTGTGTGCTCAGATGAATTGGTCTGTAATGACAGACAGGCGGTTATAGTGATCACGGCTGATCTGGATGCTACAAGCACTCACACAGGCCGCAGTTACACGGTGGTCATGGTGAATTAGTGGTTGCAGGCAGATTGAGCAGCATGCCAGGCGTGAACAAACCCTGCTTTGGCTGTGTCAATAGAGAGCTGTGGCACTGAGATGGCTTATGATGTTGATACAGGCTTTGGCAGCTATATGATAACAAATGGGATGGAGCTTGTTAACTGTTCTAAGCTACTGTACAGCACATGCACTATAAAGCAAATGCATCATAATCATCCTCATTATCCCTCACTTCATGCAGGCACTAGCTTGTATCTCAATCCTCAATATCCATACCACCACTTGTATTGATTGTTTGTGGGGGTGACTTTGCCTCCATTTTGTATGTGATTATCATAATTATCATACTTAGTCATAACTTGTGTATAATAATGGTTGAGTTGATTGTGTGTGTTGACAGATTGTGTATAAGGGCAACCCATATGCGGACCATAACTCCACAGCCTACGAGCGGTATGAGAGGGGGGTGGAGATTGGATGCTGGGGTCTCTGCATCAACGCCGTCTCCTCTGCTCTTTACTCCTGTAAGTCGTGTCGCAGCAAGCATAAGACATTATTGGAGTCAGCTAATGTCCACAACATGTGATTTAGCTCAAGGCCCCCTTTCTGATTTTCTCTACTTGCATATTTGTGATACTGAATGTTATCAGATCTTCAACCAAAACCCAGTATTAGATAAGGAACCTGAGTTAAAAAAACAACACATAATGGGGCCCATCTCATCCAAAAATGTTGACTCAAGTTTGTCAAAAAGCACCTGGAAGCACCTGGATGATCATCAAGACTCTTGGAAGAATGTTCTATGAACAGGTGAATCAAAATTATAACATTTTGGACGACATGGGTCCCATTATGCCTGGCGAAAACCAAACATTGTATTCCACAGTAAGAACCTTATACCAATGGTCAAGCATGATGGTGATAGTGCGATAGTTTGGGGATGTGTTGCTGCCTCAGGACCTGGACGACTTGCCTTAATAGAAGGAACCATAAAATTCTGTGTTGTGTCAGAGAATTTTACTGAAGAATGTCAGGCCATCCGTCTGTGAGCTGAAGGTGAATCGCAGCGGGGTCATGCAGCAAGACAATGATCCAAAACACACAAGTCTACATGAAAATGGCTAAAAAGCAACAAAATTGATGTTTTGGAATGGCCTAGTCGAAGTCCAGACCTAATCCCAATTGAGATGTTGTGGCAGGACTTGAAGCGAGCAGTTCATGCTTGAAAACCCACAAATGTTGCTGAGTTAGAGCAGTTCTGCATGGAAGATGGGCCAAAATTCCTCCACAGCGACATGAGACTAATCAATAACTCCAGGAAGTATTTGGTTGCAGCTAAAGGTAGCACAACCAGTTTGTTGAAAAACCTTTGGCAGCGATTACAGGCTTGAGTCAAGCTTGGCACACCTGTATTTGGGGAGTTTCTCCCATTCTTCTCTGCAGATCCTCTCAAGTTCTGTCAGGTTGGATGGGGAGCATCGCTGCACAGCTACTTTGCACAGCAGAGATGGTTGTCCTTCTAGAAGGTTCTCCCATCTACATAGAGAAACTCTTGCGCTCTGTCAGAATGACCATAGAGTTCTTGGTCACCTCCCTGACCAAGGCCCTTCTCCGCCGATTGCTCAGTTTGGTCGGGCGGCCAGCTCTAGGAAGAGTCTTGGTGTGTTTCCAAGCGTCTTCCATTTAAGAATGATGGAGGCCACTGTGTTCTTGGGAACCTTCAATGCTGCAGTAATTTTTTGGTACCGCTCCCCAGATCTGTGCCTCAATGCAATCCTGTCTCGGAGTTCTGTGGACAATTCCTTTGACCTCATGGCTTGGTTTTTGCTCTGACATGCACTGTCAACTGTGGGACCTTATATAGACAGGTGTGTGCCTTTCCAAATCATGTCCAATCAATTGAATTCACCACAGTTGTACTCCAATCAAGTTGTAGAAACATCTCAAGGATGATCAATGGAAACAGGATGCACCTGCGCTCAATTTCGAGTCTCATAGCAAAGGGTCTGAATATTTATGTAAATAAGGTATTTCTGTTTTGAAATGTAAAAAAAAATCTGTTTTCGCTTTTTCGTTGTGGGGTATTGTGTGAGGAAAATTGATGAGGTAAAATGTATAATTTAATCAATTTTAGAATAAGGCTGTATTGTAACAAAATGTTGAACAATTCAAGGTGTCATACTTAAAATTAACCTTTAACAAGGCACACATGTTAATTGAAATGAATTCCAGGTGACTACCTCATGAAGCTGATTGAGAGAATGCAGTCATCAAGGCAAAGGGTGGCTACTTTGAAGAATCTAAAATCTAAAATACATGTTGATTTGTTTAACACTTTTTTGGTTACTACATGATTCCATATGTGTTTTTCATAATGTTGATGTCTTCACTGTTATTCTACAATGTAGAAAATAGTACAAATGCCTTGAATGAGTAGGTGTGTCTGAAGTTCTGACTGCTACTGTATATATACAAAGAAATGTCAATAGAAAAACAGGTCAAACTAAACGAAATACAGCTAGTTTGATGTCTTTCCAGCTTAAGTCTGAAGTGAGTGTGTCCTGTTGGAAGGTTAATCTTCACACCATTCTGAGGTCCTGAGCGCTCTGGAGCGCTAGCGTGTCATGGAACACACCTTCCACGTTATTCATTATTTTCCATAGAACGCATAGCCACTTGTTGATTCTGCCTTACTTAATTATACATGTAGTCTTCTTGGACACGTTCTGTGTTCTTATACTTAACCAATAAGGCACGAGGGGGTGTGGTATATGGCCAATATACTATGGCTAAGGACTGTTCTTACGCACGACGCTTCATGGAGTGCCTGGATGCAGCCCTTAGCCGTGGTATATTGGCCATATACCACAAACCCCTGAGGTGCTTTATTGCTATTATAAACTGGTTACCAATGTAATTAGAGCAGTGAAAGTTTTGTCAAACCCGTGGTAGATGGTCTGATATACCATGGCTGTCAGCCAATCAGCATTCAGGACTCGAATCACCCAGTTTATTAACAGTAGTATATAATGTAAAAAGGCTTACTTGGCAGGACCAGTCCACATACTGTTCAACCCTTCTGTTGTGTTGGTTTCATGTTCATTCATTCTATGTTCCCAGGCCAAAATAACCGCCCCCATTATAGCTGATTATAAATCCATAATAATGCATATATATACCATATATACCTAATGTTGTGTTAGATCTTTTTATCAACTTAAGTTCTTGTGAATATTACAAGTTTTGAACTTCTATTTGCTGTTTATGGCCTGTAGGCCTCAATGACCTGAGCTCATACAACTTGTTTTTGAGTTTAAAAAAAGCATAATGTATGGATTATTTTGACTATAACAAATAATCAGATGTAACATATTGTGCTATTTATCACAGACTACTTTGTGTCAAAGTTTAACCAGGACTATCTCCTCCTCACCAGTGTCATGATCAAAGATATGATCAAGAGCCTCACATAAAGTATATCGTTTGGTCATTGTGCTGCCAAAGAATGAATTGTGAGCAAGTCCTAAAAAAAGCTTTATATACCAGAGCTGCAAGAAAAGTTCTATATATTATTGAAACAATGTTGCGATTGTTTGTGAGTGCCAACAGGTGTGGTTCCTGTGGGGGAAAGATTATATTGAGGAAAGGTTATATTGAGGAAAGGTTCCCGTGGGGGTTGCCATGGAAGCCAAGAAGGGGAGTGAGGTGTGTGTGTGTGTGTGTGTGTGTGTGTGTGTGTGTGTGTGTGTGTGTGTGTGTGTGTGTGTGTGTGTGTGTGTGTGTGTGTGTGTGTGTGTGTGTGTGTGTGTGTGTGTGTGTGTGTGTGTGTGTGCTCAAACACACATGCATGTGGGGGTCTGGGAATGGAAGTGGATCCATCTGATGACTGGACACGTGCCTGAACTCAATTTTATACACTAATTGTAGTCTCACCCATTCATTTCTAATGACCGGTCATTTTTGACCGGGAATACCACAGGTGTACAAAGTTAAATAAAACACCCACAATTTTATGAAAATCATCAAAATGTATTTAGTGTGTTCAGATGACCTTTGTGGACAAAGTCATGGAACCTTGTGACAATCAGATTAAATTAACTACATTTTTCAGAGCGAAAACATATAAATAGTTCCAATTTGACCGGAACACAGCAAGAGGGTTAAAGCTGAAATCTCTCTCACTCTCCCTCTCACCTTCTCTCCACCCTCCCCTCCTTCCTTCTCTCTCTGATGTGTCTGCAGATGTCCAGAGGCTGCTGCTGCCCTACATCGGTCTGAAGGGGCTCTACTTCGTAGGATACTTTGTGTTTGGTCTGGGCACCAGTCTTATCGGCCTGTTCCCCAACATTATCACCACACTCATCCTGTGCAGTGTCTTCGGAGTCATGTCCAGCACCTTGTACACCATCCCTTTCAACCTCATCTCAGAGTACCACCGCGAGGAGGAGGTCAGTACCCTCTCTCTCATAGCCTGGTCCCAGATCTGGTTGTCCCATTACAAATGACCATAGGAGTTGGCAAGACCGCATAAACAGATCTGGGACCAGGCTACTCTCTAACACCTCAGATAGTTGGAACTGATAGTGGAATGTACATTCCGAGGCTGTAGCAGCTTACGTTAAAAGCTAATAATGTGTAGTAGTTGTGAACCTCGTCCACCACCTGTCTGTAGCTCATACACGGAGTGATGCACATCTGTAACTTGAATACTCACCATGTGTCATGTATCACAGCTCCCCTTTTCGCGTAGAGTTACTTTCTAATTCTATTGATTGATTTTGTCTTTATTCGGTTTTCTGTCCAGCGAGTGTCATAAATCACTTGTAATTCACATTGCAAATGTAATCCCACTAATAGGTTGCTTCCTCTGGAATACTTGAATGTCATTCGGGGAAAATAACTTTGTACCCGCATTTCTTTTGAATTGATTCCCATACTGTCTAAATCAATACCCATCACCCTTCCATAGAAGAGTGTGTTATAAGACAAGGAGTGGTGAGGAATGGCATCCAAATGTGTCTTAATACAGTGAGATGATGACAGAGTGGACCCACGTGCATCACTAGACCTGCTTCTGATTACATTACCACTTCCCTTCACCATCAGATGGGTGACCTTCTGTTCTCCCAGCCCCCGTCTCCCCACTCCCCCGTGAGCATGACTCTTTGCCAGGCCATAGATCCCAGCTATCTGTTGAGCATTTCAATGTTGAGTGGTCAACGCTGTGTTGGTCAGCGTGGTCCCCGTGCTAAGAGCAGGTGTGCCCTTCACAACAAACAGGCCTCCCAAACACCCTCCCCTGTCTCTACAGACAGATTGGACAACCTGTTCCTTTCCTTAACGCTGATGCTCAACGCACATTTTATCTCAATGAAAATGGGAAAGTTAGATAAAAAAAAAAACATATATTGCTTTTTTATAGGCAAGTGATATGTTATCCACCTGAGAACATCAATTCAGCAATAAAGACCCCAAATTACTAACTGTAGTCCAGTCTGCCAATGCACGAGGCTGATTAATTTTGGAACATATAATCCCTAAATTGCTGCTTTCACCAAGAGTTAGGGAAAGACTAATACTGCATAATCAAACAGATGGAAGATTCCAACAATGTCTCCAACTGACAAAGCAAAAGTGTTTTCCACTATTGTACTTTTCCTTCAAATCACTATCATGTTCATGTCTGTTTTTCCACTATTTCCCTCTGATAGATTAGTCAATTACACAGATTTATATCAGACCAAACATATCTAGTTTCAGCTCCATTTCCTATCAATCTATTAACTCCCTTTAGAGCAGGACATGAAGGGGATTTGGGTGAACTAGTTTATTGATTTGGAGCTGAAGCATTGCTTGTAATTCTGCTTACTAGGCTATGTTCACAAAATACTTCCACAGCTGCTCTTGTTCTTGTAATGTGTCACAACAGGTTACATTTCCTTTAGTTTTACAACATGTTCTTTCACAGCATGTCATATACTGGGTGGACTGTGGACTGCGTGTGCGACTATGAACGTGTGTTTGTTATACAGTAAGTAGCATTTCTAAAATGGATTCTTCCTGTTGTGACACCAGTTGCAGAGGAAGACGGGGAAAGGGAGTCCTGCAGGACAGGATCGAGGCACCGGCGTGGATTGTGCAGCGCTCACTTGTATGGTGCAGCTGGCTCAGATCATCGTGGGGGCGGGACTGGGGGCATTGGTTAACATGGCAGGAAGTGTGATTGTGGTGGTCCTGTCAGCGTCGACAATGTCTCTAATTGGTTGTCTGTTCATTGCCCTCTTCATCAAATACGTGGAATAACCTCTTAATAAAGATATTTACTTATACCCTTAAACCTCGTCTCCCTCTTCCTTACACCCCATTAAGGTTTTTGTACATGGATTAAAAGCTGCTTCATATGCTCTTGAGCAAGGCAAAACAAACTTTTCAGATCAATGTGTTCCACTCATCCTCCCTATGTTCCCCATTTGCTATAGCAATAGATGTTCTAAAAAATATGTTGGTGAAGACAGATGGGGCATACTAATGGTGTGCCCTTAGGCGAGGCTTTTAACCAATATAAATCCATCTGTATCGAAGTCGAAACTGTGAGCCAACTTGCCCCAGATGAATTATGTCAAGCACATCACTCGAAATTGAATTCATTCAAATGAAAGAAGTTAGAAATCCTAGACGTTATTTCATGTGGGTTGAACTCCTTTGAAACACATGTGCACAGAAGCATCCTACTGGGCAAATACTGGTTGAATCAATATGGATTCCACATCATTTCAACCCAAAAATTTGATGTGATGATGTTCTGGCACTGTGTTGTTGTTTTTGTTGCACTGCTTTGCTTTATCTGGGCCAGGACGCAGTTGTAAATGACAACTTGTTCTCAACTAGCCTACCTAGTTAAATAAAGGGGGAAGAAATAAAACATGTACGTGGGAAAAGTAATCAACGTAAGGGATTTTCATTTTATTTACCCAACTTTTTACCTAAACCCAATGGCATGGTGAAATGTTCTGATGATTTCATGTTGAATTCACATTCGTTGACAACTCAACCAAATGTTAATCAAAACTAGACATTGAACTGACATTTGCGCCCTGTAGGATGTATTGTGAAGTATATCATGTGGGATGTATGCACGGAGGTGCAGTACAGTGCCTTGCAAAAGTATTCATCCCCCTTGGCGTTTGTCCTATTTTGTTGCATTACAACCTGTAATTTAAATAGATTTTTTATTTGGATTGCATGTAATGGACATACACGAAATAGTCCAAGTTGGTGAAGTGAAATTAAAAAAATTACTTGTTTCAAAAAATATTTAAAAAAATAAAAAACGGAAAAGTGGTGCTATGAAGCCCCTAAATAATATCTGGTGCCACAAATTACCTTCAGAAGTCACATACTTAGTTAAATAAAGTCCACCTGTGTGCAATCTAAGTGTCACATGATCTGTCACATGATCTCAGTACATACAGTTGAAGTCGGAAGTTTACATACACTTAGGACGGTGTCATTAAAACTACTTTTTCAACCACACCACAAATTTCTTGTTAACAAACTGTAGTTTTGGCAAGTTGGTTAGGACATCTATTTTGTGCATGACACAAGTAATTTTTCCAATAATTGTTTACAGACAGATTATTTCACTTATAATTCACTGTATCACAATTCCAGTGGGTCAGAAGTTTACATACACTAAGTTGACTGTGCCTTTAAACAGTTTGAAAAATTCCAGAAAATGGTGTCATGGCTTCAGAAGCCTCTGATAAGATAATTGACATCACTTGACTCAATTGTAGGTGTGTCTGTGGATGTATTTCAGCTGTATTTCAGCTGTATTTTTGCTTGACATCATGGGAAAATCAAAAGTAATCAGCCAAGACCTCAGAAAAACAATTGTAGACCTCCACAAGTCTGGTTCATCCCTGGGAGCAATTTCCAAACGCCTGAAGGTACCACGTTCATCGGTACAAACAATAGTACGCAAGTATAAACACCATGGGACCACGCAGCCATCATACCGCTCAGGAAGGAGACTGTCTCCTAGAGATGAACGTACTTTGGTACAAAAGTGCAAATCAATCCCAGAACAGCAGCAAAGGACCTTGTGAAGATGCTGGAGGAAACAGGTACAAAAGTATCAATATCCACAGTAAAACGAGTCCTATTTCGACATAACCTGAAAGGCCGCTCAGCAAGGAAGAAGCCACTGCTCCAAAACTGCCATAAACCGGACTACGGTTTGTACATGGGGACAAAGATCGTACTTTTTGGAGAAATGTACTCTGATCTGATGAAACAAAAATAGAACTGTTTGGCCATAATGACAATTGTTATGTTTGGGGGAAAGGGGGAAGGGGGAGGCTTGCAAGTCGAAGAACACCATCCCAACCGTGAAGCACGGGGTGGCAGCATCATGTTGTGGGGGTGCTTTGTTGCAGGAGGGACTGGTGCACTTCACAAAATAGATGGCATAATGAGGGAGGAAAATTATGTGGATATATTGAAGCAACATTTCAAGACATCAATCAGGTAGTTAAAGTTTGGTCGCAAATGTACAATGACCACAAGCATTCTTCCAAAGTTGTGGCAAAATGGCTTAAGGACAACAAAGTCAAGATATTGGAGTGGCCATCACAAAGCCTTGACCTCAATCCCATAGAAATTTTGTGGGCAGAACTGAAAAAGCGTGTGCGAGCAAGGAGGTCTACAAACCTGACTCAGTTACACCAGCTCTGTCAGGAGGAATGGGACAAAATTCACCCAACTTATTGTGGGAAGCTTGTGGAAGGCCACCTGAAACGTTTGACCCAAGTTAAACAATTTAAAGACAATGCTATCAAATACTAATTGAGTGTATGTAAACTTCTGACCCACTGGGAATGTGATGAAAGAGATAAAAGCTGAAATAAATAATTCTCTCTACTATTATTCTGACATTTCACATTCTTAAAATAAAGTGGTGATCCTAACTGACCTAAAACAGGGATTTTTTTACTAGGATTAAATGTCAGGAATTGTGAAAAACTGAGTTTAAATGTATTTGGCTTAGGTGTATGTAAACTTCCGACTTCAACTGTATACACCTGTTCTGAAAGGCCCCAGAATCTGCAACACCACTAAGCAAGGGGCACAATCAAGCAAGCGGCACCATGAAGACCAAGGAGCTCTCCAAACAGGTCAGGGACAAAGTTGTGGAGAAGTACAGATCAGGGTTGGGTTATAAAAAAGATGAGAAACTTTGAACATCCCACGGAGCACCATTAAATCCATTATTAAAAAATTGAAAGAGTATGGCACCACAACAAACCTGCCAAGAGAGGGCCGCCCACCATAACTCACAGACCAGGCAAGGACGGCATTATTACGGATTATGTATTATGGATCACGGATTACAAAAAGAAAACCAGCCCCGTCGCAAACCAGGATGTCTTGCTCCCAGACAGGCTAAATAACTTTTTTGCTCGCTTTGAGGACAATACAGCGCCACTGACACAACCCGCTACCTTAACCTGCGGGCTCTCCTTCACTGCAGCCGAGGTGAGTAAAACATTTAAACGTGTTAACCCTTGCAAGGCTGCAGGCCCAGACGGCATTCCCAGCCGCGTCCTCAGAGCATGCGCAGACCAGCTGGCTGGTGTGTTTAAGGACATATTCAATGAATCCTTATCCCAGTCTGCTGTTCCCACATGCTTCAAGAGGGCCACCATTGTTCCTGTTCCCAAGAAAGCTAAGGTAACTGAGCTAAACGACTACCGCCCCGTAGAACTCACTTCCGTCATCATGAAGTGCTTTGAGAGACTAGTCAAGGACCAAATCACCTCCACCCTACTTGACACCCTAGACCCACTCCAATTTGCTTACCGACCCAATAGGTCCACAGACGACGCAATCGCAACCACACTGCACACTGCCCTAACCCATCTGGACAAGAGGAATACCTATGTGAGAATGCTGTTCATCGACTACAGCTCAGCATTTAACACCATAGTACCCTCCAAACTCGTCATCAAGCTCGAGACCCTGGGTCTCGACCCTGCCCTGTGCAACTGGGTCCTGGACTTCCTGACGGGCCGCCTCCAGGTGGTGAGGGTAGGTAACAACATCTCTACCCCGCTGATCCTAAACACCGGGGCCCCACAAGGGTGCGTTCTGAGCCCTCTCCTGTACTCCCTGTTCACCCACGACTGCGTGGCCATGCACGCCTCCAACTCAATCATCAAGTTTGCGGACGACACTACAGTGGTAGGCTTGATTACCAACAACGACGAGACAGCCTACAGGGAGGAGGTGAGGGCCCTCAGAGTGTGGTGTCAGAAAAATAACCTCACACTCAACGTCAACAAAACAAAGGAGATGATTGTGGACTTCAGGAAACAGCAGAGGGAGCACCCCCCTAGCCACATCGACGGGACAGTAGTGGAGAAGGTGGAAAGTTTTAAGTTCCTCGGTGTACACATCACGGACAAACTGAATTGGTCCACCCACACAGACAGCATTGTGAAGAAGGCGCAGCAGCGCCTCTTCAACCTCAGGAGGCTGAAGAAATTTGGCTTGTCACCAAAAGCACTCACAAACTTCTACAGGTGCACAATCGAGAGCATCCTGTCGGGCTGTATCACCGCCTGGTACGGCAACTGCTCCGCCCACAACCGTAAGGCTCTCCAGAGGGTAGTGAGGTCTGCACAATGCATCACTGGGGGCAAAATACCTGCCCTCCAGGACACCTACACCACCTGATGTCACAGGAAGGCCATAAAGATCATCAAGGACAACAACCACCCAAGCCACTGCCTGTTCACCCCGCTATCATCCAGAAGGCGAGGTCAGTACAGGTGCATCAAAGCAGGGACCGAGAGACTGAAAAACAGCTTCTATCTCAAGGCCATCAGACTGTTAAACAGCCACCACTAACATTTAGTGGCCGCTGCCAACATACTGACTCAACTCCAGCCACTTTAATAATGGGAATTGATGGAAATTATGTAAAAATGTACCACTAGCCACTTTAAACATGCCACTTAATATAATGTTTACATACCCTACATTACTCATCTCATATGTATATGTATATACTGTACTCTATATCATCTACTGCATCTTGCCATCTTTATGTAATACATGTATCACTAGCCACTTTAAACTATGCCACTTTATGTTTACATACCCTACATTACCCATCTCATATGTATATACTGTACTCTATACTATCTACTGCATCTTGCCTATGCCGTTCTGTACCATCACTCATTCATATATCTTTATGTACATGTTCTTTATCCCTTTACACTTGTGTGTATAAGGTAGTAGTTGTGGAATTGTTAGGTTAGATTACTTGTTGGTTATTACTGCATTGTCGGAACTAGAAGCACAAGCATTTCGCTACACTCGCATTAACATCTGCTAACCATGTGTATGTGACAAATGAAATTTGATTTGAGTAGATTAATCAGAGAGGCAACAAAGAGACCAAAAATAACCCCGAAGGAGCTGCAAAGCTCCACAGTGGAGATTGGAGTATCTTTCCATAGGACCACTTTAAGCCGTACACTCCACAGAGCTGGACTTTACGGAAGCGTGACTAGATAAAAGCCATTGCTTAAAGAAAGAAATAAGCAAACACATTTGGTGTTGCCAAAAGGCATGTGGGAGACTCCCCAAACATATAGAAGAAGGTACTCTGGTCAGATGAGACTAAAATGTAGCTTTTTGGCCATCAAGGAAAACGATATGTCTGGTGCAAACCCAACACCTCTCATCACCCTGAGAACACCATCCCCACAGTGAAGCATGGTGGTGGCAGCAGCATGCTGTGGGGATGTTTTTCTTTGGCAGGGACTAAGAAACTGGTCAGATTTGAAGGAATGATGGATGGCGCTAAATACAGGGATATTCTTGAGGGAAACTTGTTTCAGTCTTTCAGAGATTTGAGACTGGGATGGAGGTTCACCTTCCAGCAGAACAATGACCGTGAGTATACTGCTAAAGCAACACCCGAGTGGTTTAAGGGGAAACATTTAAATGTCTTGGAATGGCCTAGTCAAAGCCCAGACCTCAATCCAATTGAGAATCTGTGGTATGACTTAAAGATTGCTGTACACCAGCGGAACCTATCCAACTTGAAGGAGCTGGAGCAGTTTTGCCTTGAAGAATGGGCAAATATCAGAGTGGCTAGATGTGCCAAGCTTATAGAGACATACCCCAAGAGACTTGCAGCTGTAATTGCTGCAAAAGGTGGCTCTACAAAGTATTGACTTGGGGGGTGAATAGTTATGCACGCTCAAGTTTATAAAAAATATCTTCTTCAAAGTGGTAGGCATGGTGTGTAAATCAAATGATACAACCCCCCCCAAAAAATCCATTTTAATTCCAGGTTGTAAGGCAACAAAATAGGAAAAATTCCAACGGGGTGAATACTTTCACAAGCCACTGTATATCATGTGGTATGTATGCACAGAGGTGCAGAATGTCATGTGTTCTGCACAGAGGGTTATTGTCAATGATGTGCCCCTTGCAGTGCTCTTTCAGTTGTTTCACTTCCAGGGAGAGTAAGTATGTGTCTGTCAACTGCCCACCTTTCATAAGAAACTCTACAGATCACCTCTCGCATGCCCATCTTTCCCAGAAGCAATTAACTCAGAATAAAGGACTTGTCACTGCTGATGTTTGCTCCTATTATAGTGACGATCTCTGTACTACACCTCTAAATTGAACTCTAAAAGATGTTAAAGGACATGTCATCCACATAAATGTGAGAGGAGAGGCTATGATAGCCCATTTCATTTCCACCTCAATTACGGGTTTATAACTTCTTTGCACAACTGAAATAGATGTTTCCCCCACTGGATACATTCCCCACAGGTTAGATCTAGCACTGGGATTACAAAAAGGCAATGCAAGTAATTAGGGATGTAAAACTCGTAGGATTTATTTACCGTCTTTAAGATTATCCTGGTCTTTATTATGATGTGTCACACATATACATTAAAGCCTACAATTTACAGATGAACCAGCTGGCTGCTTTTATACATTAATGATTTGCATCTAAATACATTTTGAACAGGGAAATTCCTTTATTCAGTTTTTGCTTCAATCAGTTGAGAGCATGCCACTTATGTTCAATGCGTAAAATTGACAAAATAGTGGTGATAGAAATTAATAAATACATCTATAAATATACATTGAATATAAATCGATCAACACAACAATACATGCATTCAAATAATTCATTAATTTTAAATCGACTTGGCACCATAGACAGCTTGGCAAATGTATTAGGACAGGCTACGTACTATTCGGGAGCATATCGTTTCTCCCATTGTAAATAACAACACCAGGTGGATAGAAAACCAAGGCTGGCTCTGCCGGACAGAGGGCTAACGGAACCATCGCATGGCCGTGCTCGTCCTCTTCCGGCTTGGTCATTGCCGTAAACGGTCTCATGTTGGTCACCGATGGAGACGTTATTTGCCAAAAAAGTTTTTTCAAAGCCTTTCTGAACTCTCTTCTCATTAGACAATACAATATGGGGTTTAGACAGCTGTTGGAGTGCGCCAAACAGACAGACACTGGGAAAACATATGCCTGCGTGGTGTAATATGCCCAACTGAAATGCAAAACGTTGTGTTTTATAAGAATCCCCCAAGCCGTTAGTGCCTGGTTCGGCAACCAACAGAGGAAAAATGACAGGACCACTATAGTCACTGATTTAGTCACTTTGGAGCGTCTTTTTGCGGTGGAGGTGTTCACGTTCTTGGATGTGATGAAGCGCAGAAGGAGCAGGTAGCAGACGGAGATGATCCCGAGCGGGATTAGAAACCCGATCAGTACTTTTTGGCTATGGTAAAGTCCAAGCCAGAATTGTGCGTCGACAGTGTCTGGAAATTTAACAAGACACAGTTCCTCGTTGGAGACGGTCGCCGTTGTGGAAAACACCGCATGGGGCAAAGCTGCGAATATAGCAGCAACCCATATGACAATGCTCATAAAGCCTGCCGAGCAGCAACGCGGACGGCGCCGCCTGCTATTGAGCGCAGAAGCAACGGACCAGTACCGTGCCACACTCATAGCAGTCAGGAAAAACACACTTGCGTACATATTCATTGCTGTCACGTAAGACACTATCTTGCACATGGCTTTTCCAAAAAGCCAAGTGAAGTCCAACGCGTTCTCTATTGCCCAAAAGGGAAGAGTTAATACAAACTGGAAATCAGTCACTGCTAAACTCGTCACGAAAAGGTTAATAGGCGATTTTTTCCATACTTGTTTAGACTTCATTAGGTATAAGACAAGGACGTTTCCTATCAACCCCAAAGCACAGACCACAGAGTAAATCACAGAGATGATTATTCTCAGGACGGCGGATCCATCCCCCAGGAAATCAAAGGACTGGTTCGTTTCATTAAGCATGAAAGAGAAGTTCAACGCAGAAACAGGATAGAATCCGGAACCTTCCTCTGTAAGTTTCCCCTGCATCTCCGACCTCAACCCAGCACTGCTGCCGTTAAGAAAATCCATTCCATGCTCTGCCAGTTGCCTTGGATGTTATGCGTATCCCAACTGTTGAGACGCACCTGCTGCAGCCTCGGCGTTCTCCCTAAATCCCATGGTTAGTGTTCTTGTTGCCACTTGCTAACACACAACAACCTGCTAGATGTCAAATCCACGTTGAAATGGTCGAAACCCGATCCCAGATGACAACTGCCATACAAGTAAAAGTGTGTTCATACATGTATCCATTATCAAGTTTTAATAGAAAAACTCAACTTAAATTGTATTTATTAAAAAAATATATATCATTGTATCATGCGTAAAATCGTGCGTAAAATCATATGGTGTGACCAGGTATATTATCAAGACAACATGACGGGACACTTCCTCTGAGTGTTTACTGTAATATGACTTGAAATTATATGCTGGGGACGCGTTTTATTCAAGCGTCTTCGCGGGGATTGGACAATATGCCTTTCACGCATGTGCACTTACGGTGCGCAGTGCTGAATTCGGGCAGTTTATTTACTGTGCATGAGCGACAAAGGATCTATCAAAATCAAATAGCTTCTCCTCTGCTCCCCACTACAGTAAATCTTTAATGGAACGACAAGGGAGTCCTTAACCATTTGAGCTCATGCATTAATCACAGATCCGTGATTAGTATTACTCTGCCATCATTTCTGGAGAGCTCCATATCACCTGCAAAACTTCAATATATTATACAATTAAAAGTGTGGTTTCAATTCCACTGCCACATTATCCACAGTTATGTGAGAGAGCCATCCAGTCAGGCTTTCCACTAGGCTACAAATACCCCCCCCCCCCCCCTTTAATTTAATGATATGTATATATCAATCTTGTACAATCTCCGTCATCCATTCTAAATCAATTTCTGACAACTGTTGATGTGAAAGGCCTTCATAATTGACTGATTGTGCGTGAGAGAATAATATAATCATTATCTTGATCATCCTCATTTGTTTTACACCTTGACACTGTATAATTAACACTGATGCTGCCATTTGCTGCCAGTGTTAATTTGAAATTCCAATTAAATTATTGAATTCACTCATGAAGTGGAAAGTTGATGTTTAATTCAATTCAATTGCAACAATCTCCAAGTCATGGAATTGGAATTGAGTTGGAATTAGACTTTTTGGACTGTTTCGATTGGAAATTACTTGGAATTGTAAAAACATTTAATCTTTGGAATTTAATATAATTGGAATTCAATATTTGTACATTTCCAGTTAATGGAATTAATACACTTAGTATCAATATTTAACTGCATGATTTATTTGAAATTATTTCAACTTTTATGTCTATATTTCCAGTATAGCTGAGTTGTCTGAACAGTGACATGATCAGCCTAAACGCCTGAGGAAATTGAATTCAAATAGGAATTTGTGGAATTATTGGGGATAATATTGAATTGGGGTTGAATTCTTGAAATTGACCTAACAATGGAACTGCGGGTAATTTAATTATCTCTGAATTCAAAGACTGACCTGGAATTTGAATTGAATTAAATGGCATTTACAAGGAGGAGGAATTGAATTACAATTTCATTTGTGGAAATATCCCCAACCCTGGCTGTTGCACCTAGATACCTGCACTGTACTGTAAGTACATGGTACCACCTCCAATATTGGATACAACCTGTAACGATCTTACACCACCATGGTAAATCATCACGTCACTCAGTTGGCAATCAAGGATTTTCTCTCACACATTATTCACATTCACTGCTTGTGTTATTCCATTCAATTCTGACCTCTCTACTCTCAGTTTTTTTTTACATTTTCCTGAGTAAATGCCACGTGATAAGGAAGCGTGAGGACTGTAAATATTTCCTAGTGCTACAAGTGCTACGGTTATGTATGCACGAATGACTGTCAGTCGCTTTGGATAAAAACGCCTGCTAAATGGCATACATGAATGAAAAGCCAATATTCAGATACACTAAAGTTAATATTGTCACAGTTAGTCGGGAGAAATCTAATTCATACATCTGATGACTTTACTGACTCTAAAGTGGTGAATTTATGTGATCGGGATCCTCATACACGCATGTACCTGGGTGGTCGACGCTCAATATTGTGCACCATCTAAATGTCAACTTTCAAAGATACTGTATCAAGTTAAAGCTCGCTGCTGTTTGGGCAAGACACCACAAGGTGGCAATCATCAGTTGACTACTTTTGCTGAAGAGTCAAATTGACGCTATTCAGCAAGTCTCTCAGCACAGTTATTAGTATGCATGCAGAATGATCTGTGAGAATGTTTTATTTATTGATCTACTATAGTGAGAGTCTGGTAGTTGGGATGAGCAGGGTTACACGCATGGTTTTAAAATCTGATAGAAGTCGTACAGTCTTGAAAGGGAAGACATCAGATGCTGACAACAACCATACCATCAAAGGACATGTTTTAATCTTCCTTAAGACATGTCATGAGTCAACGCTATATAAAGATTAATCAGTCATTTTTGTTTTGGTGGGCTTTCCTCTCTGTGATACTTTGAGCAGTGATGAAAAGTAGGAGATGAAAGGAGAAGAAAGCAGTTGTTTTCTGGTGAAGGCTTTGAGTGGCATAGTGTGAAGCTACAGCATATTCACCTCTTAATGAAAAGCTTAAATTTAGTCCCAGAGAGAAAACCTGTTCCTCAACGGTAGAAGCACACGTTCAAAGGCTTTATCAAAACCCTATCTCTCTTTTTCTCTCTCTTACACACACACACACACACACACACACACACACACACACACACACACACACACACACACACACACACACACACACACACACACACACACACACACACACACACACACACACACACACACACACACACACACACACACACATACACAGCAATCCCAACAGAAGGATTTGAAAGGCATTGTCTAGGTGTGCGTGCCTCACTTCAAGGCCTGCCTGTAATTTTTACTATCTCCTCCTCTTGAGAATGGCCTCTGTCATTGTCACTTGGCAACCTCTTTCACATACTCTTGAGGCATTGAAACTTAAAATACGTCACCTTGATTCAATTGTACCACCTTTCTTTGAAAACACATATTCGGCTGAAAGATGACAGCTGGACACCACCATGTTTTTACAATTATTTCAGTGAGAGACTTGGAAGTGAAAAAGCAATATAACAACTTTGTTAGAGTTGAATAGAGTGCTTTCCCTGCTGTTTTCAACTACATTTATAATTTACATAATAAGAATTACCTTTAGGAAAAATACAGTGTGTGAGGTATTTCACATCCAAACTATAATATTAGTTATACCCAGGAGGTAGCGAGCTTTTCCTTTTATTTTAGTTAATTTATTTCAACTTGTTATATTTAGTTAGAAATGAAGGACAGTATTTGGCAGTAGTGAAGAAAACGTCTAAATGACGGTTAAGGTGATAATGCACAGGTATCAGTTCATGGTCAATTCATTCAGACTATTCTATTTTTGTTTACCTCAAGGCTAATGGATGGCCATGGTAATAGAGCTGGTCAGAGTTGGAGCTGTGTCTGATGGGCTTTTAAACATGTATTTTATCTTCCACCTTACAGACGTTGGACTGTTACCCTTCCTGTTCTTGCCTTGGAGAAAATGTGTGGGATGAATACATACAGTAGCCTCATCTCTGTTGTTTGTGTCCAGTTTCTTATGAGGTATAATGCCCTGTTCTGTTATTATCAATATGATAAAACAGTAAGCGAAAGATCATGTATTGTGTATTGTGTTGCACACTCTTAGTTTCTTTTTGTCTATCATATTCAATTCAGATGTGGGGAAGGGAGTTGTTATCCACAAGTCATGCACACAACATAGTCCCTATACCTTGTTTGACCGGTAAACCTTACGCTCTGAACTGGTGATCTGATTTCACACTGTCTTATGATAGTGCTCTTGGTCCCAGGTCATCTGGCATGTTTTTGTGTCTAACAGCAACTGTAACATTTGGCCCTTCAATAATTAATGAGGAGTTGCAGTCGGCTATCTTCATCTTTTATAAAGGTTGTCTGCGGTACACTACATTTAGTGTTATTTCATCACCAGCCATTGATTATACACCCATAGCATCTGTGGTGAAAGTAGAACAAAGACATTCTGAACTGTAGTTGCTTTGCCTTGACCCCGTCAATATTAGATGTCAACTTTGAGTGCCCAAGGAACCGGATTGGGAGGTGTGTTGTACGTCTTTGGTGCAGCATAAAGAACATTCTGGCCATGGTGTTATGTGAAGTTAAGTTATTCATAGTTAATGGTCTGTTTGTTTGCTTTGATAGAACTAACAGGAAAACAACATTAAAATGGCTTGAAGATTAAAAACTCACCACAGACAGTATAAAGATTAATATTTGTATAATCTACAGGTATGAGGTAGGCCTTACACAGAGACATACAAGTTAATTAATAATAGATTAAGCAAGACACTTTTATCTCAGGTAAACTCGCCTTCAAATCGTTCCGAAATGAGTTGAAAGGTGATCTACTGTTGCACAGCGAGAAAACAACACCCTCAGAGGGATGTCACGGAACGTAAAGGTAGCAGCCCACCAAACTCTGTCATAGGGCAAGTGGGTGACAGTGTTTTTTCCCTGATGCAACTTTTCATCAGTTCAACAAACTTCAACACTTTTAACTCGGTGTGATTTGAGTGTCTGTGCCTATTTGGGGGAAAATAAGAGAATCTGAACCATCCGTTCAATGGTATTGACTTCTGTGATTCTGACATTTTCTAACTAGAGAAAACATGATTCTCAGCTTTTTGTTTAAGCTCTCAATAATAGACTTGAGAGGTAACGTTTTTTAAAGGAAACTGGGGGTTGTAGCCTGGGGTTAGTCTGCGACCTGGCCATGATTTTCTGCATAAAAACCCATATCATTCCAAGCAGACAACCACTGATTGTCAGTGTCAAAGGCTTTTAAAAGTGACTCATTTGCACAGTTGTGACTTTAAACTTACACAGCGCTGCCATTTCAAGAATGACAATGTATAAAGCAAGACAATATATTTAACATCATTGAACATATTCGAGATTTCCGTAGAAAATCATCACAGAGAGTAAATCAAGTCTTCAAACTCACACTGTCGGTTTTGCAAGGAAATTGTACATCACCGTCTGTTATGAACATTGAGGTATATAATTAACAGTTATGAAAAAAATGTATACCTCAAGGGTGTGATCTCAAGGGGTGAAGACAAAAAAAGGTGTGAGTGAACAGTGTTGACAGGAAGCATGCTCTGCAGTGTCTGACTAAGCAGCACTGAGCTGGGAAGAAAGCTCTTCTCTCAAGCTGCTTCTTAAACAACAGTGTTACAGCCTCAGAGGAAACAGCCTCAGAAAGGTGTATCTCCACGACTGGTGTCATATAAAAACAAGATTACTAACGTTCTAGCACCCCACTGGACAAAAACTGGTGGAATCAACGTTGTTTCCACATCATAAAATGTTTCATTAATGTGATGACGTTGACTCAACGTGGAAAACTGATTGGATTTGCAAAAACTAATTGACATAAAGGAATTGTGTATTTTTTTCACCCAACTTTGAACCTAAATCTAATGACAGGGTAAAACGGTTTGTTGATTTCACGTTGAATTCACATTAGTTGATAACTCAACCAAATGTATATCAAAACTAGACTTTGAACTGACGTCTGTGCCCAGTGGGGTAGCACTCATTTGAGCATGTCTTGAACTTATCTCAGAAGTTATCTCAGAAGTTCCTCCTTAAATCAAACCTTTATCCACTTTTCTTGTATACCATTTCAATGTTTACTCTGTTCTTAATTATACAATGCTATAACACATGACACATTTTTCCAGCTCAAAATTCACATATTGTGCAAGCCGTGTAAAAGTGAGAGAGCAAAGGTGTCAAAACCAAGGCATTGTCTGCAGGTGTTGTGCACAGCAGATGTGTTTGTAAAAACCACAAGAGAAACCTCACAGCAAAAGCAGAGCCATCTCAGCCCCCTTACCTCTCCCACTGAACACTCATAAAATGTGCCTTCTTACATTGGCCTCAGTGAGTTGAGATGGACAGATTCAGCAGAATCATACGTTTTGGGGGACCACTGCTGCAAACCATCCTCTTGATTGCCTCTGTTTGGAAATTAGCAGGTAAGGGTAGTTAACTTCCATGTCTATCTTTCAACCTGTGCCTGGCTGTGTCATGTTGTGCCACTCTAAAGCGCTGTGCTGTATCTATTGTGACACATTGCGATGATGATGATGATGTCTTCTTCTCTCAGCTTGCTCTGAGGTTACAATCGTGGGGGGACATGAGGTCAAGCCTCACTCCAGGCCGTGGATGGTGTCCCTTCAGGTCAAGAACAATCACATATGTGGGGGCACTCTGATCCGAGACCAGTGGGTTCTGACGGCAGCTCACTGTAAGGGGTAGGTTAATTGGCTGATAACTTGGATTTAACACCAGGTTAATATCTCAATTACTGAGTTCAGGCAAGGACAACATATTTATTTTTATTTATAACGTTTATTTGGCAGGGACAATGTACAACAAAACATAAGTCTCAGGGTATGATAAGTGATCATTTGCACCAGATTTAGCTGAAAGCTAATTGACATCTGCAGTCCCCGGCAGGTGAACATATAAACATGAAAACATTGTGTACAAACAGACATTTAAAACCATAGAAAAGGACATACAGACATGTACATACACCATGCTTAGAAAATATGTGCATTTTTGCTTTTACATCATTTGCATGTGGTTAAAGTATTTGGAAATGTCAGTCCAGAGGAAATTATGTAATGTGAACAAGAAAAACGTGGTCTTGAATTGCAGTGTCTTTGGTGAGTCTAAGAAATTCGTGGAAGCCGTCCTTGGAGCTCACTCTCTGACAAGCAGCAAAAACACACAGCGGGTAGCCATTGAGGAGTACTATGTACCTGGCACCTATAGTGACAGAACCAAGGAAGATGACATCATGTTAATCAAGGTGAATTTATCACAGCAAAAGCATGCCTCTGGGGCGCTGTGCCTCATTAGTTGGTCAAACGGAATCAATAGTGATATAGTTGGTTGTTGTCCTGGATATACAGTTGAAGTCGGAAGTTTACACACACCTTAGACAAATACGTTTAAACTCAGTTTTTCACAACTCCTGACATTTAATCCTAGTAAAAATTCCTTGTCTTAGGTCAGTTAGGATCACCACTTTATTTTAAGAATGTGAAATGTCAGAATAATAGTAGAGAGAATGATTTATTTCAGCTTTTATTTCTTTCATCACATTCCCAGTGGGTCAGAAGTTTACATACACTCAATTAGTATTTGATAGCATTGCCTTTAAATTGTTTAACTTAGGTCAAACGTTCCACAAGCTTCCCACAATAAGTTGGGTGAATTTTGGCCCATTCCTCCTGACAGAGTCAGGTTTGTAGGCCTCCTTGCGTGCACACGCTTTTTCAATTTCTGCCCACAAATGTTCTATAGGATTGAGGTCAGGGCTTTGTGATGGCCACTCCAATACCTTGACTTTGTTGTCCTTAAGCCATTTTGTCACAACTTTGGAAGTATGCTTGGGGTCATTGTCCATTTGGAAGACCCATTTGCGACCAAGCTTTAACTTCCGGACTGATGTCTTGAGATGTTGCTTCAATATATCCGCATAATTTTCCTGCCTCATGATGCCATCTATTTTGTGAAGTGCACCAGTCCCTCCTGCAGCAAAGCACCCCCACAACATGATGCTGCCACCCCGTGCGTCACGGTTGGGGTGGTGTGCTTCGGCTTGCAAGCCTCCCCTTTTTTCCTCCAAACATAAGATGGTCATTATGGCCAAGCAGTTCTATTTTTGCTTCATCAGACCAGAGGACATTTCTCCAAAAAGTACGATATTTGTCCCCATGTGCAGTTGCAAACCGTAGTCTGGCTTTTTTATGGCAGTTTTGGAGCAGTGGTTTCTTCCTTGCTGAGCGGCCTTTCAGTTTATGTCGATATAGGACTTCTTTTACTGTGGATATAGATACCTTTGTACCTGTTTCCTCCAGCATCTTCACAAGGTCCTTTGCTGTTGTTCATGGAGTGATTTGCACTTTTCGCACCAAAGTACGTTCATCTCTAGGAGACAGAACACGTCTCAATCCTGAGTGGTATGACGGCTGCATGGTCCCATGGTGTTGATACTTGCGTACTATTGTTTGTACAGATGAACGTGGTACCTTCAGGAAATAGCTCTCTACAATCTTTTTTCTGAGGTCTTGGCTGATATCTTTTGATTTTCCTATGATATCAAGCAAAGAGGCACTGAGTTTGAAGGTAATACATCCCCAGGTACACCTCCAATTGACTCCAATTATGTCAAAGTAGCCTATGAGAAGCTTCTAAATTCATGACATCATTTTATGGAATTTTCCAAGCTGTTTAAAGGGACAGTCAACTTCTGGGACAGTCAATTTAAACTTCTGACCCACTGGAATTGTGATACAGTGAATTATAAGTGAAATAATCTGTCTGTAAACAGTTGTTGGGAAAAATACTTGAGTCATGCACAAAGTAGATGTCCTAACTGACTTGCCAAAACGATAGTTTGTTAACAAGAAATTTGTGGAGTGGTGGAAAAATTAGTTTCAATGACTCCAACCTAAGTGTATGTAAACTTCCGACTTCAACTGTATTTGTTTATTGAAGATGCAATGAAGACGATAAGATACTCAAGATACGCCAAGTCTGCATGTCATCTTCCCAAGCTGATTACCTGATGCTTAACAGTAGGGGGTGTTTTGTTCTTACAGCTGAAGATGAAAGTCAAGGTAAACAGCAAGGCAGTGAAAGTGAAAGAGGTTTCAAAGTCTGGCAAAGACCTCCAGGTTGGCACACAGTGCCAGGTGACAGGATGGGGGGTGGTAAGTGCTACGGGTAGCATGCCGTCAGACACACTGCAGGGGGCAGAGGTGGACATAGTGGACAGGAAGCTCTGTGACTGCTTCTACAACAGAAACCCTGTGATCACCCAGGACATGCTCTGTGCTAGCAACAGCAAAAGACAGGCAGATGCTTGCAAGGTACGGTCTGTGGGGGAACTAGTAGATCTAACTCCTTTGATTACCATTCTGTTGCAACATACTGTGTGGGTATTTTTTCATGGTAATTTGTTGCATTAACCTTTGATCCAGTCAAATGCCATGAGCTCTAGTTACCTGGTCCAACCAACATCCATGTTAACCTGCATGAAAGGTCAAATGTTTGTTGACCTTTTCCAGGGGGATTCTGGTGGCCCGTTGGAGTGTAAGAAAGCCTTTGTAGGCTTGGTGTCTGGAGGACTGGGCTGTGGCAACCCCAAGAAGCCTGGAGTGTACACCCGGTTCTCCAAAAGACACCTGGATTGGATCCACAAGATCATCAAACATCAATCAAACACCACCAATGTTGGCATACTGTAAGGATGTAATGGGTCAGACCATAGATTGTTTGAACTAGAATCAATTACAGTCCAGCTCCTAGGTCCCTAAGGCTCATACAATACATGTGTTTATGTCATCACCCGTTTGCCTCTCTGTTTAAAATAAAGAGTAACTGCAACTGTTGTGGTGTTCACTTTTTCCTGACAGCTTTCTTTTTCCTTCTAGAGCAGTGGCAACCCGTCATTTATGTATTTCCTTTAGGGAGACCGGTTGTCTTTGCTGGATCTCTGTGTCAAACAAGATTTCTCTGTAGGACATCTCTGTAGGACATCAGCTTTAGCTATATCCATTACCTCGCCAGCATCTCTGTTTTGTATAGCTTGAACAGTCCATGGGCGTCAGGTTACAACTGTATATCTGCGTGTGTGGTCCACACAGTTTGGTTACATTTCTATGCTTAACAATGTGAGCCCCACATTTTTAGCAAAAAAACTATAATAAAAAAAGTAACAATTTGAGCCCCACATTTTTAGCAAAATAACAACTTTTTTTTTGGTTAGGGGGGTTTGCTTGTTTTGATTGTTATTTTGGCATTAATATGTGTCACATATCAGTTTGCAAACATGTAAAACATTCAATAAATAATTGAGTTAATAAAGCTGCATATAACCATGGTCTCTTTTTTGCTTTCTTGAGTAAGACAGATCCAAAATGCAGGTGTTTCTGTGGTGGTGGGGTAGCCACTGGAAATACGGAGCGTAGGGGTTGCTAATGTTCTCTAGTTGCGCCGTGATTGGCTCAGTGTTCTGTAACTCATGGGGACACTACGTCACTGCCAAATCTAAGGGTAGAGCTCGAAAATTCAATCCCCTTGGGTGCTGCCATAGAGTTACATTAGAAGTGCCCATCCAAGAAGGCTCAAGGTCATTGGCCACAGATAAAAAGACGTCAAATCACGTTATATCTACAGTAGCTTTGATTGGACTGATTGGACTTACTTAGAAAATTTTAGCTAGCAGTCATCATCATGAATCAAGTCAACAATCCACTGGCAAAATCCTGTTTTATCCTTATCATGTGAAGAGAAATAATGAAGAGAAATTATAGATAAAACATTTCGGGTCTCATCGGCCACTGGACATAAACATTACACAACAAGTTAGAAATCTCAAATTCAACAATGAGTGGTTTGGAGGGAATCCGTGGCTAACTGCAAGCATTGCAAAGCAATCAGTAGCCTGCTATTCAGTGGAGTGGGTGTGTGGTCCCAATTCTGGGTTTAAGGGTCTCTTTTCCAAGCTTAAAATGGTAAACATTCATCACTGGCCATGCTGTCAAATCTAGCATAATTTCTGCTGTGCTAAAAACAACTGGAAACTCAGAACTGGGAAATCTGATTTCAGTGAGTTGGGAACTCTGGGAAAAATTGAGGTCCGACTGGGAAAATACGTTTTGAACGGTCATCCAACTCGGAAACTCTGGGTTCTTTCTAGACCTACAACCTGAAGATCACTGACGTCATCATGATTCGACCTTGTTTTTTTCCCCGAGTTCCAAGTTGTCTTGAACGCACCATAAATCCAGAGAATGGCACTTTGATATCAATGTTTGATGACAAAATCTGCCCACGAAGGACTGCCGCGTCACCTTTCTGTTAAGGTGAGCATGTGTAAAATGTGTAATATGCCAGGGAGATATGTATACTGTAGCTAAGATAGTAATACTAAGTGTATGTTGTGTAGTAAGCTGTTAGTAGCCCATGTGCCTCACCCTTATAATTTGGTCTCTTTTCCCCTCATAATTTTGCCCACTGTTCTGACTTGGTGGTGCACATGTAGCCTATAACCTGTTTTAAAGAATCATTGAAATCAAGAGCTTTCATTGTCTGCTTATATGCCCCCTGTAACGGCTCTCGTTGGTGGTAGAATGAAAAGTGGACCAAGGCTCAGCGTGGTAGGCGTACATCGTCTTTTTATTGATGACACCAAAACAAAATAACAACGACAAAAAAACCCGAAAGCGAACAGTTCTGTCAGGCACAAACACTAAACAGAAAACAAGATCCCACAAAACCCAAAAGGAAAATGACAACTTATATATGATCCCCAATCAGAGACAACGATAGACAGCTGCCTCTGATTGGGAACCACACTCGGCCAAAAACAAAGAAATAGAAAACATAAACTTTCCCACCCGAGTCACTCCCTGACCTAACCAAACATAGAGAATAATAGGGATCTCTAAGGTCAGGGCGTGACACCCCCTTTATTTATCTTATGGTTCTGACTTGATGTACAGGGAGAATGCTGTAAGAATGGCCCATGTTCTGAATTCTGTCAATGTACATTTCAAAAAGTGCTGAACAAATAGTTATATTGACTACGCTTGTCCTAGCTCGCTCATTAATATCTTAATCGAAATTACGGATGGCCTCTTATGCCATAGTTTGTACATCTCAATTGTCAGTAGAAAACATATTTGTTTAAGCAAGTCAGCCCTATCAGCTATGTTTTTTTAAAGGCAGTAAATGAGGCTGAATGAACTGTTTCTGTCACGTTCCTGACCTGTTTTCTGTTGTTTTGTATGTGTTTAGTTGGTCAGGACGTGAGCTGGGTGGGAATTCTATGTTGTGTGTCTAGTTTGTCTGTTTCTATGTCAGCCTAGTGTGGGTTCTCAATCAGAGACAGATGGTAGTCGTTGTCTCTGATTGAGACTCATATATAGGAGGCTTGTTTTGTGTTGGGTTTTTGTGGGTGCTTGTTACCTGTCTCTGTGTTTGTGGTCTGCACCAGATAGGTCTGTATCGGTTTTGCACATTTGTTATTTTGTAGGTTTGTAGTGTTTCACTTGTGTTTGTATTAAAAATGTTTAACACTAGCCGTGCTGCATTTTGGTCCTCTCCTTCACCCCTGGAAGAAAACCTTTACAGTTTCACTGCCAGACAAGGCTCTGCTGATAGCCAGGTGTTGCAGTGGTAAGGTGTTGGGACTCTGCTGTTGGGACTCTGCTGTTGGGACTCTGCTGTTGGGACTCTGCTGTTGGGACTCTGCTGTTGGGACTCTGCTGTTGGGACTCTGCTGTTGGGACTCTGCTGTTGGGACTCTGCTGTTGGGACTCTGCTGTTGGGACTCTGCTGTTGGGACTCTGCTGTTGGGACTCTGCTGTTGGGACTCTGCTGTTGGGACTCTGCTGTTGGGACTCTGCTGTTGGGACTCTGCTGTTGGGACTCTGCTGTTGGGACTCTGCTGTTGGGACTCTGCTGTTGGGACTCTGCTGTTGGGACTCTGCTGTTGGGACTCTGCTGTTGGGACTCTGCTGTTGGGACTCTGCTGTTGGGACTCTGCTGTTAGGCCTTAAGAAGGCCCTAAAAGTTTGTGGGCACAGTTTGTTACCGTTATAGAGCAATTGTTGTGTTGTGTTGTGGCTTTGCTGGCATTCACCCCCCCCCCCCCCAAAAGAAAATGTGTTTGCCCCAACAAGATTTACATGCTAAAATCGCCACTGTTCTAGAGGATGCATGTTTCACTGAAATTGTGTGGGGCTTTTCAATGCATTATCAAGCTGAGCTAAACATTAAACTTTGGATGCCCTCTGTTGAAACCATGTAAATGCTTTGGTAAGTGCAGCACAGCACACATTTATATTATACAAATATGTAAAGAGTCACAGGGCAAGAATGAACTGCAAAGACAAGCACAATAACAACTATTCACTTTTGTGTTGTCTGCTAAATATATTTCATTATGCAGTAAAACAGATCATGTCATTTACAAAATCAAAAAAACAAGCAAAGCCACCCTGCTGAGTTCAAGCGGATAGCTTGAGGGACAACTTTTTTCAACAACACTTTTCATTGGCTACCATTATTTCTAAAACTAATATAGAGATGTTCTTGATTTTAAAGTACTATAACACTGACATCAGACTAATGATGGATGAAGAGGATTACAATGCTAATGAGAGGAGGGACTCATGGGAGCAGAAGTATCTTTGCTGGAGGATTGCAACTTTCAGTACCAATCTTATGTCCCAAAAACCTGGGGAAAATATCAAGATAAAAATATAGGGAATTTAATACCCTTTTCAGAGCTCACTGCTGTGCTGTCATGCGATCGTTTTCTGTGGATGTGTCATGTCAAAGTAAAACGCTTCAATCAATGTAAGTGCAAGAAACGCATAGCATGTCTGACAGTTGATTCAGAGTAGAAGTCTAATTGTGGGTTCAACTTTAGCCCACTATGACTGAGCCAAGCAATCTCATCTCTGAGCCAAGGGAGACCAGAGAGTGGCAATCTAATAGCCAGGCCCTCCTATGTTCACAATGGTTATATATCTCCAGAGCAGAGCATCTTGCACTTTACGTCTCACAGGCCTTAGCGCCATACTGATGAACGAGAGTAGAGGGAATTACAGAGCATTACCACCATCTACTGGACAAAAGTATTTACGAAAGTGCCTCACACGGTGTAACGTCACACAACTGTAATATTGATGCAATCTCAGGGTGAGTATTAGTTGAAATTAATGGCATATTTTATGGACGATTCTGAGTGAGGAATGCCAGACCTGACAAGAAAAAGGTGCATAGAAGGTAAGTTTTGGTGCAGAAATGTCCCATCTCTGTTAACAGTTTTAGTTAAAGAAATAGGAAAAAATAAGTAGATCTATACACATCAATCCCTTTTGTGCTCATGACCTCATTAATCCCGACAGTTTTTCCACAAAACCCTCAGTGGAGGATATTTCACTACCGTTACATCATGATTGAGACATACAGTGATACTCCTCCGGTAGTCTTCACAGTAGAGTTGGCTCAATTTCCAACATGCTGAAACAAAATTGGGGTTAGGTAGGGACTGGGATAGGCTGTTCTTCAGTCCTGGTAGTGGGGACCCATAGGAAGTGTTCCAACACAGTATTAACATTACAGTTGACATAGGCCTGCTGTAAATATACAACATAACCAGGCCGGTGAAAGCCTATGGCAACGTGGATTAGTATTTGGACAGACGTAGACTACCACTGCTTAAGGCAGATTTTGTTGTTTCATTAATCCAGCCAAATGTCTTTGTAACATGGATTCATGGATGATTCAAAATGGACTGAAGTATGGTTTCTAAATGTTTGTGATTGTAATAAACCATGCTGCTGAGGAGAAGAGACTTATCATATCACAGTTGTTTACGTGGGATATAGACAGAGCATCAAAGCAGACATAGCCAACCAGAAGTAAAAAAGATGTGCATTGGTGGGGAAAGCAGACAAATAGACAGAACTGCACAACACTGACTGCCCGGCCAACTATACTACAAAGTCTATTTGGAGTTCATACAGACAGGAGTGTTGCTATTTTTGCGCTCTATCACGGGGTGCAGCCTTAAAGAGAGTGCAGAAATTGAATCTGCAGGAGTGATGGGTCGTTCGCGAACGAGTCGGCTCTAAGAGCCGGCTCTTGTAGGTGAACGTCGGAAGCCGGCTTGCATATCAGAAAAGCCGAAACTTAAAAAAATATTTAAAATTAAGATATGAATAATTGAAAGATTTAAATGAATAGAATTAACTAGTTCAAAGAACGAAAAAATAAATAAAATAATAAAATAAATGCTCAAGTGCACACACATTCGTTCTGACTGTCTGCTCAGACTAACAGCCTCACCTGTTGTTCTTGTCATCAGACACGCAGTGTCAACCAATGAACCAAAGATGCATGAGGGAGGGCCGAGCCAAGTCACTCACAGTCACACACTTAGCAGCCGAGGAGAGAGAGGAAGGACAGCTGTGAAAACAACAGCTGGAAAATTAGTTGGAAGCACAGTAGCATTTAGATGCATTTTAATAATGTAGACAATGTTAGAGCACAGTGTAGAGTTTGCAAAAAACAAAATCTCATATAAAGCTGGTTCTACACACAACCTACACCGGCATATGCAAACTGTGCACCCAACTGTGAAGCTAGCCGTAGCGGAGCTTTGAGAAACTAGCGGGCCTGCTAGTGATAGTGGTGGAGCCACTCAGTCAAGTAGGCCTACTCCGCGACCCACAGCAACGCAGTCTTCTATGAACCAGTTTATGCCAATGTCTGTAGCAAAACAAGGCCAAGTTGATATTGCATTTGCTAAAATGATTGCCACCGATTTCCAGCCGTTTTCAATCGTGGAGCACAAAGTTTTTAGAAATTATAGCAATAGTCTAAATCCAATGTACACAATTGCATGCAGGAACACCCTTTCAAAATCACTTATTCCACAACTGTATGAGAGCACACAGGCTTCAGTGCGGGAAAGAGTCCATAAAGCTACTGCAATTTGCCTTACCACTGACTGCTGGACATCAAGGGTAACCACTTCTTACATGTCGGTTACATGTCACTTCTTCGAAGATTGTTCGATGTCTAGCTGTCTTCTGGACTGCTATGAGTTCAGCGACAGACACACCACAGAGAACTTGGCAGAGGAACTGTTGAGAGTGGCCAGAGAATGGCAAGTAGATGGAAAAATGGTCTGTTAAGTTAGCGACGATGCAGCTAATATAACCAAAGCCATGAAAATTTGAATGCCATGTTTTCCCACACAATCAACCTGATTGTAAGAGATGCTCTGAAGGTGATGAAGCCCACTGTGGACAAAGTGAAAGCAGCTGTGGAATACTTCCACAGGAGCATAGTAGGTGCTGAAAAACTAAAGTCTACACAATGCGAGATGGGGATGCCTGAGCTGAGGCCTAAACAAGACTGCACTACAAGGTGGAATTCAACATTTTATATGTTGAAGTGGTTTCTTGAGTCAAAGGATGCCATCATCTCTACCCTGGCCATTGTCAATGCACCTGTTGATGCTCTGACCCAAGAGGAATGGGAGGTGGCGGAGGAGGTGTGCAGAGTCCTGGAACCCTTTGAGCAGGTTACTGTGGAGATCAGTGGAGAGAGGTACAGTAAGCAGTTATTACTACATCATTATTTAATCCAGTATTATATATATATAAATGAGAAGTAGATGAGAATGTAGTATGGTTCTGCAGCTAATCACAGCCAGCCGCCAGAGAGAAGCAAATGTAACCACATGACATGTGACAGAGTTGATGGACACCCTATGTTCATCAATGGACAGAAAGTTCCACAGAATGGAATATAATCACGTGCTATCAGAAACCGCTGCACTTGACCCCAGGTTTAAGAAGTTAGCCTTCAGTGATGCCAGAGCGATTGATGAGGCTCTTCGTAGAATAACCTCAGCAGCAGGGAGGAACAGCCCCAGCAGTCAGCTGGCTCAGGCACCAGGGCAACAGGAAGAAGAGGGATCAGATGGAGCAGAAGCACCAGCTGTAGTGCCACATATGTCTGCTGTTTGGATGCTGTTTGACGAGAGAGCAACTGGGGATGCAGCACGAAGGAATGCCTCAGCAGATGTCATAATGGAGGTACGATCCTATTTGGAGGAGCCCCACCTCCAAAGATCTGCAGATCCTCTGAGCTGGTGGAAGAACAAGGCCTCTGTCTACCCACGGCTTACTAAAGTCATGACAGGGAGACTGCACAGTGGCCACATCCGTTCCCTCTGAGAGGGTCTTCTCAAAAACGGGACAAATAATTACTGAGAGAAGAAACCGCATCAGCCCCTCGAAAGTGAGGCGGCCGGCATTTCTGAATGCAAATCTCTTATAAAAGCAAAATATGGTCAGCATTGCTGTGTGCTGCTGGTTATAACATGGCAATAAAGAAGAGAGAGAAAATAGGGACCAGTTTAATGTTTTAAGTGGGATGCTGCAGTTTTGCACATTGTTATTTATTCTTTCTTTGATATGGTGCACTATTATATTATGCTGTTCAGATTGTATTCATTTTGAATGGTTAGATTTATATGCACTTTGTTTATCTACATTAAAAAGTTATTATTTAAATGCAAATGTTTAATAGCATTCTTTTTCATAACAAACCAATGCATTTTTAAATACATTGTGGTAAAGGTAGAGTATGATTTAATTTAATAATTTAATTAGAATTGTTTTAACACCAAATCATAGTCAAACTATCGCAAACTGTTTGACTTGAAAAAATACAAAACATATTTTTTTAAAGAGCCGTTTGGGAACCAAAAGAGACGGCTCTTTTTGGTGAGCTGAGTCGAACGAACCGGCTCACTTAAAAGAGCCGGAATGCCCATCACTAATCTGCAGAAATGTAGTGTGATTTTGTGTTGACGCTTTTCTTGTCTACAGTGGTAGAGATGTGTGATCGCCCCGGTGTCGGTGTTGTAAACAGTTTTTACTCCTGTAATTGCAATAAAAGCAAGACTATAATTGATTTGCGCATTTATTGTACGAAATGTTTATTCATGAATGGGAATATGCAGAAGAGTTTGGTCACGAGGGAAGAATGACGTCACCTTTTCAACCCGTTGAACAATCAGAGAGCTCCCGGGCAAGCGACAGGGACTTGAATAGCCCCAACTTTTAATGTATTCTGCCTGAACCTAGCCAGTATAGCCTATCTTGGTGGTCTATTTGTTCATATTAGCCACTCCTTTTCTATGTGTCGATGCTATTTGAATAGATTTCTACCGACTGACAATTTAGTCAACTCTGCATTGAACAGGTTTTGTAGTCTACCAAGAGCAGGCTATTCCTCTGTGAGTCCAACTTTTATAGGGTAAGTGTCCAGTGTTCATTTTTACAAAGTTGATGCTAGACTGAATTGTTAGCTCGCTAGCTGTTCGTATCGTTCGCTAACGAGCAAGTTTGGTTGAATGATACAAATGTATCGGATAAAAAAAGGTAAAACCTTGCCGTTGAACATTGTGCACATTGTGTAGCCATTATATTCAGTAATCTATTGCTACAGGCTACTGTAGACACCTCAAAATCACGTCCAACGTGCCATGGGACTCGAGCGCTCGCTTGATACTTTGTAGCAGCCAAAAACTTCAGTCCCATGAGTTTGTTTTCATTCATTAGTGCTGGATAGGCTATGGCGCCTTTAGAATAATGAGCAGAGGGCAAGACACGTTTCTATTGAAAATTGTTAATATTACCCAGTTACATAATATTAATACTAATAGCATTAATACTAATAGCTAACTCTCAAATAAGTTATCGTGTAATTACATTACATTTTCACGTTTTATTAACTGCCTCGCCCTGTTGCACTTTAAATACTATTTAGAGTTCGTTTTTTCAGCAGTTAGGCTTATTAAAAGTTTAAGATGTGTAACTATGCATTTTTTTGTTTTGTTTCAGAGACTCTCCTGGACAAGTGGGAAAACTGTATGGACCAGGCTTAACATGAAGAGCCTTAAAGCAAAGTTTAGGAAGAGCGACGTAAGAACATGTATCACTTGTCAGTGGGGTTGGGTGGTGGTGGTATGTTATTGCCTGACAGAATGTTTTCATTCATCCATTCATCCGTATGGCTCTGTGACTGTCATAGCAATGAAGCCCTCAGCCGTAAAGCTATTCCAATAACAGCCTCCATAGGTAGTTTCTCCATAGTTGTGACTGAATCATTTGGGTGTGAGTTTTCCAGGCAGGGAGTATTCTAAAGATCCTACAGGAAGTGAGTAGCTTCCACTGAGTATGACTCATCGGTCGTCACGGTGACCTGTATCAGACAGAATTAGTGCCAGAGTGTGGCCATGAAGGGGGGCGATTTAGAGACTTTAAATTGGCTCCCTCCGTCATCTCGGAGGAGTACGTACCTAATCAGGAAGCTGGGGAGAAGTCCAAAAGTCAGGGAGTAGAACACTCAAGTTTGGGTTTTCATAAATCAATTTACATTTCAGAACCGTTCCTATGTTATTGACAGGCAGAGCTTTTAGATGCAGAATACCTTCACTGAAATATGTAGGAGTTGATGATTCCTCCTGTGTCACTGGAATACTAAGAGTTACCAAGAGGCCCAAAAACTGTTTCAGGGTGGGATTATCTGTGGGAAAAGTACTCTGTTTAGCACTAGTCGTGCGCCTTAAATCATAGGACATACATGGAAGGTATATTTTCTTGCATAATGTAAAATCTGATGGGAGATTATTAACCCAGATACCTATATTAGCTTGTAATTATAAAAGTGTGAGGCTAATTGCAAATATTAATGCCACAGATAATGGAGTCGTGGATCTGATGCTTTTGTGTTGCAACATAGCCATTGCTTATTGCTGATGAATGTAGTTTAACAGTGGGAGTTGCAACCCGTGGGTGTTTTTCACATTAGGTTGCTTAGGAACAGTCTGTATCTCTGTAACCATCTACTTCACACCCACATAATCACTTCTCCCACTTTTTTTGCTATTAAAAATTCCTCTTCTGTCCTCAAGATTGGCTACAGTTCACGCTTTCCACTGGTTGCCTTAGTGTTAGTAGATCGAAAAGGACCTAAACTGTGACCCGGTTCTCTACTCTCATCCTCACAAGAAACACATCGTTCATTGGTGGTCATGGTAGAGTCTTGGACTGAATACATTCAAAACAAATGTTCAGAACTGCTCACTCAGGGGGAAAAAACCCATCAGAACCAGCTGTAGACTTGCCTTCTTTATTAACGGATATATTATATTTTTGTTGAACTCTGGTTTAGCATACAATTGACCCATCTTATGAATGTAACCTGCCACTACTAGTTTTAAGAAGAGGCTCATGGGAGGTTCTCAAGTTGAGCTATCGGCCTGTACATATTCCATGTGGCGTTTAGATGGACAGCCTAAGTCAATACCAGAACCATGTGCCATTATGAGGCTTGACTTTTCCTCTCATACAATCTGAGAAAACCCTCCTCATATGTCAGAGTAGTGGGATTACTGTGGATCAGCTAGCTCCACAGACCACATTCATTCTTCCCTCAGCCATACCAAGCTAATCAAGGGCAATAGAAAGAAAATATCCTCCTGATTCTATTTTAGGGCTGTGTGGTAGCCTGAGATTGCGGTGGAATTCATTCCAGAGCCAGACATTCATTCTTTTACAAAACAAGGAGACATGGAATGCCAGTATATAAATCGTTTTATGGAGTCAGCCATTTGCCAAATAGTCCTTTTAATGTAATTGCTATTTTATCCAAGGACTACGATAATGTTAACTGTCAAATCAATGCTAAATGTGTCTCTCGGGATTTTCGTCATCTACAATGATCTATTTGCAATAGGCATTCAAGTCAATCACTCTTACAACAGGGAACTCAGCTGAGAATGTTCAGGAATGGAGTGGAGTTGTCTACAGTGATTATTAGTGAAAGTCTTGCCCAGCACTTCCAGATATGTCATTATAGTTCATACATCCTAGTCTCAGATATCCTTCCCTCTGCACCTCCTCCCCTACCCCCTGTTTCTTGTAGCCCAAGTGCATATTTTCAGACTAGACAGTAATCCCCTATAGACCTGTCCTTACCTGACACCTTCATTGAGTCTAGTCATCTAGTATGTATGCAACTCTCTGTTACAGGTTAGCCTCTGTTACTGCAACTGTGTCTTCCTGGTTAGGCTAGACTGTGTTGCAATTGGCTCATACAGGTTAGACACTGTTCCGTTGACCTGATGCTGTTTTACGGAATGCAAGCGCCTTCACAACCCAATTTGGAACGGGATCATCTAGCAGGCCTGTATTGACAGGGCCAGGTGGTGTAAATGTGCTTTCCCAGCTTGGTATTAAACAGATTTAACGTTGCATGAAGGAAAATGTTATATCAAGTGAGCCATGTTTAAAAACAAGTTTCATTGGTTAAAAAAAAGCAGCCATTGTAAACTATCAGCAGCAGGTGTCTTACAGTGTCTAGCTATACAAGGTGAAGAGGAGAACAGCTGATTTTTAGTTGTTGTATGTGTCTGTGAATAATGTTACCGTTTTAGTCTAAGCCCATTCGGAGATAGCAACAAAAGTGAGAGCCTTGTTTTTTTTCTGTCCCAGTAAGTCTCTGTGGCTAATGGCCAAGCACATTCCCAGAAACCAGGTTATATCCAGTCTGCTCCCTCCCAGTCACCAATCAGAAATCCACAGCTGCAGTATCTAGACCACAGATCCAATCAGGAGAGAGCTTGAGACCTGGCCAAACTGCAGGTGACCAATCATAGAATCTGGCAGCGGCGCAGCATAGGGGAATGAGACTGGCTGGGCGCAGTGGGACAGGGAGGAGTCCAAGCCTCTGAAGTACTATGCTATTAGAGTCTTTGTAGATCCCTATTCCCAAGGTCTCTGTGGTTTACAGTAGCTACCTTCTGGTCTGGCCGAGTTACCATGAACAGTTTTGCACACACACACCTACACATTTCACAATATTCCTCATTTGAAATATTGGAGAAATATAGATATTGGGATGTGTACTCGAGGTCGTTCCAGTCATTATTGTGGTGTATCTATTGAAAATACCCCCCGTCTGGCCGGTCACGAGAAGAGAAATTGTAAACAACACTGGAAGCTATTACAACCATGTGTGACCATGCTCATCTTGTTGTCATGTCAACATACTCCGTGTCCAATGCATTACCCTTATCCCTCCCAGACAGACTCTAGCCTACTACCATACTTCTGCACTGGAGTTGATGTATTACCCTGCCCTGGCTGCCCAGAGGGATTAACAAAGGCTTGTCTCAACATACCGCCCCCTCCAATCCCCTCTAGCCTCCAGACTGTGTCTAATTCATGCGTGTGCTGGATTATGCATCCTCGAGTCACCAAACACGGCTGTCTGAATGATCTCAGCACAGAGCAGGCTACACGCACACTGTCTCTTGTCTCTGTCGTCTCACTGAAAGGCCTCTTATTGGGGGACAGTGACAGTAAACCGGTGTAGGAGGGCTTTAATCTGGGCTGCCAGGTGGGGTGTGTGGGGGGATAGATCCTGGAGGCTTGTCTGAGGGGGGTCTCAGAGACAGCCCAAACACTGACATGGAGTTTCTTAAAACTAGCTCCACGTGGTTTCGTTATCAGTTGTTTACAGAAGCAGAGACAAAGTAGTGGAACTTGGTCATTAACAGAAGGCTTGCCTCCCAGTAATTATAGGTTGAGCTGACTGTGATACGGAGCATGGTATAGAACGGCTCTGTGGATGTTTAGAGCGCAGTGCTAATTCTGTCTGTGTTTGAATGTGACAATGAAAAAAAAAAAAAAAAAAAGTGGTAATAAATCAAATGTTCCTGGACTTGGGCTGGCGTCGGTTACATTATCGCCAGGAATGAGGTAATGATACAGTCCACTGATCACTGATAAAGGGAATGCCACTAAAGTAGTGGGAGAGAGAGAAACTTAAGTAGAGGAGAGTAGAGACGTAGAGGAAGGCCTCCCTTTAAAGTTAAATTGGAGCACGGAGTTTTGGGATTTAGCACATCTTGCATTACTGCATGCATGACGTGTGACCTGTATGACGTGTGACCTCTACCTTGTGTTCATTTGTTGTTCGCAGAACATTCCTCCACTGGTCCATCTGATTCAGCTGGTACTTTGTTAGTTGCGCCTCCATAATGCACAGAGTGAGAAGAGGAAACTAAGTAATGAATGTGTTTCTGTGAGGGAGAGCTGTTTTTTCCACAATTTCTCAACAGGCATTCAGTGTTTCCGGAAATGGGGAGCTTTCCAAGTTGAATGTTGCTTATTTATTGAACAGGAAAGGCTATTTGTGTTCGTACTGGGCTTATTTTTACTGTATGCATCAAAAGCGACATTTAGGCCTCGGCTTGGGGACGTAACTGAAAGGGAACTCCTGTACAATAATAAACCTTGTGCTTACCCCGCCGACTGCAATGGTTCAGAAAACCAGCATCTTCGCCAAGATCACATGTGAGGGAAAACATCATGTTCTTACTCTCAAACCCATAGCAGGATATATATGCTTTCCAACAACAGTGCTTTGTCTCTACCCCAGACTTGGCTACTCATCACCTTTTACAAGATGAAAAACAGTGAAGGTAATTTGGCTAAGCTCAGTCTGCACTGCGGGGATGGGGAAGCCAGAGGATGGACTGAGAGACTTGAAGCAAAAGGAAATGTGGAAATTATAATTTCTTCCCTCTGTTTATATAGCAGTAATTGATGCTATGGCAATATACAGTAGAGTATTTTTTTGCATGATGTCTACACAATGGATTCCTAGCTATAATTGCTAGTCTAAATAGGCTATAAAGTTATTTTGACTAAATGTGGGGGTGTGCATTCATATACGTTTAGAGGTTTAATACCATGAGGTAATACTGTATATGAGAATGTACTATTTTGTATGAAAACAGAATGAGACTACTGCTATGTCTGAGTGGAACTCTGTCTGAAACCTCCCATATGTTATTTGTTTAACTCTGATTTTTCTGTGGTCTCCAATCCCTTATTTTGTTTGGAGTTTCAAAGTCATGTATACTGCTCAAGCCTATTTGAGATTGCTTAAGCAATTTCAGCTGTTATTTAGTAGAAAGGATGCATTGTTTTGGGGACATTGTGCATGTGCTTTGCGTTAGGAAGTGCTTGAAGTGAACATTTCCATTGTTTATCGTAATGCTGTAGAGACTTGCCACCCTTTCTACACAGACATGCATCTGTGTGGCGGTAGACAGACAATACCCAAAGGGACGCACTTGAAGCGGTGTCAGAACTCGGGTCATCGGCTGTTCCTCAGATCATTTGTTTTGTGCAGTTGTCTTTGCTGAGCCTGAGAAACAAACCGTATTGCAACAAACCGGTGTAAACTTTCTCCATAAACCAAACATTAAAATCATGGCTCTTGGGTTTTGGCTGTCCTTGGGGGTCCAGAGAAGAGAAAGAGAGAGTGACTGTTACAGTTGCTGTCTGTCTGCACTAAGTGGTCTCTGTGTAAATCTAGGCTGATGATTTCACCAGCAGGCCGTAGTGGAAGTCCTTCAGACCAGACCCGGTATGGTAGTACAGTGCACGATAGTGAGAATACCAGAGGCAGCAGGTATACTTTTACAGTACATTGCTCTTATTGTGTGGAGAAGTAATCCTTGAATAGTTGGCACGGTAACAGTATAGAGAGAATACCAGAAGCTGGCTGAGTGACACAACTGTGAGCATTGGAATGAGAACAAGTCTACATATGGAAAAGTGTATTCGGATGGCAATCCAGAACAGAACACCCCATATACTTGACTATTGTGTTGAAAGTACATGCCTTGTTTCACAGTATTTACAGTTGAAGGAACACACTTTCCATGGACTGCTTCATGTTGAGCTTAACATACACTCGTAATCACATGGTTTACTGGGGTCTTGGTGTCTTTTACCTAGATTTTCCCTCTCACAATCTCCATAACCACCCCCCCCCCCCCCCCAGGTCAAATCTATTTCTACGATTTGGGCTGCAGATTATGGTCTAAGTGTACTTTTGCCCTCAGGAAATTGCTTCCGGGATAGAGCTTTGCAAGATGGCCTCCTCTTTGTTGAGTGGGACACTCAAGCAGTTTCAAGAAAATGCTGCATCTGCAATCCTCAGTAGGTCTTATGTAGTTTGTTTCTGTTCTGCAGTAAGTCCTCCTATACATGATTCATCTCTGCTATCCAGTAACGAGCCCTGCTATCACCAGCGACCGCTGTGCTGCTAAGCTGGTGTGACCCAGTGAGCTTCATTTACTGTGTGTTTATGATGTTGGCCCAGTTGCCTACTGTACTGTAATGGGAGTGGCACAGTTAGGATCATTGGTACAGCTAGGAGACCAAGGTGCTTGCATGACCTGTGGCTAAATAAGTTCTGCACTACACATTTTGTTGACAGGCACCACTCAATCTTTTGGAATGAATTAGCAAATTCACCTTTAAGTGTAATTGTTATTATGGCAACATTGGTAAGAGGATCAACAGTTTGTTTTAGCCGGATACTCAGGTCACTGCTTGAAGGGGCAGTCTTCTGATGTAGACATTTCCTTCTTCCTAATATAAAGTGGCTAAAACTAAACAAATACGTTGAGTGTAGCTGAAGGAATTACAACTTTGCAGTCTGTGTTTATTTTTTTCTTTTGGAGACATGGGGCCTCAGAGAACAGGAAGTGGACTCAAGTCTAGAACAGATTTTGGAATAACATTTGATGTGAACATTTATTTTCACCTAATTCATGTCTATATTCTTTGAATTCTCCATGCTGGTTAGACAAATGCTTTTGCTCAATTATGATGCAATTGTGCATATCTGTTCCATTCAAAACTCGTTTTGATATTCGCCATGGGGATTAGTATTTAAAGTGATACTATCCGTTTTGACAGCAAGCCTTCTTTTCTGAGATGTCACGTATGTCTCAGAGAGAGTATTGATAGGGGGTTCACCTGTTGGGTTTTTGACCGGCGCGTCTGGTGAAGTTCACAGCCCTTACATAAAGTAGTCCCCCTGTACACCATACTGTAACCGGACTCATCAGGGATAGGGGTGCTCAGGAACATTACAATAATAACATTTTTTAAAATTCTGTCAGGGTAATTCATGGCAAAGATAGTGTATTTTGCATGTGATGTGCCCAAAAGGGAGTCGTTTCTCTATCAGTATGCTATCCTGCTGCCAAGCTATGAACAGAGACCATTTGTGTAGCGATTTAGGGAGCAGAGTTCATGCTTTTCACAGGTTTGACTGGCCTATTGTATAGGAGATGGTACATGTTTAACCTGACTATGGGTTGACACCATACTGTTACACACTGTCTGCACCCTGGGGTTTAGGTTGGGAGACTGTCAATGGTGTTAGTTTCATAGGCAGATGGAAACAATCCAATTAGTTGAAAATCCCACATTTGAAGTATTGCAGGTGTGTGTAGCTTGATACAGTACAAACTACCAAATGAGGCCCACCTATCCTGCATTAGATCAAACCGAACAATATTGATACAGTTTTGTGAAAAGGTTTCATTAGTTGATTTTGGAACGTTACTCAGATTTTCGGAAACACTACTCAGAGGACAACTGTTCCCGCCCCTCTTGTTCCCCTGAGGAAGACCTGTTAGAGATAAGGGCTGAATGTTTACTCTTGGAAGAGGGTGGTTATGTTTGTCCCATGTCTTTCTTTACCCCGATGGTCATTTAGCCACACAAGCCCCTCCAGATAATTTTAAGTATTTCCTGTTTTTACAGGGCTTGGCCCTGACTCAAGAGAGACCCCAGACCAGCCGGTAGCCACTGGGCCATTTTACACAATATTTCTTCCAGCTCTGCGTTTATGAAGGGGATGTAGCTAGTCACGGTTTAGTTTTATACGCGTCAAAATCCAAGTGAAAATCTGTTCAATTGTTTACTCTTTCACTTTTGCATTAGTTTGAGTATATCGTAACTTCCTCCAACCCCTCACTCAAACTGATCATCTGTCTCCATGTTCGACAAAAGAGCATATTCCAGCCCAAGCCGGTCCATGTCTTCACTAATGTGATCCATGTACCTCTACTGATGGACAGTGGCCTAATTTGTAGCTAGTGTTTCCATGCTTTGGGAGGGGGCTGATTCAGCCCGGATACAGAATGCCGAGTTAGCTATTGCTCTAGATTTTGTTTTGAGTGAAAATCTGCAGCAGTGAGGAGTCTTGTGCCTCGCATGACTTATGTGCAAGGGCTGATACATACACATTTTAGTGTGGTGAGTGATTGTACTATATAAGTAAGTGTATATTACTATTATCTAGCCTTTGCAAGCACTATTATCACATTTCCTTGATGGGGGGGGGGGGGTTACTGTTGTGTGTTTTATGGCAGTTTTATCAGAGGCACAGCATCCAGCCACGCCCATATTACAGTGGTTTTGAATTTGATCCATTCCATGGAATGTCACTCCCTTTGAAATTTGAGCATTGCATTCCGCTCCACTTAGTCCACTACTGTAGATCTGTCAAATGCAATGGTAAGGCATTCACAGTCCACTGCAGCAATATCCCGCCTCCTGTGTGTCCGTTTCATCTATCGCACTACACCGTACAGTCACGCGATATTGTTCAGTGTTCTGTTTGGTTAGTTCTTCTAGAGCACGGCAGTATTTTCATGTTTTGTTATCTTCTCCGTTCTACTGCAGTTGAAGTAATGCTGGTGCAACCACAGTTCCACAGACATCCTCTGGGTTCAAATGAAAGAGAACTGGGAACTGTGGATGTGGTTTGGAACTGCAGAGAAACTTCTCTTTGAAACCGTGAAATGTTTTTGCAGGCTCCAATCAACAACTTTATTATAAACTATTTACTAAATGTGAATAAGGCTAGTCGACATGTGAAATCCAGCTGGAGTGTAGGCCTAATGGTCAGGAAGGTAATGTGGACTTTAAACCCAGTCTGTCAGACGTGCAGAGTGAGTGGTTTTTAATGGTGTTGGAGAACAGAGCAGACCAGAGCAGGACTGCCACCATTTTAAAGTAGCTGCACTGTGTCTCTGTATTAATCTGTAATCCCTGCACATTATGGCTGTAGACGCTATGGTCTCTTTATCTGGCTGGCTGGCTCACTCCCTTACTGTACTATACACTGACTGACTTATACTGACTATCTTAGTCTGGCTCACCCCCTTACTGCACTACCAAGGAGTTTGTTACTGACTGTCTGTAACTTCAAATCACATATATTTGGTTGCGTACACATATTTCGCAGATGTTATCGCAGGTGCAGCGAAATGCTTATATTTCTTGCTCCAACAGTGCAGTAATACCTGACAATACAAAACGATACACAATTCCCAAAAATATAAACAAAGAAATTAAGAAATATCAGAATGAGCAATGTCAGAGTCCAGAATATAAATATATATGTACAGTGCCTTCAGAAAGTATTCACACCGCTTGACTTTTTCCACATGTTGTTGTGTTACAGCCTGAATTTAAAATGGATTAACTTGACATGTTTTGTCACTGGCCTACATACAATACCCCATAATGTCAAGGTGGAATTATGTTTTTCTAAATGTTTGGAAATGAGTAAAAAATGAAGCTAGTATTCACACCCCTTGACCTTTTCCACATTTTGTTGTTACAAAGTGTGATTAAAATTGATTTAATTGTATATTTTTTTCAAAGATCTACACAAAATATTCTAATGTCAAAGTGGAAGAAAAATTCTAACTTTGTAAAAAAAACAATTGATGAAAAATAAAACGCAGACAGTGCCATTGGAAAGTATTCAGACCCCTTGACTTTTTCCACATTCTGTTACGTTACAGCCTTATTCTAAAATGGATTTACATTTTTTTATAATCTGCAATCTACACACAATAGTCCATAATGACAAAGCTAAACCAGGTATTTTTTTGTGTGCAAATGTAAGTATTATACATTATTACTATTATTACATAAGTATTCAGACCCTTTGCTATGAGACTTGGATTTAAGCTCATGTGCATTCTGTTTCCATTGACCATCCTTGAGATGTTTCTACAACTTGATTGGAGTCCACCTTTGGTTAATTCAATTCATTGGACATGATTTGGAAAGGCATACTGTATAAGGTCCCACAGTTGACAGTGCATGTCAGAGCAAAAACCCAGCCATGAGGTCGAAGGAATTGTCCGTAGAGCTACGAGACAGGATTGTGTTGAGGCACAGATCTGGGAAGGGTACCAAAAACATGTCTGGAGCTTTGAAGGTCCCCAAGAACACAGTGGCCTCCATCATTCTTAAATGGAAGAAGTTTGGAACCACCAACACTCTTCCTAGAGCTGTCCGCCCGGCCAAACTGAGCAATCGGGGAGGTGACCAAGACCTCGATGGTCACTCTGGTCTGATGAAACCAAGAATGAACTCTTTGGACTGAATGCCAATTGTCTCTTCTGGAAGAAACCTGGCACCATCCCTATGGTGAAGCATGTTGGTGGCAGCATGCTGTGGGGATGTTTTGCAGGGACTGGGAGACTGAGTCAGGATCGAGGCAAAGATGAATGGAGCAAAGTACAGAGAGATCCTTGATGAAAACCTGCTCCAGAGTGCTCAGGACCTCAGACTGGGGCGAAGGTTCACCTTCCAACAGGACAACGACCTTTAGCACACAGCGAAATACAATGCAGGAGTGACTTCGGGGCAAGTCTCTGAATGTCCTTGAGTGGCCCGGCCAGAGCCCGGACAGGTACCCGATCAAACATCTCTGGAGAGACCTGAAAATAGCTGTGCAGCGACGCTCCCCATCCAACCTGACAGATTTAGAGGATCTGCAGATAAGAATGGGAGAAACTCCCCAAATACAGGTGTGCAATGCTTGCACCCCAAAAAATGTATAAGCCTAATTATAGAATTGCATATCGAATCCCTATTAATTCACGAGGATCTCTGTGGGCCTAGTCATAAAGATTTGTATTTTTAACTTTAAAATTTATTACTTTTTATTGTGTCATGAACACAACCCGTTACACAAAACACCAAAAAGTGTCATGACATTTGGTGATTGTCATTAGGCCAGAATTAATGCGTCCACTGTTGTCTGCACACGGCTCAGTGTCGGCCACTCATCCTTGCCTTGGCAAAATGTCAGTGTTCTCGTGGAACCACATCGCATTTTAGTGCGTAGCTTGTACTACCCATTTTCAGTGGTGTAAAGTACTTAAGTAAAAATACTTTACTTAAGTCGTTTTTTTGGGCTGTGTACTTTACTATTTATATTTTTGATAACTCTTACTTTTACTTCACTACATTCCTGAAGAAAATATTGTACTTTTTACACATGGTTATCCCTACTGCCTATGTTCTGGCAGACTCAGTAAACAGAAATGCATCTTTTGTAAATAATGTCTGAGTGTTGGTGTGTGCCCCTGGCTATCCGTACATAAAAAAACAAATTAAAAAAAGGAACATGGTGCTGTCTGGTTTGCTTAATATAAGGAATTTGAAATGATTCATACTTTTACTTTTAATACTTAAGTATATTTAAAACCAAATACTTTTAGTCTTTTACTCAAGTACTATTTTACTGGGTGACTTTCACTTTTACTTGAGTAACTTTTTATCTACACTTTTACTCGAGTATGACAAATGAGTACTTTTTCCACCACTGCCCATTTTCAAGTCCATTCGCACATATTTCTGACATGCGGTTATGATAAAAAGTTGTGTAATAGCCTACAGTTTTCTTGATATTTTGTTTTAGTTATTGTGATCGGCCCAGGTTTTACCGGTGATCGGCCCAGGTTTTACCGGACCGCCTTACTTTCACCCCTGACTGTATCAGAGATTCAATGACCAGGAGATTGCATGTGATGAGCTGCAGCATTTTACAGCTTGACTTTGTCCTTACCCTCAGCTAGCTGCCTGTAGATAGCCTAGCCGACTGGAATAACACGGGCTATTCCCAAATCTCTTGCAGAGCCGTGTCTCATTACGCTGCATACCAAAAATAGTGACAGAGACTTTAGCAGCCAGCAGCCACACCGGGCCCTCTACAGTATATATCAGGGCTGACTTCACTGCTCTACTTTCCCCTGGCCCCTGCTGTGTAGAAACTGCAGGTCACCAAGTCCTCCACCAGCACGGCTCAGGTAGCGCTGCAACAGAAAGGGATGAATCAATTTATAAACAAAGCACTGTAAGCAGTAAGCACCACTGTTCAATCACATCCCTTGGACAAATTCATGCAGTATAGTCATTTTCATGAGTACATAATACTAGAAATGTTGTTTTGACAATGTACCTTTTTTCTGTTCCTACAGTGCACAATATGTAATATTTGACATCTGTAGGAGCCTTCAAAGGGTATTATTTTCCAGACGTTATACACCCAGTCACGTGGCTTGCTATATAAAGCAGGCAGACGGGCATCAAGGTTTTCAGTTACTGTTCAATTGAACGTTTGAATGGACAAAACGAGTGACCTAAGCGACTTTGAGTGTGGTATTATCGTCTGTGCCAGGTGCGCCGGTTCCAGTACCTCAAACGACTGGCCTCCTGGGCTTTTCACACATGTCATAGTCTAGGGTTTACCGAGAATGAGGCGACAAACAAAAAACATCCAGACAGCGGCAGTCCTGTGGACGAAAACGGCTCGTTGAGGAGAGAGGCCGAAGGAGAATGGCAAGAATCGTGCAAGCGAACAGGCGGGCCAAATAACAGCAGAGTACAACAGTGGTGTGCAGAACGGCATCTCGGTACGCACAACTCGGCGATCCTTGTCACGGATGGGCTATTGCAGCAGACGACCACTCCGGGTTCCACTCCTATCAGCTAAAAACAAGAAGAAGCGGCTTCAGTGGGCACGCGATCACCAACACTGGACAATTGAGGAGTGGAAAATCATTGCCTTGTTCGACGAATCCCAGTTCCTGTTGCGTCATGCTGATGGCAGAATCAGGATTTGACGTAAGCAACATTAGTCCATGGACCCATCCTGCCTGGTGTCACCTGTACAGACTGGTGGCGGTGGTCTAATAGTGTGGAGAATGTTTTCCTGGCACACATTAGGTCCCTTGATACCAATTGAGCAATGTTTCCATGGCCCGAAAAATTCAGGCTGTTATGGAAGAAAAGGGGGTCCGGCCCAGTACTACTGTATATGGGTGTACCTAACAAACTGGCCACTGAGTGTATACAGTATGTCACGTTTCAGTTCATTATCTATAGATCACAGCAATAGCCTTCAGATGAGATGACTGTGGTCTGCCAGCACAGTACCTGAACTTGATGTTTGTAAAGGAATAATCTACCATACAACACCAACGTCAGATCATCCTGACAGTATAACCCCTTCACTATTTAGGAGCTAGAGTTCTACAGGGAAGAAACATGTGTTCACTAATTGCTACCACTAGGCTTGTGTTATCTAATACTGTAAGATATGCTTTCAGTTTGAGTTGCTCAATGAAAACCAGTTGGCTGAATCCAAATGCCCTCTATTACCATGTATGGAAAGTTGGAAACCAATCACATGGAGGTTTTCAGATTTGTTTTACATATTTGTCCACTTGCCCACGTGAAAAAATACTACAGTACTTACTACATAATTAAATACTAAACTGCAGTAGACTATAGAATACTATACTACACACTAGTATCCCTCGATCATGTGTAGTACTTACTATAGAATGTTGTAGAATACTATAGTAAATACTACAGTATTATCCACAAAAAAAATCACTGTAGTAAATAGTACAGTAATGTCCACAAAAACCAGTATAGTCAGCAAAAACACTACCCTTAAATACTACAGTATTTCATTTGCATATAACCTTCCCATTCCCCTCCCCCAATATCGCAATTTGTGCCACCCATAAGTGGGAAACCTACAGTAGATGACAAGTATAGACCATATATTGTGTTCCTTACAGACAGCCCCAGTCCTACCTACAGGTTATGGAACATTTGCTCTTTTAGTATTTCTCCAGTAGGTTTCCTCAAGGAGAAAGCCTCCACTTCTATGTAAAAGATAATAAAACAAAATCACTTCAGTAAAGACTACAGTAATGTCTGCAAAAACACTACAGTATACAACAGTCCACAAAAGCACTAAATTAATTAATATAGTATATACTACCGTTTTCTTTTAATACCATATTTAGACAATAGTAATGTGTAGACTTTAGATTCTGCAAAAAGAGATTACAGTGAATACTACAGTAAAGTCTGCAAAAACACTACAGTATTTATAAAAAGAAATATATATATATATAGTATTTTTTATGTGGAAAGTTGTGTGTGAGCTGAGTTTATAGATGATGAATGTGTCATACCCTGCTGTGTGTACCAGATCAGAACAGTGCATCTTGCCGGTGTTGGGTAAGGGTTTGGTATTCCCGGACTGTCTGTGAGCTGGCTTCTGTTACAACATTCCCAAAATAGTGATAGACTAGAGGAATGTCTGACCCCTCTGCTCTTTCTGCAGCTCATCTATGCATACCTGAGGTCGCAGGTCTCTTCAACAGGTCCCCTTCCTCTGCTCACGTGTCGGTGTCAGGTAGAACCCATAAGAACTAATAACATAGCTTCAACGGAAACCTGGCTTTGAAATAGCTTCGGAAAGGACACCATGGAATAAGCATCATCTCCTACCGTCCACATACTGATGTCTGATAGACATCTTGACTTTTGATGACACTTCTATTGTAGGATGGCCCTCAAATAAAACGGAATTAATACTACCTACCAGGCCAGACAGTTTCATTCAAAGCAGCACGTAAAGCTGAGTACATGAGTCAGTCACAAAGCATTGGTCCGGTTTGTTTTTGGTGTGGGAGGGAGTGCTAAAGCCTCTTGACTGGGGAGTGTTCTCAGTGTTATTTTTCTCCCTGTTACAGAGGCGGACTGTCAGACTGATGGATAGTCCTCCTCTTGCGTGTAGAGTCAACTTTCAGAGTTCCCACTCTACTCACGTCACCTTACTTTTCCTTCTCTCTCTCTCTCTCTCTCTCTCTGTGTGTGTGTGCACACAAGTGCGGAGAGAATGGATACTTGTTCCAGACGGAGCCTCCCATCATCCTAACAGTTAAGCCAGTGCCTTAACCCTCCAAAAAGATGGAAGTGAATGGGTGGATAATTGCTATCATCGAGCATATGAGCATGCCAGGCAGGGTATGGCAGAGTCAGTGTCCTGGCCAGCCAGTGACCTCCCACTATGAGGTCAGACTGGAGCCCTGTTCGTCTTGACAGTCAGTCAGGATTACAAATGAGGGCAATTCGTTGTGAAAATGGACTGTGGCTGAGTTAGAAAAACAATCCTCCCTGTTTTGGGACATTAGTCATTTTCGGGACATTTCAACCATTCCTGTAGCCTCATTTATCAAAAAAATACCCTAAACATTTCGTGCGCTGGTTTCCCGCAAAGATGCATATTTATCAATGTTGAATTTGACGGGAAAGTGTGCGTATTTCCACGCACCATGCTTACACACGACTTCTAGTGGTTTATCAATTGTATTACAAGCAAATATTTTTATTTTGTTGGAAATAGAGGTGTTTGATGCACGTGAATTATAATAATGGTAGGCTAATAAAACATTAGAGTAGGCCTAATGATAAAATGGGTACATTTTCTGTTGGTAAGAAGATCGCATAGCAATGTCGCCTAATATAGGCTATTTATTTTACTTTTATTATATAGGCCTAAATCATAATCATATTGCAGGGCATGTATCCTTTTCTCACATGACTGGTTTATACACAACAATTAGTAGGCTACCATTTATCAATCGCTCATTCAATAGTCAACCATGCTCGAAAGTAAAGACCGTTGGCCTATGACAGTATGGGTAGGGTACAGTATTTCTGTGCGATAGAAGCTCGAGTCTGCGCAACATAATATTCTATTTAATCTCAAAACCTATACCAAGGCAGGACATGGAAACACAATCATTTATTGTTGAATACGTTTTTTGGAGGGGCTTTTTATTTAGTAAATGTTTTATTTTGTAAATTTGGATAAACAAAATATTGAACAACAATTCGTATTTTGCATAACGTATGCACTTTTAAAGTGTTCAATAGACAGTTCCTTTTGCAAAATTCACGGCCAGTGTTTGCCAGTCGCTGCTAAACAATGTCACTCGCTAATTTCTTGAAAAAAGATCACATTTGACAAAGCGCTTTAGAAACTGTCATGACCCAGTTCCAACATTTTCAAATCATTTATGTTTTGTTACCATAAAACGCGAATGGAGGGCGTTTTCCAGGCGGGATGGTAACGCAAGCGCAGAAATATAATATGGCTCTGATTTATCAATGAAAACATGCGTATATGTTGAAAGCGACACTTTGGTAAATCTCAATTATTTGTCGCGCACGCAAATCTAGAATCTCCATGTAGGCCAGAATTGTGTTAGAAATGTGTGCACGGTTGATAAATGAGGCCCCTGCGCTCTGGTAAAATGAATGCCCTTGTAAATCTGTGCAGACAAGCATTTATTTGAGCAATTGATTTCATGGTTTAGGAGCAGAGGGAAGCTGGCTCCCCTAGGCATTGTGTTTTCACAGTAATATGATCCAGTGGACTCAGGCAAGAAAACATGGGATAGGCCTAAGGTTTCGAACTGAATGAGTGCCATGCAGTATAGCCACGGTCATCAGGTCATCGTGGCCAAAAATGTGTTAAACGTGAAACACTCTTCTGTTAATGGTGTTGAAACAACCTCCTGGCGCAGTTTGTCGAATGCCTATAAGCTATAATGGAACTGTGTTCATCAGGTTATGTAATGAGGTGTTCCCTACTTAAGGATTAAGTCTAAATGGGATTATCACCTAACCTGGAGGTTACCGGAGAGACACGACTGGCCATGTTCACAGGCTGAATGGTGTTAGCTAGGTTCACTGTGGAGTAAAACCAACCAACAGCTATGACGTCTCTTATCTTTTATGCTAATTGTCTACAATGGGTAAGGAACTGTGGCTTTTGCCACACAGGATTTGAACAGTAATGGGAGGGTAGTAGGTACATTCTACTCTGTGAATGAGAAGCATTAACCTCTGTGATGTTGTTTCGTTCTCTCCCTCCTCAGGCCCATGAATGGAGCAAAAACGATGAGCGCCTTCTGGCAGCTGTGGAACACGGGGAGGTGGAGAAGGTGGCCTCTCTCCTCACCAAGAAAGGAGCCAGCGCGGTCAAACTGGACAATGAGGGAAAGTCAGCGTGAGTATCGAGGGTTGAGGGATGGTGTTGAGCCACACACAGATAAGAACCGGGGAATTGGGACAGCTTGGAGATTAGGGAGGTGGGTTTTGCAAACTGAATTAAAGAACAATTTGGAATATGAGTATAGTCATGTTTATTGTTTGAATCAATTACATATTTGCTCATCTTCCCCAGACCATCTAAAACTCCAACACTGATACTGTTTCAGTGCAGAATAGAAGTTGCAGTACGTGGATATTCCCCCGCAGTTCTATGATGACACATCCTACAATAGTTGATAATGATGGAATTGGCCCCGGGCAACTGTTTGACTCAATAAGCCATAGCCCCTGTCACTAGTGGAGATGCTACTGAACTGCCCTAGATACCCTGTTGAAGGAGGGAATAAGTCCTCTGGAGCCAGAGAAGGTTGAGGTATTATCATGGTTAAAGAAAGTTAAAGAAAGTCATGCAAATCACTGGTTCTGAATTATCTGCACCCTGACAATGAGTTGCTAAGTATAGCACCATAGAGATGTAATTATATCTGTACGAGCGTCACTGCCATCATATATCTCCTTTCTTCCTCCTTTTGTCTATCTGTTTAGCTTTGCCCTTCCTACTATTCCATAATGAATATGTGCTAAAGTCTAAATGGCATTTTTTGTTACTCATGATGGGGAAATGATTCAATTGGTGAGCTAATGATTAATAAAATGCACCCCACGCACTGTTTTGGCAAAGGCATTCCTGTGCCCTTCTCTCTTTTCATGTGTACAAACCTGTGAGAATCTATGGCCTTTCATTGATAGCCTATTGAACATAATATAATTCCAATTGTATAGTGTAGGGCATGGTCTCCTTTGTGTTTAACAATCTCCCAAATACCACAAAGCGTGATTGTGTCCTGATATTGTCCTGATTTCTATAGGCTCTGAATGGACTTGACAGGCATGCTCCCACTTCCTAGCTGGACCAGATAATGCAGAGGGACAGTGTTAATGTTTGACCTCTTTCTGACAGTTGTAGACAGAGCACCACCACCAGAGACCAGTGAAAGATAACACCACTGACCTAAATATATGTATTTTGTTTCTGTATTCGGCTGTACCTGCGCCAAAACTATGGTAGTTTTCATTCTATAGCTTGTTCTCCATCTTCCTTTTAAATAGTGAGCCAACATGTTTTCAGCCCTTTTATTTCCAGGACTGATCAAAACTCATTCTTTCTCTTGTCTCTCTGCAGCAGATATACAGTGAGCAATATTTTTGGAACATCAAATCGCAATAAAATCCGTTTCCGATTCGTAATACATATAGAATCGTGAGAATCGCAATACATATCGTATCGGCAAATAAGTACCGTGATAATATCGTATCGTGAGGTCCCTGGCAATTCCCAGCCCTAATTGTGTGGCTGGCTGGTGTGTGCAAATCTCCCTCAAAGTAAATGACTAAATATATATATTACAAATCAATACTTGGAATCAAATGTCTATATAATATCGTCCAAAAAGAATATTGCGATATGTAACTATCAGGCTACATAGGTGTTTTTAATGTCACTCATACAAAGACCACCATTGTTTACGTATCTGACCTTCCAAGGTTTCCCAGAAGGACACACACTGACTGGCATGGCATACCCAAACAGCCAGTGTCGCCATGGAGACTTCTAATTTGTGTGTAATGGGTGGAAACTGCTGGTGTCTGAAAGCACGACATCTCTCATTATTATTATTATTATTATTATTGCAAAACACACACACACACACACACACAGATAATCACGTAATAACTCCGTTTGTGTGTGTGTCCTATGTAGCCTGATTCATTAGGAAAATGCAACTAATTCAGTTCATTACATGACGAGTAATTGCAAATCATTGTCTTAAATTAATATTGATAATATCGTTTTCTAGGAGTTAAATTGTGCCCTTCCACTTGTACTTGTTATCATGAATGAATAAAAATTTATTGACCTTGCAATTGATGTCCCGAGGAAGTGTAATTGGTGTTGAAATGTGGGCTGACTGTGGAAGCTGTTGGAGAATGCTTAATTAAACATTATTTAAAAATGAAACGGACATATCAGGCTGTGCCAGGCATATCAAACATATTAGTCAGGCAAGTGTGTTTGATTAATGCCTTTCCATTCTGTTGGTAATTCATTTCAGCAGATACATTGCGTAAGCTCTATTAAATATTCTAGACACTTAACTTATCTAAACACTTGCTTATCTAAATGTTCCAATATTAGATCATCCATGTTCATTACAAAAAATGTGTTCTTCCAAAAAAACTATGTGAAAGAAATGGTCTCGTTATCTCTTCCAATTAAAATCACAACTTTTCACAGCAGAACTGATTTATTAACAGGTGCAAACACACTTGGATGATTACTCAGTCTGACTACTTCAATATTTCTCTCGTCCTTGGATCAGTCAAAGCCATTCTGAAGAAGTACACCAGAATGTTTGGAATCTGGAACCTGCTCTGCGCTTTCCTTTTTCTACATTTATCTTTCATAGTTTTGAGGAAGACATCCTCTATAGCAGTGGTAATTGCTCTCTGTTGTCGTGTTCTTGAGTTGAATGGAGCTAGAGGCCATGCGGCTGTGTGTGTGTGTGTGTGTGTGTGTGTGTGTGTGTGTGTGTGTGTTAGCTCTGAGTCTGCTTGATGGCCTAGAGCAGAGCTCATTGATCCACAGCAATGCACTCACCCTGTTCTAACACCACATTCCGTAGCACCGAATTCAAAAGTCACCTCGCCACTTAACCTTCTCTTGATGTTTCCAACTTGAAGAAGCAGATCTGGCCAGTGAAAGTCATATTGACAGATCACATTGGTGAAGATTGAATTCTAGTGTTGTTGACCTTTGTTTGCTTTTTGTGTAGGGAATTGTAGTATTTCTTTTCTTCACAATTGATTGCTGTATTTTCTGTTTATTCCTCCAATGACATGTGTAATCTCCACTGTAACATTCCATTGTGTTATACTGATCATCTTGATGTCCTGTCTCTCCTCATACAGTCTCCATGTGGCTGCCACCCGTGGTCAAACTGATTGTCTGGCAGTCATCCTGGCCCATGGAGTGGACACATCAGTCATAGACACCTCAGGTTAGTGGACTGCATTCCTCAGAGTTCCCCAATAGGTGATTTTTATTTGCCACCTTGAGTTTTCTGAGCAATGTTTTTTTGTAAATAATTTCCGTTGTTGGACATAAAAGACTGTCTAATCACCAGGAAATCATTTTGAAGTGATTTAACATATGTTCCCAAGTATTCCCATGCATAAATAGAGGTATATGTGATCGTATCCCAATGTAATCAAGGTTTGAAATGATTCAGTTTTTGTCAAATACTATATCTGTTTGGGATTCTTGCGGTCCAAAAAAACCCACACACACGGCTGAATTGGAACCACTGACATACCTTGTTGTACTGTGCCTGCCCAAAGATCCAGATGAATCATTCTAGGCAGAGCTACTTACATAACATGTGAATATCTCCTGAACATAATGTAGGAGAACATTCACCTATAGACCTAATCTGCCCAGAAACTTTTCTCAAGTATGATTTTACTGCTAATGGTTACAGATATAGACTTGAGACCAGCAGGGCGTTGAATTAAACTGAATCTGCAACAGAAGATATCTCACCTGGATGTATTTTTTTTCCCCCTCAGGTTTTAGTGCTTTACACCTCGCTGCCAAAAACAACCATCAGGAGTGTGCCAAAAAGCTTATACAGGTAAGATGGAGCTACCGAATGAATGAAACTGCAAACGTAAATGTTGACCGACAACTCACTCACTGGCTGTATCGGATGAAGCCATTCATATGTTCTCCGGTAGTTCATCATTATCACCCTTATGTGTGGGTCATTTGTATGCAAGCGAGCTAAAACAGTTGTGCTTTTCGTTGAATCCCAATTTTTTTTTAAAGTGTCTCTCTGACCATTGTAAAGATGGGTTCACTGACTGACTGTAATGTCTTGTGGTTGAGAGGTGTGTCATATCTGGTTGTGTTCTGTCCGGTGGTTCTTAGGTCTGTCCTAGTGCATCTGCTGACCTAACCCATGGCCTCCTCTCTATCCTTCACACAACTATGATATGACCTCAGATCAGCCATGCGTACGCCCACACAATAAACGTCTGTTAATGCATCTGCAGGAGCTTGTGGAAATCAGCAAGTACAGTGGATAGCTTGTTCAAGTCCTGTTGTAGTTCAGGGATTTCTGTGTGCACGAACTGTTGTTAGTCAGTATTTTTAACCTCTATGGGATCGGTGTCATCCCCGCGGGACGGTTGAGCAAACGTAGGCTAATGTGATTAGCATGAGGTTGTAAGTAACAAAAACAATTCCCAGGACATAGACATATCTGATATGGGCAGAACGTTTATATTCCTGTTAATCTAACTGTACTGTCCAATTTACAGTAGCTGTTACAGTGAAGGAATACCATGCTATTGTTTGAGGAGAGTGCACAATTATGAAGATGTATTAATAAATCAATTAGGCACATTTGGGCAGTCTTGATACAACATTTTGACAGATATGCAATTGTTCATTGGATCAGTCTAAAACTTTGCATATACACTGCTGTCATCTAGTGGCCAAAATATAAATTGTGCCTGGGCTGGAATAATACATTATGGCCTTTCTCTTGCATTTCAAAGATGATGGTACTATCTTTTACCAGATCTAATGTGTTATATTCTCCTACATTAATTTCACCTTTCCATAAACTTCAGTGTTTCCTTTTAAATGGTATCAAGAATATGCATATCCTTGCTTCAGGTCTTGAGCTACAGGCTGTTAGATTTGGGTATGTCATTTTAGGCGATAATTGAAAAAAAGGGATCCGATCCTGAAGCAGTTTAACATGTCATAATTGTGTACGTAAAATATGATTTTATGAAGCTGTCAGAATCAAGTCTACACCACAGTGTGCATACAAGACAATACTTGGCCATTAATCAGAATGGCTGACTCTTACTGTAATATGATCTGCGAGTCCATGTTAATTTCATCAACAATAACTATCATGAAAAATACTCTGCAAAACAAGCTATTTTTCCTGACTAAAACTATGACAATAACGAGACTAGATGCCCTGGGAAAAAGCTATAACTATTACAAATTACTTTTCATTTTAGTCTTCAAAAATGTGAGGAGAATTCCATGTGAGACTAATGGACATTTTAATTTGGCATGAAGATGCTTTTTATCTGTTTTGTCCAAATCTAAGCATGCAGCAGAATATTTCATGCAATCCTCTCATTGGCAGAGTTGACATCTTTCAGTTGTGTGGTCTGATTGAACTGATCTGCCCCGCTCTCCCACACAGCTCCCAAGCTGTCACTTCAGTCACACTTTTGAACTGATGCGAAGCCAGCACACTTGACTTGTAACTAACCTCAACTAGAAACAATGTTTACTCTCTCTCTTACTTTAATGTAGGCTATTTTTGCCTTGATTACATCAGAAGCTCTATTTTCCCATGTGCTCTGTTTTTCTCTAGTCTGTGTTGCCACTCTTACACCATGGTCCGCAAATGCTATTTGAGTTAGCTTTTTTCCTATAGCGAAAAACGAATGCTATTTGTTGAATATTAGGAGTGCAGTAATACTTTTGGCATTCTTGTAAAGCTCAAATTCTCCCATTTGCAAGGAAACCTTAGACTGCTGCGCCACTCAGGAGCCCATGATGGGGAGAAAATCTGAGCTGTAAATTGTTTAACCTGTAGCCAAGGCATTCGGAAAGTATTCAGACCCCTTGAATTTTTCAACATTTTGTTACTTTACAGCCTTATTCTAAAATGGATTAAATTGTTTTTTCCCCTCATCAATCTACATACAATATCCCATAATGACAAAGCGTTTTTAGAAATGTTTGCAAATTTACATAAGTATTCAGACCTTTTACTCAACCCTTTGTTGAAGCACCTTCGTCAGCGATTACAGCTTCAAGTCTTCTTGGACATGATGCTACAAGCTTGGCACACCTTTATTTGTGGAGTTTTCCCCATTCTTCTCTCCAGATTCTCTCAAGCTCTGTCAGGTTGGATGGGGAGCGTCACTGCACAGCTTTTTTCAGGTCTCTCCAGGGATGTTTGATCGGGTTCAAGTCCGGGCTCTGACTGGGGCACTCAGGGATATTCAGAGACTTGTGATGAAGCCACTCCTGCGTTGCCTTGGCTGTGTGCTTAGGGTCGTTGGCCTGTTGGAAGGGGAACCTTCGCCCCAGTCTGAGGTTCTGAGCGCTCTGGAGTAAGTTTTCATCAAGGATCTCTCTGTACTTTGCTCCGTTCATCTTTCCCTCGATCCTGACTAGTCTCCCAGTCCCTGCCGCTGAAAAACATCCCCACAGTATGATGCTGCCACCACCATGCTTCACCATGGGGATGGTGCCAGGTTTCCTACAGACGTGACGCTTTGCATTCAGGCCAAAGAGTTCAATCTTGGTTTCATCAGACCAGAGAATCTTGTTTCTCATGGTCTTAGTCCTTTAGCTGCCTTTTGGCAAACTCCAAGCGGGCTGTCATGTGCCTTTTATTGAGGAGTGTCTTTCACCTGGCCACTCTACCATAAAGGCCTGATTGGTGGAGTGCTGCAGAGATGGTTGTCCTTCTGGAAGGTTCTTCCATCTCCACAGAGGAACTCCGGAGCTCTGTCAGAGTGACCATTGGGTTCTTGGTCACCTCCCTGACCAAGGACCTTCTCCCCTCATTGCTCAGTTTGGCCAGGCATCCAGCTCTAGGAAGAGTCTTGGTGGTTCCAAACTTGTTCAATTTAAGAATGATGGAGGCCACTGTGTTCTTGGGGACCTTCAATGCTGCAGGAATTTTTTTGGTACCCATCCCCACATCTGTTCCTCGACACAATTCCTTCAACCTCATGGCTTGGTTTCTGCTCTGACATGCACTGTCAACTTTGGGACCTTATATAGACAGGTGTGTGCCTTTCCAAACCATGTCCAAGCAATTGGATTTGCCACAGGTCGACTCCAATCAAGTTGGCAACAGGATGCACCTGACCTCAATTTCGAGTCTCATAGTAAAGGGTCTGAATACTTATGTAAATAAGGTATTTCTGTTTTTTTTTTTTTTTTATATAAATTTGCAAAAAATTCTATAAAACTGTTTTATTGAGTGTAGATTGGGGATTTCTTTTGTATTTTAGAATAAGGCTGTAACGTAACAAAATGGGGGGGAAAGTCAAGGGGTCTGAATACTTTCCGAATGCACTGTATGATTAATTATGTCTGCCTTTGGTTACACTCTGCCACAATATCAATGTTGCCAGCTAAGTTATACGAGGAGATAGTAAGTGTAGTTGGACAAGGCTATCTGAATGTGCACATGATGGAAGTTGGAGGTAGCCTAAATATTAATTATTTAATAGAAGAAAGAAATGCACTGACTATTATGTGACTAAAATGGCTGTGACTACAACTAGACTAAAATAGTTTTAGTCGACTGATAACTGAAACTAACAATGGATGTAATTACTAAAATGTGACGAAGACTAAAACTAAATCTAAAATAGCTGCCAAAATGAACTCTGCTGTGAGTATATCTGTATGTACATCATCTACTTAATGCTAATATCAGTCCTTCTTATATTTGTTTTTTACCAGCTGAATTCAAAGCTTCAGTGTAGCAATTCTGTACTAAAGCTGTTTTTGTGATCGATATGTAGCCTATCAACAACTGAGGGAACTATTTTCAGTGGGTTCATTTTAAGTGTCTCCGCTAGATTGAGACCATTTTCTAAATAGTTGGGAAGCTGAAGTCAGATTTAATACATATCCTTCCCTCTCTCTGGTAATGCCTGTCACTTGAATGGCCAGCTGAACCACTTGCCCGTACAGATTGACTTGACACACTGTCGGAAACCTGATGCAAAGGCCCTCCCATTAATTCCAAATGAAAATGTGTCTAAAAAATGGCTTATAACGGTGCCTAAAGCTCTCCGGCTTAGTGTGGGATTGTCTGTCAAAGTGTGCATCTCTTTCACTCAAGGAGAGCGAGGTAGAGCGAGAGCTACGTCACAAGGTTATGCGCCCCTCACCTAGCGCTAGATAGAACTTTGTGGTCACAGGTTCACAATTTGACCTTTTCTGACATCTCAGCCGAGCAAGCAGGAAACAGCAGCCAATAGTGGGCTTACTGCACATGCAACAACACACCCATGAGGGAACTTCTCATAAACACAACACTGTCGCTGACCGTTTTCAAAATATACTGAACAAAAATATAAACACAACATGTGATGTGTTGGTCCCATGTTTCACCAGCTGAAATAAAATATCCCAGAAAATGTTTATACGCACAAAGTATATTTCTCTCAAATTTTGTGCACAAATTTGTTACTGAGCATTTCTCCTTTGCCATGATAATCCATCCACCTGACAGGTGTGGCATATCAAGAAGCTAAATTAAACAGCATGATCATTACACAGGTGCAACTTTTGCTGGGGATAATAAAAGGCCAATCTAAAATGTGCAGGTTTGTCACACAACACAATACCACAGATGTCTCAAGTTTTGAGGGAGAGTGCAATTGGCATGCTGACTGCAGGAATGTCCACCAGAGCTGTTGCCAGAGAATTGAATGTTCATTTCTCTACCATAAGCCGCCTCCAACTTTATTTTTGAAAATTTGGCAGTACCTCCAACTGGCCTCACAACTGCAGACCACGTGTAACCACGCCAGTCCAGGATCTCCACATCCGGCTTCTTCACAAGTGGGATTGACTTAGAACAGCTGATGAAACTGAGTATTTCTGTCTTTAATAAAAGCCCTTTTTTGTGGGGGAAAACTCATTCTGATTGGCTGGGCCTGGCTCCCCAGTGGCTGAGCTCCTGCCCAGTCATGTGAAATCCATAGATTAGGGCCTAATGAATGTATTTGAATTGACTGATTTCCTTATAACACAACACACCTTTTATTATAGTCCTATTTTCAGACCATTTCTCTTTCAATCCCTTTCTCTGTAAACCAAGTAGAAAATGCGTGTGCGACACAACAACACACTCAAGTTTAGTGCGCCAGAAATGTATACTGAAGCCAACATTTGACCCAACTTTTCGATAGCAACATATCCTCATACCTTTTTGTCATGTCAACCATCCATTCAAATGAAATCATTCCAGGTGTCCGCTTGGCTTTTGTCTTCATAAACTTTCAGTATCTCTGTCTCCAATCTAGGCTCGATTAGCTACCCCATAAGGTATGAGAATATTTTCTTATCTAAAACGTGGGTGAAATTTGCTTCAGTATATATTTCTCGAGTGCTTAAGTTTATGTGTGTTGTGTTGCTCATGGGACTCTGCTTGGTTTAGGCTAAAGAGAACGCCATTGAAAGAAAGAAATGGCTTGTGACTATAGGACTATAATAAAAGGCGTGTTGGGTGATGTGGTAAAGACGGATGTATTTTGAAAACTGACGGTGACAGTGTTGTGTTTTATGAGGAGTTCTTGTGCGCGTGTTGTTGCACGAGCTGCTGCTTGCTTGGCAGAGATCTCAGAAAATGTCAAATTGTGAACCCGTGACCCAAATGTATCATATACAATGTTTATGTTGCATCGCACAATCGATTGGTCTTCCCAGATTTAGTATGTTCGCTGTGACGGAACGTACATTTTCTTTCCCCGTATATTTTCTGTATTCCATAAAGTTCTATCTAATGCTCAGTGAGGGGCGCATAACCTTGTGACGTAGCTCTCGCTCTAGCTCTACCTTGCTCCCCCTGAGTGAGAGAGGTGCACACTTTGACAGACAGTCCAACACTAAGCAGAGAGGTTTAGGCACTTGGACAAAATTCAGAAATTTGCCGTGGTTCCCCTTTTTAAGGCTCAGACCAATTATTCAAGACAAACATAACAGTGATGGAAAAATAATATGGTAATATAGATGTTGACCTAAGCCTGTGTTTTCCCACCAGAGTAAATGTGTGTTGGATGCTCTGGACAGCTCAGGGAAGACAGCCCTTCATCACGCAGGTAAGACTTGGTTAGAAATAACTTGTATGCAGAAGGCCTCTATAATGCCTACATGAACGTATGACACTTTATGTCTATAGGACATCCCTAGGCATCAGCTCTGGGAAAATTGTAACTTAGGCATTGAAGATTCACACTGAAATGGTGGTGTTCATCACAAATCGATTGAGATCTAATTATATTACTTGAGACCATCAAACCTAGGAGGATAAAATGGCTTGATTATTCCTCTTCTTAGGTGCAGAGCAGCAGATAGCCTATCATCTAAGCACCTGATCTCAATTCCCCTCTTTCAGTCACGGTCCTGTACTCATCCATGACACCATCCATCTCAATGCTGTACCTCAGCTCAAAGTCCTGCTGATGATTACAGAATCGGCCGCGGCTATACGACCAGAATATACCTCGGGGGTTTTCTTATACAGTATATGACAGGAATGTTTCAGTGCCTGGGGTGAACCATACTTTACTAAAGAACATATACATTTAGAGAGGCTTCGGCCAGCAGAGGATGCTTTTATCTGGGGGGCGGGGGCTTGGATCAAAGACTACAGTAAAAAGAGCCATGACAATTGCATAGTAAGAGACTCTACTGACAGGTTTTTTTCTCCAGGGTTCCAACGTCCATCTATGGGTGACTGCAAGATAATTGCACCATGTTGGACACAGTAGGGTTCTATTCAAGCTGCTATAGGAGGAGTCATGCCGGGGGCCTATGGGAGAGCTTTGATACGGCTCTCAAAGTTAGTCAATAACCTGCCGTGGCGTTTTGTATTCGTGCCGTACATAACTCCATGGTAGGCAGGGCATTTTGAGCTCATCAATCCATTTATCTTATTTTTCTCCCTCAGCTGCCAGTGGAAGCATTGGGATTGTCCAAACCTTATGTGAGAACAAGTGTCCGGTAAACATCAAAGACACGGTACGTATGCCATTCGATCAGATACAGTGCAGTTTTCTCATTCAAGTTATTGTTTGTATCATCTTCAACTAAATAAATATCCAGGCCTGAAGTATTATTACTACCCTGTGGGTTGAGAGAAGGCTGTTCCGCATAAATGCTGCATGGAGTAGAGTCCCACTGTACTGTCTCTGCTGTGCCTCAACAAATGACAAGCAAATTAACATCCCCTGACTGACTGTGTGTGCGGCTGAGCATGCAAGTGTGTGTTTGTGGAGTCGATGGTGTGTTATTGTGGCGTTAACGGTGTGTGTGTGTTGGGGGTTCGCTGTGTGTGGGAGGCATACATTGTGTATTTGTGTCGTGGTAGCTGGGCTTGTGGTCTCCAATGGAGACATTTTACATGTCTGTGGTTTCTTTCAGCTCGGTGTTGTTTTTCCTCCTCCTCTTTGGGAGGCGTGATGCCACATCCCTGCTGTACAAGATGTCTCCCTCCCGCCAGCTTCACTGACAAACCCACTCCCAACACATACTCACTCTCATATAAAAATCCCTATGTTACTTCCAATTACGTTAATTGCAGCACAGGGGTCGTATAAAGAGCCGCGAGGGCTTTTATTTATGTAGTGTTTTTAGAGTCCTTCTGATCCAGTAATTTACTGCCAGTTTACCACGGGATACATGTTTAAGAATGTATGTCTCAGTAATATCCAATAGAGCACAGTCCGAACCTCTGATTCAACTCTGCCGTAGAGAAGCATACTCTTCCTTTAGTGAGGGTTTGAGTTACATCCGCTGTCCTCATACTTAATTGTTTGAAACGTTTCTCAAATCCTGCATTTCCTTGTACCTTTGCCAAGTCTATAACGCTGACATAGAGCATTTGTCATCAGCTGGCCGCATGAGAGAAAGTGATACTTAAAACAAGATAGGAATTACGATACTCTTTTGTTAACAAATGAATCAATTTGGCACAATCAAAGACGTTAGCTTTTGATGGGGGAAATATTATAAAAAAGAGCTGTGCTGCAGTGTAGATATCAACCCTCTCCAATCCAGCTGTGGCTTCTCCTCAAGCCTCCCTCATCCTGAAATAGCACAGAACACTGATACACTCCAAGGAACTGGGCGCTGTGGAGGGCCAGGGAGGGAGTCACACACCAGTCAGAGTTTTTTAAGTGCATCGCTTTCTCACCCCACTCAAACCCTGGTTGACACATCTTCATTACTGTGAGCCTGTCATCCTGTCTGTATCTTCCGGATAATAAACACACAAGATAGCTATGTTGTGTTTCTGTTAGAGAGCTATTGCAGCAATCAAAGTCTCTCTCAGAGACAATCGCGGGTAATGGAGGAGTGCTATCCATCCGATCCAAATGGGCTTTGATGCCATCTAAACGGCGGTACATTAGCTGTGTGTGGGCAGAGCCTGCTGTTCAGAAACAGTCTGGCGCGGGAGGCAGTCAATGCTGCGGTATGTATCCTTGTTGAGAGGTTTTGTGAAGTTCACGGAGTATGACCTCACAAGGAGGTGATGGAGACAGTCATCAGCAGCGCACACGTCAAGCCAAAGTACCTCATTTGGCTGCATTTCACATTCAGTGGGATGAGCTGTAGCTAACGCCGGCTCTTACTCCGTGTTACTGTAGGTCAACACCACTATCGCCGTGGTTCACAGTGAAGGGTGAACCTGGATCCCGGTCTCTCTCACATCTGGATCTAATTCATCTTCTCTTCTAACAGAAAGGGCTGGGAAAAAACATGCCAACTTGTTAATACTTGACGTGCCACATGCCTATATATCTTCTTTAAATACTGTAAATGCTGCCAAAATGATGTAACAAAGAGAGAATTCCTGGGATTGGCGGTTTTTGAACATTCACAGTCGCTGAGGGGTGAATGTTTACCGTGTGGTTGGCTGTAATCCATGTTTATGTCAACACACCGATAAAACACACAGAGACAGAACTATGTCAATGCCATTACAGGATGGTGATGAGGTACTTACTGTAGTCACGCAGGCCTCTCAAATGCAGGAGCGAATGGAGTAGAAATATGGGAAACTATAGCCAGTGGGACACATTATTGCTGTAACAATGTGGCTTTGCTAGGACCCTGGGCACTCCTTCATGGTTAACCCTCCAATCTCTGTGTGTCGGGCCAGACAGCCTTAGCCACAGCTTTCTGTGGTGCACCGTGCTGAGTGCTGAGATTACACATGGTTTTAATGTTAGATTGTTACATTAGCCTCCTGGGCCCTGGCAGCCAGCCTCTGCTCTGCTGGCCTAAACCACAGATGCCATACTGTAGCTTTATTTAGGCATGAGGATCAGTCCACGTATTTCTCATCCCCTTGTTTGCCCCCAGACTGTGAGGGGTATGAAAACATTCACACTCTGGACAACATTCACACTCTGCGACTGCCAGGGCTTTGTCTGCCAGAGATGAGGAAAGCAGGACTTTTGTCTTGTTCTGTTTTCAAGACGAAAGTTAGGCCTTTCGGCTGGTAAGTACATGACATAAGGCCCTTAGAAACCCACATAATAGCTTTGCCCTTGCTGGTGTGTGTTCGTTTAACACTAAGCAGCTCTGACACATCTCTGAAGCCCATTTAGATTCCTCAAGTGTCAAATGTTGTATTGGTCACACCTACACTCAATGGCTAGGGTTCATTCCTCTTTCCTACCAAGGTTTATCTGATCTCTCTTCATTGGAGCCAGTTTGCTACATCAGGAAAATAATCCTGCAGCAACAGGAAATGTGAATTATTATGCGGATTATAATAAATTGACCTTTTTGTAGGGGTTGATACATTTTTGTAAGAGAAAATCCAGTCCGAAGCCTTTTTAAACCTCAAATAGCCTACAAGTTTTACATTTCATGCATTGCTGGAAAGTTCTCCTGCAACAGGATTATCAAATTTAAGATCCTACACCTGTATAGACATACACACACACACTAACTAAAACTGTACAGTATGGTCTGAAAAGATTCCCATGTTATTTAGCAGAAATCACCCCAGTGACAAATAATATGGTCTAACTGTCCAGAGTGTGGTCTGAACGTCGGATATGTTAAACAACTCGGAAGGTTCCATTTTATACACGAGAGTATCATCCAAGGTCATTCTTGGTGAATAAGAGCTGTCACTGTCAGGTTTCTCACACCTGGCTGTCAGGAGCCTCACCACCTTGACAGAGCTGGTAGTCTACGTCTAGACAAGGTCTTGGAAATGTAAATATCACCAGAGAAATCACTCAACCTACTAGTTATGGTATGTGACGTGTATCTCTGGGGAAAGTATATTGTATGTTGCAAATGGTGAAATTATTTTTAAACTGGCTCCTGGTTTTAGTGTATGGTAGAAGTTAGAAGTAATTCAGTTACTTTGGAGTTGATTTTGAAGGTACAGATGTAGTATCTTAATTTGATCACCGCGTTGCAGGAGAATTTCCTGCTGATACATTTTTCACACGGGAAAATCAAGTCAGAAATTTGCAGGAGAATTTCCTGCAACACAGGAAACAAAACATTTGTTGTGAATTCGAGGTTTAAAAAGGCTTCTAAAGTTTGCAATTTCCACTTAGAAATTTCTGACTTGATTGTCCCCTGTGAAAAATGTATCAACCGCTACAAAAATGGCCATGAATTATAATCCACATAATAATTAAGTGTGTAAATCCTCCTGATTGTGTTAAGAGTCAACGCCCAGGGCAGTGTGTGTAATGTCCTGTGAAGCAGACAGGCTGCGCATGTAGATATTGCCTGCCTCTGCTTTTGATGAGGTGTCAGTTTCCTAAACCTTATTATTAAGACAAGCCAAACCCTGGGAAAGAAAGGATATAAGGAAAGGAATTTAGAAAATATGTGGAACGTATGTGGGTGGCTGGCTGTGTTGTGTACATTATTTGATAAGGAGGACTGTCTGTGCATGGGACGGAGAACGCTGTGTGTGGAGGGGTGTACGAAGGGGTCTGTGTGTGTGTGTGTGTGTATGTGTGTGAGAGAGAGAGGGGGGTAGAGTAAAGTTTCTCTTTTTCCCTCTCTGAGCTGTGGGGGAGAATGGCTAACTCCGCATGCCAAAATAATATAATAAAAGGCCTTTGCTCTGGTTTGTTTGAGTGGAGGTTGGAGCTATAAAGTCATGCTTTTATTTTAGCAGGATGCTGAATGATGTAGCCCAGCCTGTTACCACTCATCAAAGCTCCAATTGTCTTCTTAGGAATTGCATTGTGGTCATAGACTACATGAGCGAATCAGCTGGTTTTTCTCTGTGCTATGCGTCTGGTATGTTTTCATTGCAGCAGACCAAACAATGCTTCTAGTGTGCAGCAGCTGAATATGTACTGTAGCGCTTACATTCCAATCACTTCTCCCACTTCTTCCTTTCCCGGGAAACAAGGTTGTGGATCCTTTAACAGTACAGTATGTGATGTCAGTATGTCAGTTCGGTACAGTATGTGATGTCAGTATGTCAGTTCGGTACAGTATGTGATGTCAGTATGTCAGTTCGGTACAGTATGTAATGTCAGTATGTCAGTTCGGTACAGTATGTGATGTCAGTATGTCAGTTCGGTACAGTATGTGATGTCACTATGTCAGTTCGGTACAGTATGTGATGTCAGTATGTCAGTTCGGTACAGTATGTAATGTCAGTTCGGTACAGTATGTGATGTCACTATGTCAGTTCGGTACAGTATGTGATGTCAGTATGTCAGTTCGGTACAGTATGTGATGTCACTATGTCAGTTCGGTACAGTATGTGATGTCACTATGTCAGTTCGGTACAGTATGTGATGTCAGTATGTCAGTTCGGTACAGTATGTGATGTCAGTATGTCAGTTCGGTACAGTATGTGATGTCAGTATGTCAGTTCGGTACAGTATGTGATGTCAGTATGTCAGTTCGGTACAGTATGTGATGTCAGTATGTCAGTTCGGTACAGTATGTGATGTCAGTATGTCAGTTCGGTACAGTATGTGATGTCAGTATGTCAGTTCGGTACAGTATGTGTGCTTCTGTGTTCACCTGCTCTGATCAAGGCATCTGAACAGACCGTCTACACAGGATACTGTTACTGTGAGTGAACTATGATGTGTGGGTCCTGCAGGATGGCCTCAGCCCCCTGCTGCTGTCCGCCAGACACGCCCAGGCGGAGGTGTGCGGCAGCCTCCTGGACTGGGGAGCCGACGTCAACGCGTGTGATAAGAACGGCAGGTAGGGGAGGACTCATCTGGCAGATCACACGTGCCTTCCACTTCATAACTTCATTTCATCATTACAGGGTTGTCTACAAGCACGTTACCTTATACTGCCTTGATGGTGAGGATGATGATAATGGTGAGGGTGAGGATGGTGAAGATGAGAATGATGATGGTGAGGATGGTGAGGATGAGGATGGTGAAGATGAGAATGATGATGGTAAGGATGATGATAATGGTGAGGATGAGGATGGTGAAGATGAGAATGATGATGGTGAGGGTGAGGATGGTGAGAAGGAGGATGATGATGTTAATGATGAGTATTGTGATGACGACAATGACGATACTATTTCTGACTGTGTGATACAGGACAGCGGTGATGCTGGCCAGTGAAAGCAGCAGTGTGTCTGTAGTGGAGGTTCTGGTCCAGAGAGGAGCTGACCTCCAGGCTGTGGACTCTTTGGGTCACGACGTCCTGCACTACGCCAAAATGTCTGGCAGCATTGAAGTCAAGGCCATCCTCACTGCGGCGCTGCACAAGGCCCACTCCGACTCAGGTGAGACAGGAACTGTCTTCATTACTGGATCGTGCCTTGTATGAGGCAGTTAACCAGAGACTAGCAGACTCCTTCAGGCTTCATTTCCCTTCAAATCTATTTGAGGTGTGTGGAAGTTATGAAATTCAAGCACAGTGTTTCCCAACTCCAGTCCTCCAGTTCCCTCAACAATACACATTTTTGTTGTAGCCCCGGACAAGCACACATGTTCCAACGTGTCAACTAGTCATCAAGCCCTCAGTGAGTTGAATCATGTGTTTTTCTCCGCGGCTACATCACAAATGTGTGCTGTTGGGGGTACTGGAGGACTGGAGTTGGGAGTCGCTGCTCTAGCAAACTTCTAAAGGCTTAATTCTTTTCAGGTGTATGGAAGTTATTACATTCAAGATTTCGGATGTTAATAGCTGTTGGTTGTAACATGATGCATTGCGTAAATTTATAGAAAGAAATATGTTTTGATTAGACAAACGTTGGGCTTTTCTTTCCTTTTCTCCATAATCTACCCAGATACATCATTGACCTCTTTGTGGTCAAGCTTTGAAATGCAACTTTTCAGTTTGCCTGTTATGCAGAATTGACCCAACACTGCCATCTTCAGGCTGTCCCTTGAATGTTGTTTTTTCCCCCCTTCTCTCCTCATTCACAGACACCCCGAAGTCTCCAAAGTCCCCCCAAACTCCTCAGGTAAGTTACCGGTACTTCAGCTTCTGCAATCTTTCTATCTTCTTCCAAACTTCACAACTGCAACCAGTTGTCCTGCTCATTGACCCTACACACATTCACTTGATTTGAACGTGATAAATTACACTTGTTAGTCTAATCAGAAGGAATAATACACAATAAACAGTCAAAACCAACCTCTTTCCACAGTATCATCATTAAACAACCTAATCTAATCTTGAAAGAGACTGAAAGCTTTCTTTTTAAACCTTATGTTTTTTTTACATAATGAAACTCGTTTTGAAATGCACTTCAAGCATTTAATTTTTTTTGTATTTCATTTAACTAGGCAAGTCAGTTAAGAACAAATTCTTATTTACAATGACGGCCTACCAGGGAACAGTGGGTTAACTGCCTTGTTCAGGGGTAGAACGACAGATTTTTACCTTGTCAGCTCGGGGATTCGATCCAGCAACCTTTCGGTTACTGGCCCAACACTCTAACCACTAGGCTACCTGCCACCCCAAAACAGGACAATGTATGAGCATGAATCTAACACCTTAGCTAAACAGATCAATCGCCAAGCCCTTGCTACTCCTGGATAAATACCTTCTCTTTGATTTAAAAGTTCTCCAAATGTTTGATTCTTCTTTTTCACTAGCTAACCTAACTAAACACTGCGGGATCGTTCTTCTGTTTTTGTTCTTCTTTCTTCCCACTCCTTCACTTACACCTCAGCATGATCAAGTGGCTAGGTTAGGCGGCGATCGAAGCACAACTCCCAAAAAACGAAAAGCACCTCCACCTCCCATAAGTCCTGTGCAGGTAAAGGCATGTCTCTCTCTGTCTGCCAGTCAGTCTGCCTGCCAGTCAGTCTGCCTGCCAGTCAGTCTGCCTGCCAGTCAGTCTGCCTGTCTGTTTTCGGCCTGTTTGTTTCCCGCCTGTGTGGCTATCTATGTATCTGCTTCCCTTTTGATTGATCCTTAGCCCTGTTTGTGTCAGGTAACGCTTTACTTTGACTCTGAACGAAGTTCTTGAACGTTGTAAAATGTGTTTACCTCGTTGTGTGTCTGTTTGAATTCCCAGTAGTAATTACTGTGTCTATAGAGCAGAACACTTAAGAAATGTAATTAGTGTTTTGTGTTTTCCAACTTTCTAGATGCCTAGTCCTTACTCTCTTGCATACATGGCCCCAATTGAAACTCCAGTCTTCAGTAAAAATTTTACTGTGTTTACCTTTGTATCTGTTTGGATTCCCAGTGTTGTCCTTAAATGTTTTGGACCCTCACCCTGCTTGTCTACTTCTTTCATTCAAGGGCTCTTTGTATTCAGTGCATTAGGGTTGTTATTCTGTGTGTCTCAGTGTAATTGTATGTATTGACTATTGCTGGAGAACTGTAACTGAAATGTCTAGTTCCCGAACGCAGGAATAAACGGGGGGAAATGTAATTATGTTTTATGTTTCCAAACTTTCTAGATGTCTAGCCCCAACTCTCCCGCGTACATGACCCCAAATGAAACTCCGGTCTCCAGTAATAGTTTTGGATCTAAAGTATTTCATTATAAGGTACAAGCACTTACACTCAAGCATTTCTTAGAAGTTATTACATTTAAAAGAATAGCTCTTTTCTCTAAAGTATTATCTTGGTTGTTGTCCGTCATGTTTTTGTTCTGTGTCGATATTTTTGTTTATGTTGGTTTTGTTCACTGCTCGCTCTCTCTCTCTCTCTCGTCTGTCCCCCCCCCCCCCCCCAGTCTCAGGAGGAGGAGTTGCAGAGCGTGTCTCTGAGGGAGGAGGTGGAGAAGCTACAGGGGGAGAAGTGCATGCTGCTGGAGACCATTGAGGATCTGAAGCAGATTGTGGACCAGACTGTGACTATGAGCCAGACGGAGCCGGGGCCCAAGGCGAGTTACAGCTACAGCGCAGGCCTTTAATATCACTTGCCTGAGCTGCTTTGATCCCAGGCCTCTAGCATTCTCTGTCCCATTTCTATCTCTCTGGAACCCATTTATACAGCTGCTGTGCTGGGTTTTTAATGGCTGGGGATGTTCAGGTAGAGAATCCTGTCTGCTCCAGGGCACTGTCCTGCTGTAGCTCAACACCACACACAGTCACCCACACTGTTGACTAATATTACTACATGTACTAATGGAAGGTTATGGAAGTCTCATGAGATGCCCCAAGAACTTAACATATTCCCTGGTAGTCCAAACCATTGCAGGTTAACTGTATAATTGTGTTGATACAGGCAGAGGACTGTGGGAAGGTAGACTCAGCTCTAGTAGTGGCCCTACAAGCAAAGATTACTGCTCTGTCTCTGGAGAACCAGCAGTTAGCCCAGATACTCAAGGTAAGCTGTCAAACGAAACAACTCGTCATTCCAAGAGCGTAGATATCCCATTATAGTGATAATAGGCCTTTTCTCTGTCAATAGTAATACCAGTGTTTTGTTTACTATAATTCGTCACTCTACATAAGAAATATCCATTAAGATCCTAATAATCGACTAAACCGTGTTTACTTATTTTTCCTTAATCTCATCTCTCCATCTCCCTGTAGAAGCGTCCGTCTCCCCAGGGAGGTGAGGGTGGCCATGAGGACTCGTCCCGTCCGGATAGTATGAACTCTAACGCCTCCTACCACACCACCCACGAGTCCCCCAGCGAGGCCCTGATCCAGCCTCAGGGGACCGAGGAGGACATGTCTGAAGGGTCCGCCCTGGAGCTCAGCAGCACCTCCCTGAGACAGGAGGAGGAAGAGGGTGAGGAGGGGGGGAAGGAGGGAGGCGAGGAGGAGATCAGGCTGCTGAGGGAGACCCTAGGGAGCATCCAGTCCAAACTACAGGAGACGCAGAAGGAGAACCGCACGCTCCATGCCAGGTTCATACCTGAGCAGGATGAGGAGACGGGAAGGGAGGGAAAGGTGCTGCTTGAGAGTCTAGCAGAGCTCCAGGCCAAGCTGACGGAGACACAGGAGAAACACCAGCAGGCCAGAGAGGAGGTGCTGGCCCTTAGGGCACAGATTGAAAGAGGAGGTGGTGAAGGAAGGGAATTGGCAGAGCAGGAGCTCCAGAGACTGAGAAGCTCTCTGGAGCAGGAAGTGAAAGAGCTGAGGTCCCAGCTGGCCCAGTCAGGGCAGCAGAGGGAGAGGGATGTAGGCCGGATCAGGGAGCTGGAGGCCAGGCTGAAGGCAGCAGACCACAGCTCTGATCACGATAAGAGCTTGCTGGTTGACCGGTTCAAGGAGGCACAGGAGGAAATCAGGATGCTGCAGGAAGCCCTGAGGGGGACGGTCCCTGTGGAGGCTGCAGCTAATGACTTTGAGGAGATGAAGGGTGAGCTGGGGAGTGTGATTGATGGGCTGCAGCGCCGCCTGCTGGAGCTCTCCAAGTCCTACAGCGAGGCCAAGAGTGAACTGAGCTCCACCAGGAACCAGCTGGAGGAGACCCGGGCTGTCAAGTCTAAGCCTGGCAGCCCTGTATTCTCCCCAGTCAAAGAGCAGGACATGCTGAGGAGCAGAGTGGAGGAGCTGCAGGCATTGTTAGCCGACACACAGAGCAAGTACTCAGCCTCTCTGGAGGAGATTGTCCTCCTGAAGCAGGAGGCTGATGCTCTTGCCCAGGGGTCAGTGGCGTTAGCTGACCACACCCAGGTGGTGTCCTCTCTGGGCAGCGCCATCAAGGACCTGGAGGACCAGGCAGACGCTCTGAGACAACAGCTGTCCCAGAGGGCCCTGCAGGTGGACGCCCTACAGAACAGACTGACCGTGGAGAAGGACCACACACCGGACGACTCTATATCACGGCTGGAGCATGAGCAGATGAGAGGGGGTCTGGAGACTGAGGTGGGCCATCTGACGCAGCTCCTCCAGGGGGCCCTGAGGAAGCAGGATGAGGTGGCTCTGGAGGCGGCTGCAGCGTGGCAGGAGCTGAAGGAGGGGAGGAGCGAGAGGGAGGCCCTGCAGGAGCTGGCCGTCAGCAGGGAGAAGGAGAACCACACTCTGAGCACCAAGCTCAGAGGTGCCCAGGATGCCATAGCTCAGCTGAAGAAGCTGGTGGAGGGACACGTCAGCTCAGAGAGAGAGAAGAATAAGAAGGTTTGTAAGTTACAGCTGTCTGTTGGTAGAGTGTTTAGTACAATGTTCACCAGTAATAATATAGCAAAGTTCTCTGGTTTGGCAAAGAAAATACTTTGAGTTTAGAAAGCTATCCCTGTATTTTGCTTCCTCAGTACATGTTGATTTGTTATGGCCATGATAGACAATCAGTTTCGTCTAAACCCTTGTATTGATCCCCCGCGTTGTTTGTGTCTCAGATTGATGACCTGTCGAGAGAGGTGGGGAAGTTAAAGGATGCCTTAAATAGCCTATCCCAGCTGTCCTACAGCGCAGGCTCTGCAAAGAGACAGCAGACCCTGCAGCAGCAGCAGTTGGACAGCCTACAGCAGCAAGTCAAGCAGCTGCAGTACCAGCTAGGGGTGAGTCGTGAGTCATACACCTTCACACTATAGCTAATATGGCTCATTCAACCATGAATCAGTATACTACATTCACCCGCACTCCGATAGCGTCAGAGAAGACAGGATACACTGTTTACACAAATCCCTTCGGCTAAGGACTTTCCTGGAACAACTGCCAGACAGTTGGAAGCGGAATTGCGATGAATGATGTGGTGAAATGTTAAAATGAAGATCTCTGTACTGTCATGATTAGCCTCCGTGTTAGAGCCAAGAGATGTAATGTACTGATCCAGGGCATCCTCCTCTGGTCCAGGACATAATGAGACGCAGGAATGTGTGGGCTGGGAGGCCAAACGGGATCCTCCTGTATCTCACCATCTGCTGCTGCTTGTCACAGGCTGCACACGGCTTCTTACGCCTCGATCACACCGACAGCGTCATTGTATTTTAGTACACCAGAAGTCCATTCCTTCCCAACGGAACGCTGCGTTTGCATTACGTTGCAGAGGCAGTTGCAGTGCGTTCTGGGTGGTGTATACGTTGGCTTTATCAAACATATACATCAAACTGTATGTGTAGATGGCTTGACAGAAATGGTAGCAGAAGGCGAATGTTGGAACTTTTGTTGCGCACATATCCAGATGATGCTGCGTACTATTTTTGCGCATTAACGCTGTCGGTGTGATCAAGGCGTTAGTCATTGACCACTCTGTTCCTCTGGATGTACTGTGCAAATCAGATGGCTCTGAGGAAGGACATTTGACATGTAGATGCTGATCTTCGAAGGATGTCTACTGTAGTTTCTGTTTTCTGTTTCTGTCACTGCTGAGTGCTTGCCTAAAATGTGCAGTCTTTGGTTTATTGCTTATATTTCGTAAGTCTGAGCAGTTTCATCATGTTTTTTATAGCTAATGTATGATATTCCACTAGCTAATTGGTTAACGCGCTAGCCTGTTTCTGCATCTCTTTACTATAGGAGTCAAAGAGGCAGCACCATGAGATAGTGTCCGTCTACAGGATGCATCTCCTATACGCCGTCCAGGTACGTTTTTATGCATACTGGGTACTCTGTGATTTTCATATTAAATGGCGCAGGTGTGGTTTTAATGGTATTACGTCATTGCTTTATTCCTCATAGGGTCAGATGGATGAGGACGTTCAGAAAGCCTTGAAGCAGATTCTGAGGATGTGCAAGATGCCAACAGAAGCCAAGTGAAGTGTCTGAGATGGAGCAGTCTGTTTATCTACTGCCAGTGCTGGAGAGGAGACAAGGAAACGACATCTTTACACGCTGGTCTCCTTACCTACATGGCCTGTCACACGTCTGCCACATCCGTCAATCAAACACACACGTCCATCAAAATCAAAGATAATGATTCTTTATTTGTCTACAAACTATTTCAGAGGGGAGCTACAATATGAAGACTCCTTGTCATTAGATTTGAATGGCATCCTGTCTTTGACCTAGCAGTGTTAGTTTTGTATTGTTGTCAATTAGTTTTTAATTGTAGCACTGGTTTTCATGACATAATGATATAATCCAATTTTTGGGACCTCTGCATGCAATTTTTCCTAAATCAACCACATGCAAAATGCTTTTTCGGCACTTTTATCAATATTTTCCTAATAGCATAAAACTTTTATGAAAACGAAGAGTTTCAAATGTATGGAAGATTTTTCTAGATACATTCATGACATGAAAACAAAGAAGTTTGGTAGTTGTATTTTTGAACAACCCAATTTGGGGGTTTTGTATGAATTCAATATTTTGTGTGATAACCTAGGCCCTTTTTAGTGTCTGCGATCTGTGAATGCCAATTTGGGGGTTTTGTCCTCATTTATACCATATTCCCTTGGAGGCTTTTTAAATCAATATGACTTTATGAACAGAATTGACCTTTTGAGTAATGTAACCCCCCATTGATATTTATTGAGCAATTATCCAGTACTTGAAGGGTGAGGTGGTATCAGATCTCTGGGGTGTGTCTCTCTGAGGACAGAACATACCCATGTGACTAATGCACTTTCATCATGCTGTACTCCCATTCAAACTCTATATTGCCTCAGCAGATTACCTGTCCCATCCGGGACATCTTAGTTTCTGTGTCCCATGTGCCTGATCTTCCTGTGTTGAAGCCTGGCAGACTTGTCTTGATTCTTGATCTTTTTCCCTCGTTTTGTAATATCATTATAGTGTAAGAACTGTAGCAGGTAGTCATATTTTGTGTTTTTTTGAGGGGGGGGGGGGGTGAAACAACCACCTATTTCAGTGTTGCTATACTGTATCTTGGTATGGCGGCATGTGAGTCTGTTAGACTGTTGAGCAAGTTGCTCAGCCTCATTCAATCCACTTCATCCACATACTGTACATGAGCAGTAGAGGAGGAATAGTATAGTAAAAAGTAAACACCATAAAACACGAAGGTCATTACTTATAAGTAGGGCTATAATCTCTGGTGGACAGATGCATGTAACATAATGGTACTAGCATCTGTCGACAGACTGGGATGCGTTACCAACGAGGAACTTTGTTCTGGTAAGCAGATTCTTCATCATTTGGACAAATCACGATTCTGCGCGCTCTCATTTTTCGGAAGGGGACATTCGGCCCATAGACTTGCCCGATACTGGCTGATTTTTCCCGTTTGGGTGGAGACTTAGCTAGTCTTGTTCAAGAGGCCAGGGTTCCGGTCTAGAAGCACGATTTCGACTGCACCTACAGTCTTTCTTCGGTACTGCAGCTTAACTGATGCCCGGCCCAGAAAGACAATTCACATAGACGATACCTTAGAGAAATCACATTTAAAAAGTCCCAAAAAGACACTTAAGTCATCACCATTGAATTATTTAAATAATTGTCGCTGGGGCAGATTCGTTTTTTAAAACATTTTCATTCACAGCCGAACATATAAAAATGTTCTATTCATCCAATGTCTGTCATGTTTTTGGATGACATGATGATGTCGTCACTAATGGCTCTGCTCCCTGTGTGCACTGAGTGCTAGTGAGTTGGGCTGAGTAAACCGGATGCAACCCGAATATAGATGGTCAACGAATCGGCGTATGCAAACGTGAGTAGGTTACGTTTAAAACAACGGTCGGGCATTTTAGACGCTTTCTCTAGTTCTTCTAGCTTAGTGGTCTCGTTAGTTAGTACATTTTTTAACACGTCTCCCTCCCAGAAATGAATCGATCATCTGACGCAAACACGCAATATTTTTGTTCTGGATGTCCGAGATTAGTAGGGCTCCAATGTGTCATTGGTGCTGTGTTAACTTTAAAGCAAGTGCTGTGTCATTGTGGCCTGGTAAGAGTAAGAACTGCACCATTTCATCCCTGCACTGCCACTGTTGACCTCTACAAATCATGTATTTTACAATAGCCCATGGAATCTCTTTTGAAAACAAGCACCATTATAGTTGTACCACTAAAATGGTACAAGGAACAATGCTGAAGATGCATCCAATGAGAAATAGTTGAGTATATTAGTGGGTTGAACACTCTCTTACATTGACTGTGCCATGTATAACCCAGTGCACTCCCATAGTGATCACAGTGATGTGCAATTACATCAGACGGGATATGCAGGATGACTCCAGTTATGGATGATATACATAACCCGAACATATACATACCATCACAGTGCTGTACTCTGGTTTTAGCATACATTTCTGCTCTTTGGGCTCCTCACTGTGTTTACACAGGCAGCCCAATTCTGATCTTTTGCCCAATTATGGGCAAACTATCTGATCTGATTGGTCAAAAGACCAACATATCAGTATTGGGCTCCCTGTGTAAACACAGGCGAAATGATTTAGGATGATCCACTACAGCGGAGTAATAGAATATAGTAGAACATGATGAAGACAGGAGTAAAGTTGTCCTTATATCCCACGTCGCTCAATGAGTTTCTCTAACAACTCTTGTTAATAAGGTAAAAAGAAGACTCCTCTCTGTGACAGAGGTTAATAAGCATTGGCTGAATGTTTTACATTTAGAAAGGGATAAGGATGAGATGCCCCTTGTCTCCTGTTGTTTTTACAACCGTTTTTGTAATGGAAACTGATTTTGATGTGTTTGTTTGCCAGTTGTTTTTCACCCAATTCAATAAATTGTGAAGACGTTGCCTTTTTCATAAATATGGTGTGTATTGATCCAATTGGCTGTGGGGATGATTGCTTTTTATTTCAACCCCTGCCAGAGAGCCCAAGGGCCCTAATCAAAAATCAATTAGGATGACAGAGGGGATTCTGCCAAACAATAAAGAATGACTAGCTCTGATTTCCACACATACCACTTTTGGTGACGTAAAGCAGGTGGACATAATTTGTTCTCTGGAAAACGTACTTCTTTTTAGAAGTTGTAGAGCATTAGATGGATGTTGAAATGGTAAGCGGCTCATGTTTCCCCAGGCATGGCTGTCTGTGTTATATGTATAATGGCTATTAGATAAGGATTTATCTCTATTAGCCTAACAGCAGACTGCGTTTACAGCCCTGATGACATCCTCCTTTTGTATACAGGGACCTGTTTCAAAGACTTTTGACCTATGCCCTATCTCTGGTCATTATTCATGTCTGTTCCTCTCAGGCCTAGATTCAATCTGTAGCGCAGAAGGTTGAGGAGACCCCATTCAAGGTAAATGCTGCCATGGCCGTAACTAATTTGAAAAAAATAAATGAATAATAAAAATATATATTTTGTACACAAAGAAAATCAATTACGGGTCAGCATGGAAAATGTAGCTCCCAGTGTTGATCAAAGCTCAGAACGCTTATATCCTTGATCTGACTGAGTTCTATTCGCACCTGCCTCTTTGCGAATGAGTGGAATCATGAACAGTTGTGTGTTCATTATGTTTTCCTCCGTCCTCCGGATTTGCCTCCCGGGTAAGCCTTTTTAGCAGCACTTTCACCACTCTCAAACAGCCGAGGGCCTGAGACATGTAATAAACTACATTTTTCTTCATACATTTTCCCTTACAACCTAGAGAACTTAGGATGTCATGGAAAATGTATGGAGTAAAAAGTACAATATTTTTGTTAGAAATTTAGTGAAGTAAAAGTTGTCAAAAATATAAATAGTAAAGTAAAATACAGATACCGCAAAAAACGACTTAAGTAGTACTTTAAACTATTTTACTTAAGTACTTTACACCACTGGTTCTAAAATTGCTTTTTTGTCCTGCATCTCGCAAGCATACTATCAGCAGAGGCGACCGCGAGCTGGGGTAGTTCGTTTAATGTCAAATAAAATCTAATCAGATTTTATTGGTCACATACACATGGTTAGCAGATGTTAATGCGAGTGTAGGGAAATGCTTGTGCTTCTAGTTCCGACAGTGCAGTAATATCTAACAAGTAATCTAACAAATTCACAACGACTACCTTATACACACAAATGTAAAGGGATGAATAAGAATATGTACATACAAATATATGGATGAGCGATGGCCGTACAGCATAGGCAAGATGCAGTAGATGGTATAGAATACAGTATATACATATGAGATGAGTAATATAGGATATGTAGACATTATTAAAGTGGAGTTATTTAAAGTGACTAGTGATACGTTTATTAAATCCATTTATTAATTAAAGTGGCCAGAGATTTGAGTCTGTATGTTGACAGCAGCCACTCTGTGTTAGTGATGGCTGTTTAACAGTCTGATGGCCTTGAGAGAGAAGCAGTTTTTGTGTCTCTTGGTCCCAGCTTTGATTCACCTGTACTGACCTCGCCTTCTGGATGATAATGGGGTGAACAGGCAGGGCTCGGATGGTTGTTGTCCTTGATGATTTTTTTGGCCTTCCTGGGACATCGGGTGCTGTAGGTGTCCTGGAGGGCAGGTAGTTTGCCCCTTTGATGCATTGTGCAGACCGCACTACCCTCTGGAGAGCCTTACGGTTGTGGGCGGAGCAGTTGCCGTACCAGGCGGTGATACAGCCCTACTGGATGCTCTCGATTGTGCATCTGTAAAAGTTTGAGTGTTTTAGGTGACAAGCCATATTTCTTCAACCTCCTGAGGTTCACACTGTCTGTGTGGGTGGACCATTTCAGTTTGTCCGTGATGTGTACGCTGAGGAACTTTAAACTTTCCACCTTCTCCACTACTGTCCTGTCGATGTGGATGGAGGGATGCTCCCTCTGCTGTTTCCTGAAGTCCACGATTATCTCCTTTGTTTTGTTGACGTTGAGTGAGAGGTTATTTTCCTGACAGCACACTCCGAGGGCCCTCACCTCCTCCCTGTAGGCCGTCTCGTTGTTGTTGGTAATCAAGCCTACCACTGTAGTGTCGTTTGCAAACTTGATGATTGAGTTGGAGGCGTGCATGGCCACGCAGTCGTGGGTGAACAGGGAGTACAGGAGGGGGCTGAGCACCCACCCTTATGGGGCCCCAGTGTTGAGGATCAGCGGGGTGGAGATGTTGTTTCCTATCCTCACTGCTTGGGGGCGGCCTGTCATAGTCCAGGACCCAGTTGCACAGGGCGGGGTCGAGACCCAGGGTCTCGAGCTTAGTGACAAGTTTGTAGGGTAATATGGTGTTAAATGCTGAGCTGTAGTCAATGAATAGCATTCTTACATAGGTATTCCTCTTGTCCAGATGGGATAGGGCAGTGTGATGGCGATTGTGTTGTCTGTGGACCTATTGGGGCGGTAAGCAAATTGCAGTGGGTCTAGGGAATCAGGTAGGGTGGAGGTGATATGATCCTTCCTTAACTAGTCTCTCAAAGCACTTCATGATGGCAGAAGTGAGTGCTACGGGGTGATAGTCATTTAGTTCAGTTACCTTAGCTTTCTTGGAAACAAGAACAATGGTGGCCATCTTGAAGCATGTGGGCATAGCAGACTGGGATTGATTAAATATGTCCGTAAACACACCAGCCAGCTGGTATGCACATGCTCTGAGGACACGGCTAGGGTTGCCGTCTGGGCCGGCAGCCTTGTGAGGGTTAACACGTTTAAATGTTTTACTCACGTTGGCCACGGTGAAGGAGAGCCCACAGGCTTTGGTAGAGGGCCGTGTCAGTGCCACTGTGTTGTCCTTAAAGCATGCAAATAAGTTGTTTTATTTGTCTGGGAGGGAGACGTCGATGTCTGCTTCAGGGCTGGTTTTCTTTTTGTAATCCGTGATTGACTGTAGACCCTGCCACATACGTCTCGTGTTTGAGCCGTTGAATTGCGACTCTACTTTGTCTCTATACTGGCGCTTTGCTTGTTTGATTGCCTTGCGGAGGGAATAGCTACACTTTGTATTCGATCATGTTTCCAGTCGCCTTGCCATGATTAAAAGTGGTGGTTCGCGCTTTCAGTTTTGCGCGAATGCTGCCATCAATCCACGGTTTCTGGTTGGGGAAGGTTTTAATAGTCACAGTGGGTACAACATCACTGCTGCACTTGCTAATAAACTTGCGCACCGAGTCAATGTTGTTGACTGAGGCTACCCGGAACATATCCCAGTCCACGTGAACGAAGCAATCTTGAAGCATGGAATTCGATTGGTCAGACCAGCATTGGCTAGACCCGAGCACGGGCTTTTCCTGTTTTAGTTTCTGTCTATAGGCTGCGAGCAACAAAATGGAGTCATGGTCAGATTTGCCGAGGGGAGGGCGGGGGAGAGCTTTGTATGCATCACGGATGTTAGAGTGGCAATGGTCCAGAATGCTACCGGCTCGTATCGCGCATTCAATATGCTGACAGAATTTAGGAAGCCTTGTTTTCAGATTAGCTTTGTTAAAATACCCAGCTACAATAAATGCAGCCTCAGGATATATGGTTTCCAGTTTACATAGAGTCCAGTGAAGTTCTTTCAGGGCCGTCAAGGTATCTGCTTGGGGGGGATATACACGGCTGTGACTATAATCGAAGAGAATTCTCTTGGTAGATAATGCGGTCGGCATTTGATTGTAAGGAATTCTAGGTCAGGTGAACTAAAGGACTTGCGTTCCTGTATGTTGTTTTGATTACACCATGAGTCATTAATCATAAGGCATACACCCCCACCCTTCTTCTTACCAGAGAGATGTTTGTTTCTGTTGTTGCGATGCGTGAAGAAACCGGGTGGCTGTACCGACTCAGACAACATATCCCGAGTGAGTCATGTTTCTGTGAAACAAAGAATGTTACAATCTCTGATCTCTCTGGAAGGCAACTCATGCCCTTATTTCATCCAAGTGGTTTTCTAGAGATTGGACTTTGGCGAGTAATATGCTCGGAAGCGGTGGGTGGTGTGCTCGCCTTCTAAGTCTGACCAGTAAGCCGATCCGTCTGCCTCTCCTGCGGTGGCCGCGTTGTTTTTGGTAAGATAAGATAAGATCCCATGTCCAGGGTGGAGGTCCGAACAAAGGAACTGGTAAGTTGACGTCACTTTTATATCCAGTAGTTCTTCCCGGCTGTATGTAATAACACTGAGATTTTCTGGGCTAACAATGTAAGAAATAATACATAGAAAAACAAATTACTGAATAGTTTCCTAAAGACCTGAAGGGAGGCCACCATCTCCGTTGGCGCCATTGTCTCAGGACCTTGGCCTTTTGAGAGAGTGGTGAATGTGCTGCTAAAATGGCTTATCCGGGAGGCAAATCCGGAGGACGCAGGTTAACATAATGAACAAACAACTGTTCATGATTCCACTCATTCGCAAAGAGGCAGGTTACATTTTGAATGCTTAGCAGGACAGGAAAATTGTGAAATGCACTTACAGTATCAAGAGAACACGTGGTTATCCCTACTGCCCATGGTCTGGCGGACTCACTAAGCACACTTGCATCTTTTGTAAATAATGTCTGTGTTGTAGTGGGCCCCTGTCAATCAGTACATTTTTAAAACAAGATAATGGTGCCTTCAGCTTTGATTAATAAAAGGAATTTTAAATTATTTATACTTGTCCTTCTACTTTTGATACTTACAGTTGTAGTCGGAAGTTTACATACACTTAGGTCGGAGTCATTAAATCGAAGTTTTCAACCACTCCACAAATTTCTTGTTAACAAACTATAGTTTTGGCAAGTCGGTTAGGACATCTACTTTGTGCATGACACAAGTAATTGTGCATGACACAAGTAACAACTGTTTACAGACAGATCATTTCACTTATAATTCACTTTTATCACAATTCCACTGGGTCAGAAGTTTACATACACTAAGTTGACTGTGCCTTTAAACAGCTTGAAAAATTCCAGAAAAATATGTCATGGCTTTAGAAGCTTCTGATAGGCTAATTGACATCACTTGAGTCAATTGTAGGTGTATCTGTGGATGTATTTCAGGGCCTACCTTCAAACTCAGTGCCTCTTTGCTTGACATCATGGGAAAATCAAAAGAAATCAGCCAATAATTTTTGGGGTAGACCTCCACAAGTCTGTTTCATCCTTGGGAGCAATTTCCAAATGCCTGAAGGTACCACATTCATCTGTACAAACAATAGTACGCAAGTATAAACACCATGGGACCACACAGACGTCATACCGCTCAGGAAGGAGAAACATTCTGTCTCCTTGAGACGAATGTACTTTGGTGCGAAAAGTGCAAATCAATCCCAGAACAACAGCAAAGGACCTTGTGAAGATGCCGGAGGAAGCAGGTACAAAGGTATCTATATCCACAGTAAAACGAGTCCTATATCGACATAACCTGAAAGGCCGCTCAGCAAGGAAGAAGCCACTGCTCTAAAACTGCCATAAAAAAGCTAGACTACGGTTTGCAACTGCACATGGGGACAAAGGTTGCACTTTTTGGAGAAATACCCTCTGGTCTGATGAAACAAAAGTAGAACTGTTTGGCCATAATGACCATCTTAGGAGGAAAAAGGGGGAGGCTTGAAAATCAAAGAACACCATCCCAACCGTGAAGCACGGGGTGGCAGCATCATGTTGTGGGGGTGATTTGCTGCAGGAGGGACTGGTGCACTTCACAAAATAGATGGCATCATGAGGTAGGAAAATGATGTGGATGTATTGAAGCAACATCTCAAGACATCAGTCAGGAAGTTAAAGTTTGGTCGCAAATGGGTCTTCCAAATGGACAAGGACCCCAAGCCTACTTCCAAAGTTGTGGCAAAATGGCTTAAGGACAACAAAGTCAAGGTATTGGAGTGGCCATCACAAAGCCCTGACCTCAATCCTATGGAATATTTGTGGGCAGAACTGAAAAAGCATGTGCGAGCAAGGAGGCCTACAAACCTGACTCAGTTACACCAGTTCTGTCAGGAGGAATGGGCCAAAATTCACCCAACTTATTTTGGGAAGCTTGAGGAAAGTTACCCAAAACGTTTGACCCAAGTTAAACAATTTAAAGGCAATGCTACCAATTACTAATTGAGTGTATGTAAACTTCTGACCCACTGGGAATGTGATGAAAGAAATAAAAGCTGAAATAAATCATTCTCTCTACTATTATTCTGACATTTCACATTCTTAAAATAGTGGTGATCCTAACTGACCTAAGACAGGGAATTTTTACTAGGATTAAATGTCAGGAATTGTGAAAAACTGAGTTTAAATGTATTTGGCTTAGATGTATGTAAACTTCTGACTTCAACTGTAAGTATATTTTAGAAATTACATTTTCTTTTGATACTTAAAAACAAAATACTTTTAGACTTTTACTCAAGTAGTATTTTACTTGGTGACTTTCACTTTTACTTGAGTAACTTTTTATTAAGGTCTATATTTTTACCCAAGTATGACAATTGGGTACTTTTTCCACCACTTTAAAACCATCCCGCGACTCCTGCGGTGTCTACAGACATCCCCCAAACAAACAAAAACCATCTCTCTGAGAAAGAGTGCACAACTTGTAAATAGTCGCTTATAGATGTCTGTCAGTCAGGTGACTAGCTTCCGACAGAAACTTCTATTGCAGTAATGCTCTGGCTAGTATTACTTAGCCAGCTATAAGGAAGTAAGAAGCTAACGTTAAACGGAGCCTACCTCAGCAAGAGCGGAAAATATGCTACTAAGTTCTCATAATAACTTTGCTTTATAGAGCGTAGGCTACTGAGACAGACAGTGATGTGGCGCTTAGTGGTGAGGCAGGCTGCAATGCATGCAGGAGGAAGCAGAGAGAGAGGAGCAGAAAGGTTAGTACAGTGGTTCCCAAACTTGGGGTCGGGGACCATGTGGGATCCCTTGAGAAAATCAGTACTAATCTTATCTAACAAGTTAGGAACGTTTTGTCGCTAATGCTACGTGTCAGTGTGAAAAATATAGCATATTTCTCACCCTTTCAGGGGAATAACATTGCAATAGCTAATAGGCAATGCGTTTGTAGATTGACTGAGGTGAATGAACGTACAGTCATTTTTGCTCGTTTTTGCTGTTCTCTAAATAGCATTACGTTTTTTTATTTGTACAGAAATGCAGTTAACAAGCTTCAACTTTTCAAAAACAGGAGGACACTGACTGCTGCTGTAGCCTCGCCGACGGCAAGCAGCACACATATTTTACAGTTTTGCCCTTGCTTTGACTTATTGGAAGTCATTCTCAGTTGTCATGTGGAAGATATTGAGTCTGAGTTGAGAATCAGATTTATCCTGAAGACATTCTATTGATCATTTCAATTGATCATTTTTTTTCAGGGAAGTGGAAATAAGGTGATTGTGCCCTGCAGACATGTACTGTATGAACAGTCGTTCTCCTGCTGCCAAACACACCCATCACAAGTGCATATTATTGTGCCTGCAGACGAGCATGACTGGGATCTGTGGTTCTTTGTGATTGTAATCTACCCTGAAAGTAATTCTCTAATAGCATTCAAACTTTTCCCGAACCTCATATTAACATCACTGCTATACCCCGGTAAAGGGAAATGAAATCTGTTAAAAGGCTCAGTGAAGTTAGGAAGGGTTGGGACCAGGGTTGGGGAGTAACAGATTACATGTAATCCATTACATGTAAGGGATTACATATATTTTTTCAACTATAGTCTGTTATGTTACAAGCTAAAATATTGTAATCAGATTACAGATACTTTTGAAAAACTAGATGATTACTTCGAGGATTACTTTTAAATTCAGAAATTGCAAAAAAAATCTTTAACACTTCTCTGTTTTCTCAATGACATTTAAAAAAAAGGAGCAAATTTAAATTTGTTCCACCTGAGCGAGTCTGACCACAAGTCAGAGACCACTATGATGACACACCAAATGTGTTTGATGGATCGCGGGAAAAGAGCAAGAATGGGCTTTTGTAGACTACAGTCCAAGCTATCTCTTCCAATGGGCGACTGCTGTCGGCATCCAAAGATTATCCAACTTGAATAAACACTTGGAGGTGAGGATGACAGCAGTGGTGTAGTCTACGGCGATACGGATATCACTTATTATTAATATCTACATAGCGCATTGATGTGAATCACACTGCTGCTCTCTCATTCAGCTATTTGCGATTTACGGATTGTGGTTGTTCTAAATGTATATTTGAACCCAATAATGGTTGAATTCAAGAAGTTTAAACTGCCTATCAGTCATTGTTTTTGAAACCAGTGGACAGCCAGTGAAAAATGCACTGTTGCAACAGCTGCACAGTGAGGATCCTAGCCTAAGGAATAAAGTGGGGCTTTTATTACTCAGTCTAATTCATGCTGATAAAAAAAATACATCCAAGGCAAACTCACACACTTTTGACAGATTTTGGACTTAGAAGAATGTTATAAGAAGCCTACATAACCAACCCATAAAGTAAAACTGTACATCCATGTATGGCCAACTAGGTCCACTTTAACATTGATTTATCCTGCAACAGATGTTGTTCAATTGGTAACAGATTTTTGTCTTCTTCTATTGCCTATTAAGGCGAACGTAATCTAAAAGTAACTGAATGTAATCCGATTACGTTACTGAGTTTGGGTAATCCAAAAGTTATGTTACTGATTACAATTTGGAACAGGTAACTGTAAAGGATTACATTTAGAAAGTAACATACCCAACCCTTTTTGGGACTAAGGTCTCTATTCAATCAAATCCGCTTTAGCCGAAATCCGCAGAGCTATTATTTTGAGGTGTCGGAGGTGGAACTGCGATAGAGCTGTCAAATCCACATGCGGCTCCTGGAATTATACCTAAAGCGGACATTGCCATTGGCTGCACAGAGTCACATTAAGAGAAATCCCATGGAGCATTGTTTACAAGTTCAAACATTGGAATGTGAGATGTAATCTACACCTTAATTAGGCTGATAGAAATCCTCATTATTTTGTTTAATGATTTTCAATTTGACTGTAATTATTTATATATACTGTAGCCTAAACGGGAGTGGGACTGGTATGGCTTCTTAACAATGATCAAGCAGCTGCTCATTGATTTGGCAGTTCCAACGCAGTCCCACCTTGCCTGGCTGACACGTGACCCACTTGACTACAGTGGTGGCCAAACGACACAAATATTAATTTTCACAAAGTTTGCTGCTTCAGTGTCTTTAGATATTTTTGTCAGATCTTACTATGGAATACTGAAGTATAATTAGAAGCATTTCATAAGTGTCAAAGGCTTTTATTGACAATTACATGAAGTTGATGCAGATAGTCAATATTTGCAGTGTTGACCCTTCTTTTTCAAGTCCTCTGCAATCGTCCCTGGCATGCTGTCAATTAACTTCTGGGCCACATCCTAACTGATGGCAGCCCATTCTTGCATAATCAATGCTTGGAGTTTGTCAGAATTTGTGGGTTTTGTTTGTCCACCCGCCTCTTGAGGATTGACCACAAATTCTCAATGGGATTAAGGTCTGGGGAGTTTCCTGGCCATGGACCCAAAATATCGATGTTTTGTTCCCCGAGCCACTTAGTTATCACTTTTGCCTTATGGCAAGGTGCTCCATCATGCTGTAAAAGGCAGTGTTTGTCACCAAACTGTTCCTGGATTGTTGGGAGAAGTTGGTCTCGGAGGATGTGTTTGTACCATTCTTTAGTCTTGGCTGTGTTCTTAGGCAAAATTGTGTGAGCCCACTCCCTTGGCTGAGAAGCAACCCCACACATGAATGGTCTCAGGATGCTTTACTGTTTGCATGACACAGGACTGATGGTAGCGCTCACCTTGTCTTCTCCGGACAAGCTTTTTTTCCGGATGCCCCAAACAATCGGAAAGGGGATTCATCAGAGAAAATGACTTTACCCCAGTCCTCAGAAGTCCAATCCCTGTAACTTTTGCAGAATATCAGTCTGTCCCTGATGTTTTTCCGGGAGAGAAGAGGCTTCTTTGCTGCCCTTCTTGACACCAGGCCATCCTCCAAAAGTCTTTGCCTCACTGCGTGCAGATACACTCACACCTGCCTGCTGCCATTCCTGAGCAAGCTCTGTACTGATGGTGCCCCGATCCCGCAGCTGAATCAACTTTAGGACACGGTCCTGGCGCTTGCTGGACTTTCTCGGGCACCCTGAAGCCTTCTTCACAACAATTGAACCGCTCTCCTTGAAGTTCTTGATGATCCGATAAATGGTTGATTTAAGTGCAATCTTACTGGCAGCAATATCCTTGCCTGTGAAGCCCTTTTTGTGCAAAGCAATGATGACGGCACGTGTTTCCTTGCAGGTAACATGGTTGACAGAGGAAGAACAATGATTCCAAGCACCACCCTACTTTTGAGGCTTCCAGTCTGTTATTCGAACTCAATCAGCATGACAGAGTGATCTCCAGCCTTGTCCTCGTCAACACTCACATCTGTGTTAACGAGAGAATCACTGACATGATGTCTGCTGGTCCTTTTGTGGCAGGGCTGAAATGCAATGGAAATGTTTTTGGGGGATTCAGTTCATTTGCATGGCAAAGAGGGACTTTGTAATTAATTGCAATTCATCTGATCACTCTTCATAACATTCTGGAGTGTATGCAAATTGCCATCATACAAACTGAGGCAGCAGACTTTGTGAAATGTAATATTTGTGTCATTCTCAAAACTTTTGGCCACGACTGTACACTGCAAGCTGGTGTTAGCCCATAGAGAATGATAGAGGCCTCTAGTGGCCAAAATGCCATATTAGCATGGGCAGCACCATTGAGGGGTTCCACCGTTTTAATGGAGTCAACTGGGTGGGACTTCCAATTTCATTGGCGGATACCTCCTGGTGACCCTGTTGGAGTCAAGTCCAACCGGATCATCAGGAAGGATCAGCCAATCATGAAGAAGAAAATGTACAACTTCAAAATGGAGATAGCCTCAATAGTGCAGATATAAAGATGTCCTCTATCTTTATGTGTCAGCCAGACTACACTGCACCTCCAAAACATCAGCTATGTGGGTGTTGGGGCTAATGATTGATCTGATTGAATCTAGGCCTAGGTTAGAGGGCACTTTAATTCCCCGCAGGCCTGCACTGACCTCAGGACACTGACAGCTCCTTTTGGTATGCACCCGGCACACACACGTCAACAGACTTTCCTTGCTGTGCCGTGGCCTCAGATGTGCTGCCAGCTGAATTTCGGGGTAATTTATCCACTCTATTTTCCTCTTCCCGGTGGCACGACCCTTTAGAGTTTCCTCCCCTGGCCCACTGTCATTCCCCTAGGGCAGAGAACAGAGAGCCACCACTATAAACCTCTGCCACATACTGACTCTGCTAGAGCCAACAAACTAGTTCACTTCTCATGACTCACGCCAATAGATCTTTATAACCTTTAAATTCTATATTTTTTCCTGGTTAGAATGGGTTAATGGCTCAATTCCTGCTAGGAGATGCAATGATGAAACTTGTGGAAACTTCTAGGACTGGGGACAACCACACTCCCATATTTAGACAAGTCAGGCAGTTTCATGCAGGCAGTATGCCAGCCAGTGCATTGAAGCCAACACAATATTGTGAGGTCCAATTCAAATTAGTTTGACAAAGTTCAGGAAAAAAGGTTTTAGAATTATGATTCACATGCACTATGCTAATGCTTTCATTGACTATATTTCTTTACTTCACCAGTGAAGAAGTTTACTATTTAATTTACCATAGACTGTATGCTATTCACACACCTCTTTGGATATGTGGAAACATTTCCATAGCAATTCTCTCAGCCTCTGGTAGATGGCAGTATGGACTTACCAACAGTATGATCACGCACAATATTGGCCAAATTACAGTTCCCTTTTTTGACAACCACATTCTTTTAGCGAAGCTGTCATCAGAAACTCAACTGCAGTCAAATGAAGTCATACTAATCAATCCCTTGTCTCTAGACCCTGCATCTGGAATTAATAGGGACATACCAGAGAAAGTTAGAGGAAAACAAACAATCAATACGAAAACCAAATATGAAAGATGTGTGGATGGAATTGGCAATAAATTCAATTTCCAAATCCCATTAATATGAAGAATTACTACCGCATTATTTAAGTAAAACTGTACAGGTGAAAATAAAAATGATTGATGATGATCTCCTCATAAAGTCTCTGAAAAAGTTGCAAAGCTGTCCATGGGAGAATTTAGATGGAATCCATCCACAGCTTTTAAAGTAAATTATATCTATTGATTAAAACTCCTATTGTGATTAATCACCCAATAATGTATTCCGTTTTCAAATCAGTGTTGTTACTGATATGCTGTCAATATTTGACTTCCAAAACAACGGGGTTGTCTTCAGCCAAACATCCATCCATGCAGCGCCCATTAGTTTCCTAAACCTCCAGTGATATCTGGGTTACATGCTTGTGTTCAGTCAAATGCAACCGCATGTGATTGTCGCGTAATTAACTGATGTCCGCAACATGTTCTGCCTCTGTTCATCATGCCTCAACCATACCATCAAAAACTTTGCCTAATAAACACTGGCCCAGAAAACCAGATCCGATTAATATATTTTCTGTACAAGGCACATGCTGCTAAATTGCTGCAAGATGTGCGGCCAACTGCTTACCCATAGAGCACATGGAGTGTGGTGGTAGTTGTGGTAGTGCACCCGAACCCAGGTCAGGGAGATTGAGTTCCATTGCCACTTTTAAATCGGAATTTGTGGGATCATGGAACCTGCTCAGATACATTGAGATACAGGTAGAGATGTGAGTGATCATAATGTGCGTTTCAAGTGATCGTTCCACAGCGAATGGCAAATCTATTGGCAAATGGCTTTCTTTTCGGCAAATGGCTTTCTTTTTTTGTACAGCATACACATGAAGTTCTGATGAGCCGAAATGGAAACACATGCCACAATCGGATTTTATAACAGATGGGATGATATTGCATTATTAATAACAGAGAGTTTCAAGCTGGGCAAAAAAAAATCTCAGCTGGGCTTAAATAGCTCAACACACTTTCTACTGGGGAAGTTTCTCTGACTAGAGAGAACCGGAGAACGCCTCTGATTGTCTTAGCAATAACTACTCAACACACAGAGCTTACCCCAATATCCCACCCGACCCCACACACACACTACTATACACATGCTGTTAACAGAGGTGCTACCGCCTCCTGAACTAAAACCCTGGTCCCCTTTGACCTCAACCACTCGACGATGCGCCACTCCACTCCATAACCACACCACCCCAATATGCCTTGGTTAGATGCCAGGGTGGCACACGTAAAGCAATTAGCGCACACAGCTCCCTAATTAACAAACAGGTCCCTAATTAAATGGCTTCTTTAACCTCCGTCACATCTGACTCACCAAATATCGAAGGGGTGCCGGAAGCTGTGTTTGCACTGAGTCAAAAAACAAGCAAACAGACCCATTTGGAGGGGATGAGGTGCGGGGGGGTTCAAAGGAGGGATTTCAATGTTTGCAGCCAAGTGACAGAGATTTTATGGGCGTATTTTATGCCTAAGAGTCTGACACTTGTCTATGAGTGGCTTATTAAAAAGGTGAGAAGTGAGTGTACTGTCTGGGGTGGGGAATAATTGTGCTCTTAAAAAGGACTTCAAAAGGCTAGTGGTGTTTGTGAAAAAGTGTTAGCAAACGTGAAGGGAACCCTGGGAGGAAGTGGCTAGCAAGGGTTTGCTTCTCTGGCGTGGCGACATGTGGCAGTTGAAACTGCTTCGTGGAGAGGGGATGTGGAGGGAGACAATCCGCCTGGTTGGAAAGGGAAGGTGGAGGAAGGTGGAGGGAGGGAGGCAGCCTCTGACTGAGGCAATGGAGACAGGGAAAAGCCTGACAGGGGAAGAGTTAGACAGGGAGAAGGTTAGACAGGGAAGGTTCGTGTTAGGGGTGACCTTGTATGTGTGGAGCTTTCACTGAGAGTGAGTTCTGGTAAGGGAAACTGTCGATCTTACAGCTGGTTATTACGTGTCTGACTGACATATCCAATCAAGGTCTGTCCTTCAATCTGTGCTCTGCCAGCATGCCGAGCTGATGAAATGGCTTTATTTTCTAGTGAGGCTGAGCTGATCCTCTTTTACTGTGAGTGCCACAGGGCCTGCTCTGCTCTGTGTCCACAGGGCCTGCTCTGCTCTGCGTCCACAGGGCCTGCTCTGCTCTGTGTCCACAGGGCCTGCCTTGCTCTGTGTCCACAGGGCCTGCTCTGCTCTGTGTCCACAGGGCCTGCTCTGCTCTGTGTCCACAGGGCCTGCTCTGCTCTGTGTCCACAGGGCCTGCCTTGCTCTGTGTCCACAGGGCCTGCCTTGCTCTGTGTCCACAGGGCCTGCCTTGCTCTGTGTCCACAGGGCCTGCTCTGCTCTGTGTCCACAGGGCCTGCTCTGCTCTGTGTCCACAGGGCCTGCTCTGCTCTGTGTCCACAGGGCCTGCCTTGCTCTGTGTCCACAGGGCCTGCTCTGCTCTGTGTCCACAGGGCCTGCTCTGCTCTGTGTCCACAGGGCCTGCTCTGCTCTGTGTCCAGACTGGCACGTCACCAGGCTTCTTCCTCTGCAATATGGAAACTTTGTTCCAGTGGGGATTAGTTGTTCTTTGTGAGTTTATTCAGAGCTTTAGGAAGAGAGTTAGAATCAGAATCAGCAGGGTTTTGAGTCTGACTCTGGAATACATAACAATTATCTCCACAGATCTACTAGTGTTTATGACTGAGACCTGACTAGACTGAGGAATAGGAAGTTATGCCAAGAGAGACCGCTTTTACTGTACTGACAAACGACACAACAGGTTGATTTCTTGCTTTACAATCATTGGGGAGAATTTCCCCATCCTGTCCGACGCTGGTCAAGTGACCAGGATAATTGTCTCTAGCCAGCTCGAAGGACTATGAAAAAGACTGTCACTCAGTGGTGAGGAGGTGGTTTAAGACATCCTAATTACCCTGTGTCCCTGGTTAGAAGGAAAATAACTCAGTAGGACAGGTGTTAATTGACTAACATTGGCATTCAATGTATGTCAATCAGATTAGTAAGCAAAAAATGCATACCAGTGAGTGAGCGATTTCTTGAAATGGTCGCTACTTCACTTAAAGACAATGCTACATCCTTTGATTCTCTAAGTATTTCCCTCACTTCTTTGGTAAGGGAGCGGTCACAATTGTGTAAATTTCGACCGCTCCCTTACCAAAGAGAGGAAAATGGGGGAGGGTCATGCTTTTTCAATTTCAGTCACAGGGAGGGTTTTGTATTTTTTTATTTAGTCCATGGCAGGGTCATGTCATTTGTAATCGATTAAATGTCATATTGTTTAGGGTTTGAGAATGAGTTGCTTATTTTAGTATTTCTGTGTGCCCGATGATGCCCCTCTGCTGGGTGCGCAATATCAAGTGCGCCTAATGTGGTCTCAATAAAATGATCCATAGCATACACTATAGTCTAATAGGCCTGGGCTATTTGAAGAGCAGTGGTGGAAAAACTACTCAATAGTCATACTTGAGTAAAAGTAAAGATACCTTTAATAGAAAATTACTCAAGTAAAAGTGAAAGTCACCCAGTAAAATACTACTTGAGTAAAAATCTGAAAGTTTTTGGTTTTAAATGTACTTAAGTATCAAAAGTAAATGTAATTGCTAAAATGTACTTAAGTATCAAAGGTAAAAGTATACATCATTAAATCCTTATATTAAACCAACCAGATGGCACAATTGTATTATTATTTGTTATTGACGGATAGCCAGGGGCACACTCCAACACTCACACATCATTTACAAACAAAGCATTTGTGTTTGATGAGTCTAACAGATCAGAGGCAGTAGGGACGACTAGGGATGTTCTCTTGATAAGTGTGTGAATTGGACCATTTTCCTGTCAAAATGTAACGAGTACTTTTGGGTGTCAGGGAAAATGTATGGAGTAAAAAGTACATTATTATCTTTAGGAATGAAGTGAAGTAAAAGATGGCAAAAATATAAATAGTGAAGTGAAGTACAGATACCCCAAAAAACTACTTAAATAGTACTTTAAAGTAGTTTTACTTAAGTACTTTATACCACGGACGAAGATCATGCTCGGAGAAGGTGATATTTCTATGAAATTGTACTTCCTGAGTTTGTTGCACTGCTGGGATGGTGTTTATAACACTAGCCTACACTACATTACACACGGCAATGGATAGCCATTCCCAATCATGAGCTCCGGCCTGCCCTGCTCTTGCTGATGTAAACCCTTTTGCGCTGCCTAACCAATGGCGGTGCTGTGTGCGGTGACACTTCAGGAGGTGAGTCAAAGGCTTCTTCCCAAAATATTTTTTCTTTGTAATTTTTTAAATAAAAAATGCTATGTCTGTACGTGCGGACTAGGCCTACTGATGTCCTATTCAATTTGAGAGGGGCGAGCGTGAAGATGAGAAGGAGGACCGAAGGTAAGCTTGCTACTGCTATAATTGATTTAAAATTAGTTATTGACCTCACAATAAGCCATATTTGAGTAATTTACATAATTCGCGTTACTAAGAAGCGGCTGCCGCGGAGATGGACAGCGCATGGGTGCTGAAAGTAGACTGAAAGTAGTCTTCATTTTTATTAGACTTTAGGCTACTAACAACAAGAGGGATTTGTGTTGGAGCCTATTTCTTCCTATTTAAGAAAAAAGAGGTAGTCCTACCTGTTTGACAGATGAAATTATAGTCTACTATACATAGATTTTGTCAGCCAATTCCTTCAGTCACCATGCACTCCTTAAATATCTCAGTGTCAGTGAAGAGCTTGGTGTGTTGAGTTAAAACCAGAGCTTGAATTGAGGGGGAATGTGAGGGTATTATGGCTTTTGTTCAAGAAAATCGATAAAAACATAGGCCTACCCCTTGTTAGTTTAAGATTTAGATGAGTTTCGACCTGATTATGTAAAGCCATCTATAACGACACTTTAATCCTGCTAGAAACAAGTTGTAAAATGCTGGGGTAAGATGTGACTCCGATGCATATGGGATATCTTTGGTTTGTCTCTATGACCTATAGAGGCTGCACTACAACCTATAGCCGAGGAGACATGAAATTGATTGCTGAAGTTGACGGTCGACAAGCCAGGTAGCCTAAGAAGGAACGAAAATGAATTATTTTGGCTATGTTATTATTATTTTAAGGCTATAGGCTGCCATTTAAGAAATACATTGTGAAGCATTTGTGACACGTTGCAGGCTGGCAGGAGCACTCAGCATTTCAACAACACATCAACAAAGGCACTTCAACAACATGCCTACATTATAAATTCGTATTTAGGCTGTATACAATGAAGTGTATGGCTGTACAATGCTGCATTCTACAGTGCCTTTGAATTCACATTTATAAACATAAATTGGCCAGTAATTGGTTTGAGGATCATGCATGGATCAGGCATTAGCTTTGCATGCCTAATTTGTTCATTTAGCCTATCAGATGCTCTTACAGTGCCTCCGGAAAGTATTCAGACCCATGGACTTTTTACACATTTTGTTACATTACAGCCTATTCTAAAATGGATAAAATTAAAAAAATCCTCATCAATCTACACACAATACCCCATAATAACAAAGTGAAGACAGGTTTTTTGAATTTGATTTGCATAAGTATTCAGACCCTTTGCTATGAGACTCGAAATTGAGCTCATGTGCATCCTGTTTCCATTGATCATCCTTGAGATGTTTCTATAACTTGATTGGAGTTCACCTGTGGTAAATTCAATTGATTGGACATGATTTGGAAAGGCACACACCTGTCTATATAAGGTCCCACAGTTGACATGACATGTCAGAGAAAAAAACCAAGCCATGAAGTCGACGGAATTGTCCGTAGAGCTCCGAGACAGGATTATGTCGAGGCACAGATCTGGGGAAGGGTACCAAACAATTTCTGCAGCAGTGAAGGTCCCCAAGAACACAGTGACTTAGATGAACTATACATTTACCACATAGGGCCTATGCATTTAAACGTGTGAAAGCAACAGCAAACATTTCAACAAGAGAAAAATAGCACTCTCCACTGGCGGGAGTTTGGAGAGTGCAAGTGAAGAGCTGCGCCTAAGCTTCATAAGTAAATTATACATTTCAAACAATTGTTGTTTACCAAAAGACCAGTAGGCCTATGCTAGTAATTGTTGCCCCATTGCTGGTACGCTTCGAAAGTAAACAGTTAATATCCTTGATCAACAAACTACATATTTATTTATTATGGTAGTCCTCTCTCTCTACAATTTGACGTTTTCTCTGCACCCGATCCTATAGCTGTACAGCAAATCAGCAATATGTTTGCTAGCGGCCCCGTACCTGTGTTGATTGACAGTTTGCTGGTGTGCATTTCCCTAGCCAATCTGGTGCATTTCCCTAGCCAATCTGTTGCATTTCCCTAGCCAATCTGTTGCATTTCCCTAGCCAATCTGTTGCATTTCCCTAGCCAATCTGTTGCATTTCCCTAGCCAATCTGGTGCATTTCCCTAGCCAATCTGTTGCATTTCCCTAGCCAATCTGTTGCATTTCACTAGCCAATCTGGTGCATTTCCCTAGCCAATCTGTTGCATTTCCCTAGCCAATTTGACAGTTCCCGCTCCATTTTGACAGTTGATAGACAACTTTATCACTGTTCCAGACTTAGACAATCTTATTTTTTTTTAACAACAGCCTGTATAGAAATCAAAATGTCTCTTGTGGTGCAGCATGCACTCATTCGTTGTTATGCTCTGTTGTGGAATTAAAAAATATTAGTTTCCAGGCATGTAAAATGCTATAGAATTGCATGAAATGTGTTTATAAAAGACTATTTTTTCCCGGACCACAAGTAAGATGATAGATTCATGCAATGCTTTTATTATAGTGGATATCTTTTCACCCCTATGCTTGTCTGTGGTGGTCTGCGAATCCACAACCTTCTGGCTACTTTGCCATGTAATGCTTACAAAATGAAGAACAGTTTCTAAAACTGCATATCTAAGGCTCGGGTCTGTCCTGGGAGTGAGGGTAAAAAGTCAGCCATGTTCTCTGCTATTCACTTTATGCTATAAAGATAATTTTGGGTATAAGGGAGGGTTGGGTAAAAAAAAAAAAAATCCTGAAAGGAGGGCCATTCATTTTCATCTCAGAGAGATTTTCTCCAGGTATCCCTCATTATAAATACCGTACAGTCCCTTAGATGTTAATGTTGCGTAGATGATTAGACATTAACATTTTTCAAATTAATCAGGCAGCTGTGGAGCAGATGGTTGACCCAACTTAGACTAAACACACACTCTCAGAGGAGTCTGGGCAACAAGAGCCTTATCATTGTGGGCTCACATTAACATTCCCATCAACAGCTCTGGAAGTATTTCATTCATCATCCCTTTAATCCGCACAACTGTAAGGAAGCGGACATCTTCACTCCTGGTCCATTTATAGAGCTCGATATCTCAAAGCACCACAACAAGGGGTACAATATGCCGAACTTGCTTTATTCCACAGTATATTGAAGAATTCTTTGTGAATGTTTCATCTGTATCTGTCATGAAGGTTTAGTTAGAGTGTGTTAAAGGTTAAAGTGCAGGACATTATGTCAGTAAATGTATACTCATTGTGAGGACAGATGCTGGGAGACGAGAAGCAAGTACAGGGAGTGAATATTCAATAAATAACGGACATGAAACAAAACAAGGACAGTGTCTCGACAGGGGGAACGAAACAACATTAATGCAGACACGGGGAAGAAACTGAGGAAGGGACAGATATAGGGGAGGCAATCGATAAGGTAATAGAGTCCAGGTGAGTCCCATGAAGCGCTGCTGCGCGTAACGATGGTGACAGGTGTGCGTAATGATGGGTCGCCTGGCGCCTTCGAGCGCCAGAGAGGGGGAGTGGAAGCAGGCGTGACACTCATACGTCTCCAGACTTGGTTGGTCAGATCTTGTGTCTCATACAGGAGTTGGCCTGGTCACAGCAGGCCTGGGGGAACGTACATGAGTATTGTATGAGCGTAAAAGGCAGCTGAAACCCAACACCTAATTTCTAATATGATAGTTGTTTAATCTCTTTTATATACGCAGTAATGGCTTTTCTCAGTCTCTCCAAGGCTTTTTTTGTTCATGTGAATTGAGTTGAACCCGTGGCAGTTTGACAGACACAGCCCAGCTGCTGTTTTTCATATAATCTAACTGTCGTTTCTGACACCTGAACCAGAATTAGTATCAAAAGCAACTTTCAAAAGCGTTGATAATTATCACGGTCAGAAATCCCTCTCGACTGATATAAAAGCATTTTGTCTGGGGAAATAATCCCTCAACACTTACAGCTACATAATTACAAGGCTACGACAATGGAGATAAAACTGCAGGTGCATGGAAGGGGCCAGCATGCGAAAAGCTGAGCAAATCTCCCAATGTTCATGTTGCCAAGAAATGCCAGTGTTAGTCCAGACTAACAGATTACGAGCAGCCTGTAAACAAGCCTGTTTTTCAATGTACTCTCTCTCTCTCTCTCTCTCTCTCTCTCTCTCTCTCTCTCTCTCTCTCTCTCTCTCTCTCTCTCTCTCTCTCTCTCCTCTGTCTTCTCTCAGCAGAAGAGCTGTAACCCTGTTTCTCTGTGTACTCGCTTCCCTCTTTGTGTACCTCTCAGCAGCAGAGCTGGGCTGGGCTACTCCATTAACCTCGAATAGGATTACACACAGAAAGAAGGAGTGGAAACAGAAACTTTAGTAGGTCTACCATGTTAGATGTACTGTTTGTTTTGTTCAGCGGGGAGAATAAGTAAAGTACTAAGTGACTCCATGATACTGTGTTATATTCACAATGTATCTAATTTCTCTAATGATTTGAATTCATTAATTAGAAGCAAAAATGTATGAAATTGTAAAAAATGTGTAGGTCTTTCTCATCTGAGAAAATCATTCTTTACATTCCATTTATGAACAAAGATACAAGAGTGGAGGCCAAGGAGTGAAATATTCTCCCCATGTCCTTAATAATCTCTGTACATAATAAAACCATGAGATACTTTTAGAACTGGCCACACTCCTGGCAAATGCCTGTGGATCCATTCCAATACAAATTCACGATTATCACTTTGTCACATCTGAACCCTATTACTCTCCTGGCTGTTTCCGTGCGACCCACTCACAGCCCGTTTTATGTATGTTTTTATTATCACTCTAATTCCTCAGCTGAGTGTCTTTCTCCTTTAATGTTATTCATGTTGGCCTTTGAGCCTTTGAAATGGCTTCTTCAAGACAATCTGAAATGAGTTAAAGAGGGATTCATTTAGTTTTGTGGGACGTGACTATTTTTCTCTTTCTGTCTGCTTCTGGAGACGAGGCTTTAATTGAGATCTTAATTACAAACAAAAACAAATATATTAAGTACATGTGTTATGTTCGACAGTACTGTAATGACAGCAAGAAATCAACATGGGAAATTCTTTCATCATAACAAAGAAAAATACTGAGAACAAATAAAGACATATTTCTTCTCTCTTGCCATATTGATGTCATGTTCTGGACTGTTATAGTAATCATCATTAGCTGTAGGTAAAGTAATTCTATACAAGTTACATGCTTTGATTCATTTTGGCTGCAGAGGCAATGCATCAACATGGTAGTTACTGAGAAGGACGGTTCTGGGCTCTTTTGGTCAACAGTGCAACTGTCTCCAAATTCATCATGCCATCTGCCATTCGCACCACATGTTTTTAATGACTTGGAAAGAGTTATAGTCTATCTGGCCAACATGCATTTCTCTCACAAAACACCTGCAACTTACTATTCCGCAACTTTGTGTGCAGTGCTGTGTTACTGTATCCCAATACTGAATCTTTATTTTATCTCAGAACACCAGCGTGAATGTGTTTGATTACAAACCAAACTTGGTTGTGAGACAGAAGTAAATCTAATAAAGAATTGTAACATCATAGGACCACATTACATATTTGAGCTGTTAGTTGGGGTTTTCCACAGAGTTCTGCATAATTATTGTACTGCTATGCCAGTAAAGCAAAGTTAAGAGAATACATGCTGAAGAATGGGGAACACATGGTATGAAATACTCACTCTGTTCTGGACAACCATATATTTGCGTATTGGACACTTTTGGACACAAATGAAACCTTCTAGTGGGGCGCGACCCGGATTAAAGTAGTTACACAGAAACACAAGGAGAGGGGTAAACAGATGAAAGTAACCTCAAAGAGACTTTTGGAGGTGTGTTGAAGATAAACAACACATAAAAGAGGTGGATGGCTTTTCTGACAACAGGATATTTCCCTTACGACATGCAGAAAGGCAAATCTCCCCATGCATCCTCAATTGTAAGTTGGGCCTGAGAGTGCACCATACTCAACTTCATTTTCCTACTAACCTTCTTCCGGACTATCTTCCAATTCCTTACAACCCTCCCAAACCATGCTAAAGAACCCTTCAATACTAACAAAAATATAAACGCAACATGTAAAGCGTTGGTCCCATGCTTCATGAGCTGAAATAAAAGATCCCAGAAATGTCCCATACGCACAAAAAGCTTATTTCTCCAAAATTTGGTGCACACATTTGTTTACATCCATGTTAGTGAGCCAAGATAATCCGTTCACCTGACAGGTGTGGCATATCAAGATGCTGATTAAACAGAATGATCATTACAGAGGTGCACCTTCTGCTGGGTACAATAAAAGGCCACTCTAAAATGTGCAGTTTTGTCACACAACACAATGCCACAGATGTCTCAAGTTTCGAAGGAGCGTGCAATTGGCATGCTGACGGCAGGAATATCCATTGAATGTTCATTCCTCTACCATAAGCTGCCTCCAACATTGCTTTAGAGAATTTGACAGTACGTCCAACCGGCCTCACAACTGTAGACCATGTGTAACCAAGCTAGCCCAGGACCTCCACATCCAGCTTCTTCATCTGCAGGACCGACTGAGACCAGCCACCCAGACAGCTGATGAAACTGAGGACTACTTCGGTCTGTAATAAAGCCCGTTTGTGGTGATAAACTCATTCTGACTGACTGGGCCTAGCTCCCCAGTGGGTGAACCTGACTCCAAAGTGGGTGGGCCTATGCCCTCCCAGGCCCACCCATGGCTGAGCCCCTGCCCAGTCATGTGAAATCCATAAATTAAGGCCTAATGAATTTATTTTGATTGACTGATTTCCTTATGTGAACTGTAACTCAGTAAAATGGTTGAAATTGTTGCATGTTGCATTTATATAAAATAATAACTCTCTTCAGAACAATATGTCACTTTCTGAAGTAATTATGCCTTAAAAACATTGTATTAGGTACTTGCCAAGCCAAAGCTAATGAATAAGCCAGAGGCAGACAGGGAGAAGTCCTGGTACCCTTTGAGGTGGTGGAATGAAGGTGTACTCCAGACACCATGAGTAATATGCTACGCAGTCTTTGGATGCTTCTCAAACCGAGAACAATTTGCTTAAAGAAAGTCAGACCTAGTTAGTCAATGATAAATCAGCTTAGCATTTGGCTAAAACCATCCGCAGTGATTTCCTGGAAACTCTGTGCTCCATTTACAAAGCTGGATGTTTACATGGTCCATACTGGGGTAACACTGCATTTCTCCATACAACTATGATCCATCTCAATACCCATACAATCAAAAAAATGTCACGCTCTTATATATTCCTATTACACAATGGCATCTTCTAACCTCAGCAAGAAAAGAAACGTCCTCTCATTGTCAACTGCGTTTATTTTCAACAAACTTAACATGTAAATATTTGTATGAACATAACAAGATTCAACAACTGAGAGTGAATAATAGGTTCCACAGACATGTGACTAACAGAAATGGAATAATGTGTCCCTGAACAAAGGGGGGGTCAAAATCAAAAGTAACAGTCATTATCTGGTGTGGCCACCAGCTGCATTAAGTACAGTACTGCAGTGCATCTCCTCTTCATGGACTGCACCAGATTTGCCAGTTCTTGCTGTGAGCTGTTACCCCATCTTCCACCAAGGCACCTGCAAGTTCCCGGACATTTCTGGGGGGAATGGCCCTAGCCCTCACCCTCCGATCCAACAGTTCCCAGGCGTGCTCAATGGGATTGAGATCCGGGCTCTTCGCTGGCCATGGCAGAACACTGACATTCCTGTCTTGCAGGAAATAATGCACGAACGAGCAGTATGGCTGGTGGCATTGTCATGCTGGAGGGTCATGTCAGGATGAGCCTGCCACATGAGGGAGGAGGATGTCCTCCCTGTGACGCACAGCATTGCGATTGTCTGCAATGACAACAAGCTCAGTCCGATGATGCTGTGACTCACCGCCCCAGACCATGACGGACTCTCCACCTCCAAATCGATCCCGCTCCAGAGTACAGGCCTCGGTGTAACGCTCATTTCTTTGACGAAAAATGCGAATCCGACCATCACCCCTGGTGAGACTAAACTGCGACTCGGCAGTGAAGAGCATTTTTTGCCAGTCCTGTCTGGTCCAGCGACAGTGGGTTTGCGCCCATAGGCGACGTTGTTGCCGGTGATGTCTGGTGAGGACCTGTCTTACGACAGGCCTACAAGCCCTCAGTCCAGCCTCTCTCAGCCTATTGCGGACAGTCTGAGCACTGATGGAGGAATTGTGCATTCCTGGTGTAACACGGGCAGTTGTTGTTGCCATCCTGTACCTGTCCCACAGGTGTGATGTTCATATCTACCAATCCTGTGCAGGTGTTGTTACACGTGGTCCGCCACTGCGAGGACGATCAGCTGTCCGTCCTGTCTCCCTGTAGTGCTGTCTTAGGCGTCTCACAGTACAGACATTGTAATTTATTGCCCTGGCCACATCTGCAGTTCTCATGCCTCCTTGCAGCATGCCTAAGGCATGAACAGGGACCCTGGTCATCTTTCTTTTGGTGGTTTTAGTAGAAAGGCCTTTTTAGTGTCCTAAGTTTTCATAACTGTGACTACCGTCTGTAAGCTGTTAGTGTCTTAACGACCGTTCCACAGATGCATGTTCACTAATTGTTTATGGTTCATTGAACAAGCATGGGAAACAGTGTTTTAACCCTTTACAATGAAGATCTGTGAAGTTATTTGGATTTTTACGAATTATTTTTGAAAGACAGGGCTCTATGTTCTCAATCTCAACGCACTAAGAATAAAATATTATCTTTCATTATTGTCATAATGGATTTCAATATACTTAGTTTAATGTGACATTGTTCACAGTAAACCGTCTTTTTCATTGGGAAAAAAACGGAAGCGTTGAAAACAAGAGTGCCCTTGATATAGTTACTCACTTGACTCTTCTCCTCTAAGTAAGGTTTTTCCTGGCTGAACACATGCTGCACTCCCCTGCTCTCTACTCTCTACTCCATCACCCAAAGAACTGATCTCCATTAACATGTCTTACACCCTCTTCTACCACTCAACATCCCAAAGGCTCCTCATGATTTCATGGTTGTGACTGAACACATGGACGTATATAATTCCATGACATATTGACTGTTTTATTGCTCAAGGAGTTATTGACATGGGTCTAGGAGTCAGTGTCATGTGATGTTCAAACACTCAAATAAGCCAACATGCTGTGTCCCGGTCCATAAAGTGTAGGCAGTGCACGCTAAGATCCGGACTTAAATAAGTACCTTTCTTTGGCCGTGTGGATTGGGCTAATCTGGCAGAAGACTGACCTGAGAGCTTCAAAGCTGAGTTTAGACCAATCTCTCCATATGGACGTGGCAAATATATGTTATGACCATAAGTTGTTGCTGGGGAGAACAGAGATAATGCCATGAGAAGATAAAGGTGGACAGATAAAGAGACACTATCTCACCAGTGTCCACTAAATGGCTTCTTCAGAGGTCTGGACACAGTGTGATACTAAAATATTTAGCTACAGCCTCATGACAGACTGAAAGGAAGGAAATGTAGCAAAATAACTTCAAAGTGCACATCGATTGAACAATACAATATGCCATTATCTTGGCTTGGTCCAACGTTGCCTAAATAATCGGAGAGAAATTGCGTTGTGTAATAAATAATTGAACTTTGGCCATTGTTGAGCAGCTATTAATCGCCTACTAATAAGAACAATCAGTTACGAATCAGCTACTGTAGCTTATATGAGCAAGAAGTTAAGTAAAACAGATGTGGCTATTTATTGCTCCCTTTCTGACCTTTCTGTTAATCTAATGTATTTCTCTGAAATTAATCTGTTCCTAATTGCAGTTCTGTGATGACTGTGCAAAAATCACACGTTTCTGAAATGTCACTATAGCTCATTTGCAGGCTTCAGACCTGATCATTGGTTCTGCCATTTGGAGTTCACATTGTTCGTCCTCACTGACAATACTTTCGTACTGAGAGAAACTCAAACTGCGTGGCTGTGAAATATCAAAGCTCCAGCTGGATGTCTTTCCAACCTGAGAGTTTGCCATGGCCTGTTAATGTTGTTTCATTTCCCTCAAGCCTGGAGCAGGTCAGCCAGAGAAGTTATGAGACAGAATGACTACAAACTTATCCCTGTCTCTGGGCCTGTACACAGTGACCACCTTCCCTGAGCCTCCAACATTAACTAGTTATTTATCTACATCTTTCTCCGTGGGATCGGAAATATACTTTATCCCGTTATACTGTGGGGTCTTCAGGTAGGGATTAAAATCCTAATGAGACTTGATGTGATAAGGCTTTTAATTGATAGCCCACAGAGATATGACCATAATCCAGCTCTGTTGGTTTCAGTCAAAGGTTGAAGGGGTCATCAGAACTGCATTGCTTGTTTTAGTCACAGCGGGTGAGAGATGGTGGGGCTACAGTCTCGCATGCAAACGCTGATTTCATTAAATCAGCTGTTATGCCAAACATACTTTTGAGGTATTACTATATTTCAGCATTAAACTGTTTTTATTTGTCTTTCATCGTGATGAGAAATACTCGTCTTTACAATAGCTCGATGTAATTACAGAGGAGACTTCTATGTACGTATGTCACAAACAAAACATCAACAATGTTACATTGAGCCCACATGGTTTAGGTATAAATCTTATACCCATAAGTGACATGATCTTAGACAATTAATCCTCCATCATGTCTTGGTTAAGAAGCCGAATGTGTGTGATGTGTTAGTGTGTGGTCTCTTCTGACGGATGTGTGTGATTTATTTGTAAGACGGGCTCGGGTCATGGGCCCCATAAACCGTGAACATTGTAAAGTGGCAGAGCAAACTGGGGCAGGGGAAGGCTATGAAGAGTACAGACAGAGACATGTGCAGTCGGGGCTGGGGGGCTGCTGAGTGGGAGTTGAGAGAGGGTCTTTGTGGTTGTGGGGAGCTGGATGGATGAGACAGGGAGAAAAAGGGATGGATGTGGAGGAGTTGGCAAGGAGATACGGTCTGGGCCTCTCTGACAGTACCAGGCAGAGGGTGTCAGCACAGGGCAGCCGTGGAGCTGAAGGAGGGAGGGTCCCTGGAGTAATGTGCTCTGTGGTAGAGGAGGCTAGTGCCTGTCAGGATGAGCAACAGTCCTGTCATTATGAAACTAGCCAGCTCCCCCATTATCACCAGACAGGGTTCTCTTTCCCTAATCAACCTAGAGCCCAGCGCTAGAGCCGATGGATCGCTCAGACAACAAAAAGGGGTCCCATGGGGGGCTCTGAGGATCGGGTTAGGTTGACATCATGAGAAGAGGGGGGGGGGGGGGGGGGGGGACTATGATGATGGCTCGACTTGAGCTCTTCATTCTGCATGAAGGGTTATTTCTCTGGGGAGAAGACCTAGTTGTCTCAACGCAAACTGGCTGCTAAATCATTATGTTAGTAATCTGTGACTGATCATGTCAGGGTGGTATGCCAACAAACAAATCGAATGGATACCTCCTTTAATACGGCGGGGGCCCCATTCTCTCTGGGATGATAGGTCTGCATATGGCTCATAGAGAATGTGTGAGCCATTTTACAAGCCTTTCAGTGGTGTCGAGATAGCCCCGGTAGAGTATGTTGGATGATCTAGACTTGTTTATAAGTGCAGCATGTGTAGCCCACCCGGAAGCCATGTGTTGAGTTAACTATATGACCCTCTCTGACGGGACACTTTCCACTAGTATTGGCCCTAATGGATCTTTCAAATGGTGTCTATAATGCAGAAAGCTTTGATTTTACATAGCAAAATGAATATAAACTATCTGCATAAAATATCTGCAAATTAATAATAAACAGTCCGTAACCTACATATGAATCCTTTATAAAGGCTACTTTAAAGTGGTAATGACAATACTATGACTTAACATCTGATTTCTGATCAGTGCTTAGTCATCCTCTGATGCCTTTAGCTTTGAAAGCAACCAGGCTTTGACTTGTGACTCATAAAGGTTTACAACTGTTTTAATGTTTTGTGCTGCACAGTCATTTACAGTTCAAATTCTATTAGGAACATGATACAACTAATTAACCAAAGAGTTACACAATCATTGGAGGAGGCAGCACTGCTGTGAAATCCACTCATAACATTAGCCCTGAGTCATTGCGGAGGGAGCAGCCTTTAGTACTGCAGCACCAGTCACGTTGGGGAAGGTGGAGAACATCGAAACACGCAGAACTGAAACTGAGACCAGGATGAGAAGGGTCAGTGTCTCTGTTGTGTAGAGTCTTTGATTGATCACCAGATGAAACGTGCGGACTCAATGTCTTTCCCTCTCCTCTGCCATTGCTAGTCATTAAGCTATCCATGTTGATAGCTGTGCTCTTCTGCTTGTTTTCAACGTGTCCGATTCTCTTGATGAGGGTATTCGTCTTTGTCTCGTTCCATTGGGTTTGATCCTCAAGTCACTGAAGCTTACATCACTGCCAGGTGCTGATGCAAGGATCAATGTCAGAGCGAGAGAGACTTCAATTATAGGTCATGTAGCACGGCTTCTGTACACACGCATAACCCAAGTGTCTTTCAATTGGTTGGTGAGAGAACCTTTTCCATTGGCTACTACTGCTGAGTACCTAGTTTGACCAAAGATACTTGCCCTCTAGCTAGTGGCTTCTGTTTAGTCTGAGCCAGCGCCCACATCACAGACAAACAAACAAACAACAAAACACTTTTGCTTGTACAAACGTGCATGTAACATATGTTTGAAGTCCCGCCTGCATTATGAAGTCCCATATTTATTTATTGCAGTTATTTGCTATCCATCATTTCTGTCATGTGGTCTGCGTACTGTATGAACATCAAAGCGAAATGTGTTTGCCTCCATATGCGGAATTTGGCCACTGCCGATACATTCTTGATAAAGGACATCAGAGTTGCATGCAAAATGTCCCCATATGACCCGTCTTTGAAATTCACACAAATATGCGAGTGGAGGATTTCCCCCCTTTAATTAATACATGGTGTTTCATCAGTACCATTTCAATTAAATATCAAAAGTCTGTCTGTTTGTCTGTCTGTCTTGGGGTGTGGGTGTTTGGGTTATGGCTAGGGTTGAGCCAGGGCGTGGACATGAAGCTAGGTTATGGGTTAGTGTCGGGTTAGGGTTCTGTCTCTCTGTCTCCCTGTCTCCCTGTCTCTCTAGCCCCGTTTATAAATGGTTGAAACATGCGTCCTTTGCCCTGATATTGCCCACATTTTTAGGGGTTGTCTTTAGAGGTTTTAATTGAGTTGATGTTGACGTTTTGATGGTGGTGGGATGGGATGAGGAGGCAGTCTAACAGACAGTGTCACCAAAGGCTACATACAAGGCAAAAGGGAAAGTGCAGCGAGTGAGAATGCATTTTATCACATAGCTACGGGCATAATAAAGACATAAACCATCCAACCACAGGCACATGTGCCAGGAGTAACAACATTGCATGGCCTGGCACCACACCATCATCAGCAAACTTTTTAGTTGGTGAACTAATTCTTTCATCTGAGTGTATCCTAATCGGGTGATTATACTGTAGCTATGACTAAATAGACAATGTGTCCAAATGCTTTGTTTTGGGTTTGTTGTGGTCTTGGTTGCTTCCATGCGGAATGTTTGTGATCTGATAGTAGTGAAAACATTTGTTGTTAAATGGAGCAGGCAAAATGACTTTCTTGTAGGCTGTACAGAATGATATTACACAAACATGTTGTATTCCTCTTGATCATCTTCCTTGTTTGAACTCTTTCTGGACTTGTACAGACAGACTCGACTACTGGGCTAGACTACAGCTGGGCTTTGAGTCCATGGGCCATTGTCTGTAGAGATGTTACAAACCACCTCACAGGCCTCAGGCTCTTTTGTTCTTTTCAGTCATTCTAATTTCCAGACATACCTTTCAACTTCCCTGTCTCTTTTTTTACATGTATGATAAAGATAGTTATAAGAGAAAAGAGTGTAAGCAGGTTGGAGGTTAGCCTGATGAAAAGAGCCTCTGAGTTGTTTTCACATAGTTGTTTCTTAGTTTCCAACCCCACCTGTGCAGGAAGAGACTGTGTCTGTGTGATTCCAGCTTACCACCAACATCAAAAGAGAGATGTACTGTACTGAATGATGTGTTTAAGAGGAGCACCGATCTGAAACTGAGTCGTATAGGGAAGAGTCTCAGAGCCTAGGATAACAAAAGCTTATTTCTAGCCCCTGTCCTGTGTTCTGGAGGATTTGACATTGGTGAATGAATGGAAACAGGACACGTCCCCTGCTACCAGCTCGCGTCGGTATGCAGCACAGCATCGGGGCAGAAGTTGCAATCTAAAGTGTGTGTAATGGGATCCTCTCTAGACCTGGGGGTTTGAGGGTTTGTCATGAAGTCCCACACTAACTCAAATGGCTCCTCTTCAATGGCCCTGCCCTATTCACAAGGCTGCTGGTAGCTGAGAGAACAAAAAGGAAGATTGTAGAAAAAGCGCAGTGCTGACGTAAGTGAAAAGGGCAGCTTATGCATTGTTTTTTTCAACTCTGACAGTTCTTCTGACCCTACGCTCTTAGAAAAAAAGGGTTCCAAAAGGGTTCTGTTCTTTTGGTTCCAGGTAGAACCTTATTTTGTTCCAGATATAACTATTTTCGGTTCCATGTACAACCCTATGTGGACAGGGTTCTACATGGAACCCAAAGGGTTCTACCTGGAGCAGAAAACGGGTTCTTCAAAGGATTCTCCTATGGGGACAGCCAAAGATCCCTTTTTGGTTCTAGATAGCTCCTTTTTTTAAGAGTGTACATGTTAATGTTTGTGATGAACTTGGCAATTCCATAGGGCATGTTTTCGAGGACTGCTGGCAAAAATTTCAGGGACAGCTGATTTTATGTTGGTAATCATATGTTGTAACATGGAGAGTAGATACAACCCAGCAATGGGGAATGATTCTTCAGGAGAATATGGGAATAAATCCTCCCAGCGGGCATCATGAATAATCCCATATTAGGCTACATCCTCCCTGTGGACTCCCCTTAATATTTAACCCACGTGCCAAAGTTTCCCTCAAAGAGATTGTAGGAACATGGAACCTTGTGAAGTCGCAAGTGTGATACTTGACACTGCTGTACATCAACGGATACCTAGGCTGTAATGATTGGTACACATTTCTGTTCATAATTACGTTTTTGTCCCCCGTTTTTTGATTCACTTTTACATGGGGGTCCTGCCTTATTTCTTGTTCCGTTTTTACACAAGTTGCCTTTGTTTATAACAAGTGACATCATACCCCGTTTAGCTGCAACATTTTAGACACTGTGTTTACGAGGGAGATGCTCTACTCTGTTTCATTAAATTGCCGCTTTCTTACAATAAAAGGTCTGCATACAGTATTTAATTTGTTCTGTCAATAGTGTGTTCACTTCATACTGCGATATTGATTTCAATGAAAACAGGTGAGGATTAACTTCATGCATGTATTCAACTTTTCTGAGAATCAGAATCAGACTATTCATAAAGGTACTGTAGTAGTCTTTAAAGCGGCAATCAGCAGTTGAAACACTGCCCCTGTTTCATTAAAGACAGAGCTATGGATGTAACTACTGACTATCCATGACATCATATAAAATGATATGTCTAAATTGACTTTGTTTACAAACATTGGAGTAAAAGAAGCTTATATTTTGTGTTCAACGATAGTTGAACTAAGCTCAAGAGAAATGTGTAAGTAATATTCTTCAAGAATGAATGGGTACATGTCATTAATTCATAAGTCTGAAAATGGATGTAGCAATGGATGTTGTCAGCACAACCCCAGTGAACCCACAAATGTATTCAAGAAAACAAATGTATTCAAGGAAACAAATGTATTCAAGAAAACAAATGTATTCAAGGAAACAAATGTATTCAAGAAAACAAATGTATTCCATCTTTGGTATTAAACAAAATGAACATGAACATTCAGGTAACAACCAAAATAAAGGAAACACCAACATGAAGTGTCTTGGAACTCTATTGGAGGGATGCAACACCATTTTTCCACGTGAAATTCCATCATTTGGTGTTTTGTTGATGGTGGTGGAAAACGCTCCAGAATCTCCCATAAGTGTTCAATTGGGTTGAGATCTAGTGACTGAAACGGCCACGGCATATGGTTTTCAATAGTTTTCATGCTCATCAAACCATTCAGTGACCACTCGTGCCCCTATGGATGGGGGCATTGTCCTCCTATGGGGGCACAACCATGGTAGCCAAAATAATGGCCTGCCCAGCGATTTTATACATGACCCTAAGCATGATGGGATGTTTTAATTGCTTAATTAACTCAGGAACCACACTTGTGTGAAAGCACCTGATTCCAATATACTTTGTATCCCTCATTTACTCAAGTGTTTCCATTATTATGCCAGTTACATACACAGTGCATTCGGAAAGTATTCAGACCCCTTGACTTTTTCCACATTTTGTTACGTTACAGCCTAATTCTAAAATGTTTTTTTTTTTTAATCCTCATCAATCTTCACACAATACCCCATAATGACGAATAAAAAAGTATAAAAAACATAAGTATTCAGACCCTTTGCTATGAGACTTGAAATTGAGCTGCAAGAGGGACTGGTGCACTTCACAAAATAGATGAGGTAGGAAAATGATGTAGATATATTGAAGCTACATCTCAAGACATCAGTCAGGAAGGTAAAGCTTGGTCGCAAATGGGTCTTCCAAATGGACAATGATCCCAAGCAAACTTCCAAAGTTGTGGCAAAATGGCTTAAGGACAACAAAGTCAAGGTATTGGAGTGGCCATCCGAAAGCCCTGACCTCAATCCCATAGACAATTTGTGGGCAGAACTGAAAAGCATGTGCAAGCAAGGAGGCCTACAAACCTGACTCAGTTACACCAGCTATGTCAGGAGGACTGGGCCAAAATTCACCCAACTTATTGTGGGAAGCTTGTGGAAAGCTACCCGAAACGTTTGACCCAATTTAAGCAATTTAAAGGCAATGCTACTAAATACTAATTGAGTGTATGTAAACTTCTGAGCCACTGGGAATGTGATAAAATAAATAAAAGCTGAAATAATTAATTTTCTCTACTATTATTCTGACATTTCACATTCTTGAAATAAAGTGGTGATTCTAACTGACCTAAGACAGGGAATTTTTACTATGATTAAATGTCAGGAGTTGTGAAAAACTGTGTTTAAATGTATTTGGCTAAGATGTATGTAAACTTCCGACTTCAACTATATATAAATATATATATATATATAGAGAGAGAGAGAGAGAGAGAGAGAGAGAGAGAGAGAGAGAGAGAGAGAGAGAGAGAGAGAGAGAGAGAGAGAGAGAGAGAGAGAGAGAGAGAGAGAGAGAGAGAGAGAGAGAGAGAGAGAGAGAGAGAGAGAGAGAGAGAGAGAGAGAGAGAGAGAGAGAGAGAGATCCATCTTGCTATAACAGAGCAGATAGCCCTAAAATCTGTGTCTCCCGGCCAGGGTTGAGTTACTTTCTAATTGTAATGTAGAAAGGTTCCACCGAACGCATTTGGTGTGTCATCATAGACTTGTGGTCAGACTCTCTCAGGTGGAACAAACTGAAACTTGCTCCTTTTTTCAATGTCGCATTGAATGTCATTGAGAAAATAGAAAGGTGTCATAATGTATTTTGTTTCCAAACATCTTTTCTGAATTCAAGAGTAATCCAAGAAGTAATCATCAAGTTTTTGTAATCTGATTACAATATTTTCCTGGTAAATTTTGCTGTAACCAGACTACATTTAACTGATTACATATAATCAATTACTTCCTTACCCTGCTCCTGTCTACACTACAGTATGGAACCAATCAAGGTACCAATCAAGAGTAACTTTGCTGAAATAAAATCACGATTATGTAGTTGGTTCTCAACACTACAGGCTCCACTTTAAAAAGAACAGGATCAAGCATCCCTGTCATAAGAATAGACCAGGTCTAAAGACAATCATGGTTCCGGTTCTATAGAATGGATGTTTCAGCGGTATTATTCTCTGTTAATCCAAAACTAAGCATTCACGTAATTGGTCAGCTGCTCAATTAAGTTCTGGGTCCATACCTAAGAGAAGAGATCAAGAAATACTAGAACGGGGAGTGGAATCGTAACGAGGAGCTCCACCTTCTCTCTTTGCAAGTTTCGAGCCGAATGCCCCCTCCCCTTCCGGAACCCCCCCCCCCCCCCCACCGGAACCACTGCTGCTCGTTATCCTACGCTTCCCATTCAGTCCCGACAGATTCTCTCGGTTTACACTCAGAATCTTTCCACGGGAGATTAGAGCAGTATCAACAACTCCATTTTACTGTTTTGATATTAACTCAAGACTGCTATCAAAATATTTTAGCAACTTGCAATACATAACAATAATATTGTGATGTTAAAGAGTCAACATGTTTGAAATGAGACCCAGAGAGGTTAAGAGTTGATTGTACTGCAGTTGAACCCTTCAACCTTGGATTGAATGAATAATTGGAGTGTGGACACAGCAGCCATGTGCGTCAGTAACCCTAGGCGTGCACTGATAGAGCTTCCTGTGTGTCCCCCTCCCGCCCCCTCCTCCTCCCTGGCCCCCGGCCCTCAGCACGGCCACCAACAACAGGGTGACACAGAGCCAAGACCTCCCGCCCAGGGAGGGCTCAAGGAGAACAAGGGTTGCCCCCTCCACCGAGACAGTGATTCCATTACCACAGAAGGTCTCAGCTTTCCATTGACTCAGGTGGCTTTGTTCTGACTGAGATAACCCACAGTTCATTGTTAAAGGTCTCCAATAGGATCGGCTGCTGGAGGGAATGAAAGTTTATTAGTATGTTGAATAGTAGATATCTGGGCCTGATATATCATCTTGTGTTGAGTCTGACCTACAGGAGGTCCCCTTATTCCGGAGGACCTGGGAGTGTTTTGGCCTAATTGCCCCGAGCCTCTTCCCACCTACATACACCTGGCACTCATTTCAGAGCTTCCGTTCCTAACAGTCCATATCTGCCATAGAAGTGCCCGACATCAGATAAAACCAGGCTTCACACATGACAGCTGACGCAACGATTAATCACAGAACCTAGAGTCCGATGGGAGCGCCATGTGTGTCTCCTTCAGTTTAAGCACTCCACCACCTCACACAATTGAAGTAAATTATCTTGACCTTTACACAACCTCTGGACCAAGGTTAAAGGGATAGAGTCCTCAGAATACACTTACCTTTACTGTCATTTGGGGGATACTAAGATACCGCACTAAATAGTCATTTTTATTGAGTCAGCATTGCTATAGGGTCCTGATCATTCTGAAAATATGTCTAAAACACCTTACAAACACGTCAATTAAACTGTTTTCATAGGTATGTAGACTTTAAAGGTAAACTTCAGACAGGATGCAGAACTTCAAACAAAAAGTCACTTCTCTGTGGCAACTGCCTTTTAGGGGATGAGGGGGTGCAATGACATCTCTAAAGGTGTACATAAAGTTCTTCATCATCCTATCGGCATCACCTCAGACATTCCCCTTCACTCTGACGGCAACCACCATTCAGACTTTTATGACTCACGTGAAATTGCCTGCTTATTTTAAACCTCTCAGACAACAAGACGGTTTGGCACTCTGCTCACGTTTTAATGATAGGACCGTTGATTGGTTACAGACTTTCGCTTTTAACTTTCCGCTTAGTGAAATATATAATAGGACTATAAGAATCAAATACCTTTTTTTTTTTTTTACAGAAAATTCTTGAAAATTGTATCTGCTTGTTGGTTAAAAATGTGACAGCCACAAAGTCTGTCCATCGCCTCTGTTCATCGCCTCTCCCCATCACCTCCACCCATTCCCTCAAATAGAGGAATGGCTCTGTACGATGATTAATTCATTTGCTCACTCGATTTCCCTGAAAACAGAACTAATCTTGCCAATACATTATTCACCAATAACCAACACTTTGACCATGAATAATTCACCGCTGGCCAGCTAATGTTTTTGTCATGGTGTTTTAGATCACTTACTGGTATGAGATGGAGATAGCAGTGCAACTTTGAATGTTCAGATGGTCTGTAGCGTAATATTAATCCCAGGAGGTAAAAAAGTGCCCAATCATCCTTACATCCATTTCAGGTAAGTTTACATTAATGTCATTTGATTTCAAACATAGGTGGCTGGTGGAAAGAGCTATACGAGGACAGGTTCATTGTGATGGCTGGAATGGAATACATGGAGTGGTATCAAACACATCAAACATATGGAAACCACATGTTTGACTCCGTTCCATTCGATCCATTCTAGTCATTACAATGAGCCCGCCCTCCTATAGCTCCTCCCATTAGCCTCCACTGACTTCAGATCAACAGCAGTGTCTTAGAGGTTGATTTATACCTGATGTATTTACTTCCTCTTTCTCTCATGTGTTTATGTTTTTAAGCTTACTATTGTTTGACTCTGTGCATTAGTGTAATTAGTATATGGGTAGCTGTAAGACAGATGTCAGTAATCATGTCTGTGTAACAGATGTCTTTGCATCTAAAAAGTAGTAAGGCAACATTTCCCTTTCACATGTATAATTAAAAGCATTATGTCTTCAAAAAATACAGTAACTTCTAGAATTTACTCACTTCTAAGGAACAAATCTTTCTGTCATCATAAAACTCACCCCAGCACTAAGTAGCCTTGTTGATAATGGAACAAGGTACAGTAGGAGACTTCTTCTGCCATTCTTCTGGTTAAGTTACACCAGTCTAGGCCTTGGGGACCGGTCATAACTAACAGTTATCTGTTTTGAGCTGGTGCAGAACACCAGCACATGCTTTGTCTGTCCATGAATGGAAATCAATTAACCCAGATGAATTGTCAGTAGATAAGACCACATAATTGCTGTGTTACGTGAAAACATACTGCAGTTGGTATACTTCAGTTTACTGCTCACTGGCCCCAGCACATAAGGAGACGATCAGAAAACATTTTGCAGCATTAAGCGTTTCACGATCAGATGATGGGATAGTCTCTGAAGACAGAAAGCAGTAAGTCACCATTCACAGATCCCCAGGAGAGGAGAGAGAGAGCAGGAGGGGGGAACATAGGAGGGAGAGAGAGAGAGAGAGGGAGAGATGGAGAGACAGACTAATGATAGAAGACCGAGGGGCATGGAGGAGAACTGTTGTTTGCAATTAAGCCTCCTCCATCTGCAGTGCGATCAGTGAAAATTACCAAAACAGCCAGTGTTATGTAGTCTACCTCAAAGGAAAGCAACTCAAGTGATTGTGTTTTATTTTGTTTGATTTGTGTTTTAATATCTTTGTTTATCTCATTTGGAGCACATTGTTATTGTGAAGACCACATCCTGGAACACATTCTGTGTTTACTATGTTTCCAATTCAGGCACAGAAATGAATATTGCGGAATGTGGGTAGATGTTTGATGGATTTCCAAGTGGGATGCGATGCGACCTGGTTTGCCTGAATTTTTGGTTCTTGTTCTCGATTTCTAGAAAAAAAGTTCCTGATTTCTAGAAAAATATGCAAAACAGGTTGGGGTTGATAAGGAAAACAAATTAAATCAACCAGATTAACTATGGGAGATATTGTCTCAGACGGACTTGAAAGTGAATTATAAACTGGGTGGTTCGAGGCCTGAATGCTGATTGGCTGTTATACATACCCCATATATATTACTGCTCTAATTACGTTGGTAACCTGTTTATAATAGCAATAAGGCCCCATGGGGGTTTGTGGTATATGGCCAACATACCACGGCTAGGAGCTGTATCCAGGCACTGCGCGTTGCGTCATTGTCACGTTCTGATCTTTATTTCCTTTGTTTTGTCTTTATTTTGTATGGTCAGGGCGTGAGTTGGGGTGGGCAGTCTATGTGTGTTTTTCTATGTTGGGGTTTTGTGTTCGGCCTGGTATGATTCTCAATCAGAGGCAGCTGTCAATCATTGTCCCTGATTGAGAATCATACTTAGGTAGCCTGGGTTTCACTTTTGGTTTGTGGGTGTTTGTTGCCGTGTTAGTGTTTGTTCGCCACACGGTGTTCCGTGTTGCTTATTAAAAAGACATGAACACTTACCACGCTGCGCTTTGGTTCGATCATTCTTCCACCACAGACGATCAGTACAGTCATGCCTAAGAACTGCCCTTAGCCATGGTATATTGGCGATATACCACACCCCCCCCCCGGGCCTTATTGCTTAATTAGACCATCCTTGATAATGTCCCCTTTGTCAGGGACCCTTTCACAGTAACTTAACCTAAAACCCCTTGACTGCCCCTTGTTACTGAAAAAAAAAAAAACGCAACATGAGCTAAAATAGAAGACCCAGAAATTGTTCATAGGCACAAAAAGCTTATTTCTTTAAAATCTTGTGCACAAATGTGTTTACATCCCTGTTAGTGAGCATTTCTGCTTTGCCAAGATAATCCATCCACCTGACAGGTGTGGCATGTCAAGAAGCTGATTAAACAGCATGTCGAGCTGCACCTCGTGCTGGGGACAGTAAAAGGCCACTCTAAACTGTGCAGTTTTGTCACACAACACAATGCCACAGATGTTTCAAGGTTTGAGGGAGTGTGCATTTGGCATATTGACTGCAGGAATGTCCAACAGAGCTGTTGCCAGAGAATTTAATGTTTGTTTCTCTACCGTAAGCCACCTCCATTGTCATTTTAGAGAATTTGGCAGTACATCCAACCGACCTCACAACCACAGACCACGTGTAACCACACCAGCCCAGGACCTCCACAGGACAGGCAGCTTCATTAAATAGTACCCGCAAACACCAGTCTCAACGTCAACAGTGAAGAGGCGACTCCGGGATGCTGGCCTTCTCGATGAACAAATAAGGTTTTATATGTAAGATGGATAAATAAAGAGCAAAATTATTGATAATTATTATTTTTATATTATTATTTGTGCCCTGGTCCTATAAGAGCTGTTTGTCACTCTATAGGTGTACAATGATGGCAAAAAAACAACATTTGAAAGTATGCTGACCCTGGTGCTAGAGGGGGAATGCAGCTGGAGGTTGAATGTTTGAAGGGGTACGGGACTATAAAAAGTTTGGGAACCACTGTTCTAGACAATTCTGAGTTTCCAACTTCTAGGCAACAGTTTTGGGAAGGCCCTTTCCTGTTTCAGCATGACAATGCCCCCATGCACAAAGCGAGGTTCATACAGGAATGGTTTGTTGAGATTGTGAGATCGGTGTGGAAGAACTACATCGAACACCTTTGGGATGAATTGCAGACTGCGAGCCAGGCCTAATATCCCAACATCAATGCCAAACCACACTAATGCTTGTGTAGCTGAATAGAAGCAAGCCCCACAGCAATGTTCCAACATCTAGTGGAAAGCCTTCCCAGAAGAGTGAAGGCTGTTATAGCAGCAAAGGGGAGTCCAACTGCATATTAATGTCACACCCTGATCTGTTTCACCTGTCTTTGTGCTTATCTCCACCCCCCTCCAGGTGTCGCCCATATTCCCCATTTCCCCAGTTCGTTTTGTTCGTGAAACCTACCAGTGTTTTCTCCCCTGCTCCTGCCTGTTTCTTGCTCCTGTTTTCTAGTCCTTCCCGGTTTTGACCGTTCTGCCTGCCGTTCTGGATCCTTTGCACCCTCACTGGATTATTGACTCCTGCCTGCCTTTGACCTGTCGTTTGCCTGCCCCTGTATTAGAAATGCACTTTTGTTTCTACGACACTGTCTGCATCTGGGTCATACCTGAAACGTAATAGTACGAACTGGCACTGACTGACCCAGCAGACTCGGACCAGCTCCGCAATGCCCTCTCCTCCCAAGGAGCCACCATTGGAAGGCACGAGGAGTTGCTTCGTGGTCTTATGGAAGGGTTCCAGACCTTGGCCGAAAGCCACGACCAAGCATTGAACACATTGCTTGAGCAATTCCGTAGGTTGTCTACTATGCAGCCTACCATGACGATAACCTCGCAGCCCCTCAGTAACCTGGATGTTAGCAGCACCGTCACCTCTGTTTCCTGGGAACCCCGCTTACCTCCCCCGGAGCGCTTCGATGGGGAGTCGGGCACCTGTCGGGCGTTTCTCCCTCAGTGTTCACTCATCATCAAGCTGCAGCCCTCCTCCTTCCCCTCGGACCGCTCTAAGATAGTGTACCTCATCACACTGATGTCCGGGGGGGCTCTCGCCTGGGCTACGGCAGTATGGGAACAACAGTCGGCTGTATGCTCCAGTCTGGAGGAGTTCGTGGCAGAGGTAAAGAAGGTTTTCGATGATCCATTGTCCGGGAAGAGGCTGCCCGGAAGTTACTCCAGCTTTGGCAAGGCTCTCACAGTGTGGCAGACTATGCAGTGGATTTCCGCACGTTGGCAGCTGAGAGTGCATGGATCCCGGAAGCACTGTTCGACATGTTCCTGCACGGAGTTTCGGAGGAAGTAAAGGATGAGCTTGCTGCCCGGGAACTACCGACAGATCTCGACTCGCACATCGCCATGATAATTCGGATCGATGGGCGACTACGGGAACGAAGGAAGGAGATTCGATTTCACTCGTCCGTCCAAGGATTCCACCTCGCCTCCGAGGTATCCCGGAAGTCCAAGACGGCTCTGATGCCGAGTGAACCCGAGGTTATCCGAGTTCCCCCAAGAGTCTCTGAAGGCTGCCGATTCACCTCTTCCCGAACCTATGCAACTAGGCAGAGCTAGGCTGTCTCCAGCTGAACGGCTATACAGGCTTCACACTAAGAGCTGCCTGTATTATGGGATTACTGGTCATTTTGTCTCCACCTGTTCACTAATAGACCAGGCTCACCGGTAGGAGTGAGTACTCTGGTGGGCCATACGGAAAACTTTTCCTCTCCCCTTACTCACATCCCTTTCATTCCATGTTGCTGTGGGGTAACCAGTCTAAATCTCTCCGGGTCCTCAACGACTCTGGGGCTGACGAGAGCTTTATGGACGTTACTCTAGCTTCCGAGTTGGATATCCCCACTCAGCCCCTCTGCATTACCATGGGCGTTGGAGCACTGGACGGGCGCTCTATAGGCCGAGTCACCCACAATACCACCCCTATCAACCTATGTGTGTCAGGGAACCACAGCGAGATGATCCAGTTCCTGCTCATTAAGTATCCTCAGGTTACCGTGGTATTGGGACTCTCCTGGCTCCAGCGACACAATCCCCTCATTGACTGGTCTGCCGGTGCCATCATGGGTTGGAGCCCATTCTGCCAAGCCCATTGCCTGAAGACAGCGCAGCCTGCCCCGGGATGTCTACCTAGGGCCTCGGAAGTTGCCAACCTCTCCACCATTCCTGTGGAGTACCAGGACCTCCGGGAGGTGTTCAGTAAGGCCCGGTCCACTTCGCTGCCGCCATACAGACCATATGACTGCGGGATTGATCTTCTCCCAGGCAACACTCCGCCCCGGAGACGACTGTAATCTCTGTCAGGTCCGGGGACCAAGGCTATGGAGACCTACATTGAGGACTCCCTAGCTGCTGGGTTCATCCGTCCTTCTGCCTCACCCACCTGCGCAGAGTTCTTCTTTGTGGAGAAGAAGGACAAAACCCTGCGCCCGTATATCGACTACCGAGGTCTCAATGACATCCCGGTGAAGAACCGCTACCCGCTACTTCTCATCTCCTTGGCCTTCGAGACGTTCCAGGGGGCCACCGTGTTCTCCAAGCTGGACCTACGGAACGCCTACCACCTCGTGCGGATACGGGAAGGGGACGAGTGGAAGACTGCCTTCAACACGGCCAGCGGCCACTACGAGTATCTGGTCATGCCCTTTGGCCTTACCAATGCCCCTGCTGTGTTCCAGGCTCTAGTTAATGATGTTCTCTGTGACATGTTGAACCGGTTCATCTTCATCTCCCTCGATGATATCCTCGTCTTCTCCCGCTCCACCCAAGAACATGTGCTCCACATCTGACAGATTCTCCAGAACCTCCTGGAGAACCAGCTTTTTGTAAAAGCAGAAAAGTGCGAATTCCATCGCTCCACCAATCCCTTTCTGGGTTACATCATCGCTGCAAGGAGTTTACGGATGGATCCCGGGAAGGTGAGAGTGCTGGCGGATTGGCCCCACCCTACGTCCAGAGTACCGCTGCAGCGGTTCCTGGGTTTCGCCAACTTTTATCTCCGCCTTATCCGGGGCTAGAGCACCCTGGCTCTCCCAAGGTTCCGTTCACGTGGTCCCCAGCTGCTGACCAGCTGTTCCCGGGATCTAAAACATCGCTTCACCACAGCTCCCATCTTGGTTCATCGTGACCCATCCCGCCAGTTCCTGGTAGAGGCCGATGCTTCGGATGTCGTAGTGGGGGCTGTCCTGTTCCAGCGGTCTGCCCTGGACCTCAAGTTGCATCCCTGCGCCTTCTTCTCCCATCGCCTCAATGCCACGAAGAGGAACTACGAATCGTGAGCTTCTCGCGGTGAAGATGGCGTTGGAGGAGTGGAGGCACTGTGTGGACTGACCACAAGAACCTGGAATATCTCCGCACTGCCAAGGGCCTCAATTCTTGGCAGGCTAGCTGGGCCCTACTGTTCACCTGGTTCAACTTCTCTTTCTCCTACCGGCCGGGATCCAACAATGTCAAGCCGGATGCGCTGTCACGCCGCTATAGCCAAAGGACTACTTCCCCGGAACCTGAGACCGTCCTTCCCACCTTGTGCCTGGCAACGGCACTCAGCTGGGGAATAGGGAAGCAGGTTCGGGACGCGCAGCATTCCCAGCCAAACCCCGGGGGGTCCAGATAACCGGATGTTCATGCCTGACGCGGGCCGCTCCTCGGTCCTGGAGTGGGCCCACTCCTCCAGGCTTGCCTCCCACCCAGGCTCCTGTTGGACCTTGCTTTTTGTGCAGCAACGCTTTTGGTGGCCTACCATGGTTCCTGACATCTCCGCATTTGTCGCCGCTTGCATGGTCTGTGCACAGAACAAGACTCCTCGACAAGCTCCGGCTGGTCTCCTTCAACCTCTGTCTTTCCTTCACTGTCCCTGGTCTCACATCTCCCTGGACTTTGTCACGGGTCTCCCCCCATCTGATGGTAACATCGCCATCCTGACCATTGTGGATCGGATTTCTAAAGCCGCCAACTTCATTCCTCTCCCCAAGCTACCCTATGCCAAGGAGACGGCCCAGCTCATGGTGCAGCGCGTCTTCTGGATCCATGGACTGCCAGTTGACATGGTCTCCGACTGGGGTCCTCAGTTCTCGTCCCGGTTCTGGAAGGCGTTCTGCACCCTCATTGGGTCATTGGCCAGCCTGTCACCTGGGTTCCACCCCCAGTTTAATGGCCAGTCGGAACGAGCCAACCAGGACCTTGAGACCACTCTTATTTTCACTACTCTCCGCCAACCCCACCACCTGGAACCAGCAGCTTGTGTGGGTCGAATACGCCCGCAACACCCTCCCCTGCTCTGCCACGGGCCTATCACCTTTTGAGTGTGCCCTGGTGTATCAGAAGAGGTCGGCATACCTTCTGCCCAGATGTTTGTCCGCCGCTGTTGTTGTACCTGGAGGAGAGCCCGGTCGGCCCTCGTCAAACCACCTCCAGGTATCGATGACAAGTGGATCGCCACTGGACCCCGGCTCCTCGGTATCGTCTCAGGCAGCAGGTATGGCTGTCCACCCGAGATCTGCCCCTCCGGGTGGAATCCCACAAACTCTCCCCCCGGTTTATCGGCATGTTTCCCATCTCCAAAGTCATTAGCCCCTCTGCTGTTCGTCATCTGTTGCCCTGTTACCCTTCGTACACATCCCACCTTTCATGTGTCCAGTGTCAAATCCATGTCTCACAGCCCTTTGTCTGCTGTTTGACCTCGGGGTAGGGGGTTCCAGTACCTGGTTGACTGGGAGGGTTATGGCCCGGAGGAGAGCTGCTGGGTCCCCGCCAGGGACATCCTGGACCCAGGCCTCATCGAGAATTTCCAACGCCGGCACCCCGGTCAACCAGATATGCGCCCAGGTAGGACGCCAGGTGGTGCCCCTAGAGGTGGGGATACTGTCACACCCTGATCTGTTTCACCTGTCTTTGTGCTTGTCTCCACCCCCTGCAGGTGTTGCCCATTTTCCCCATTATCCCCTGTGTATTTATACCTGTGTTCTCTGTTTGTCTGTTGCCAGTTCAGTTTGTTCGTGAAACCTACCAGTGTTTTCTCCCCTGCTCCTGCCTGTTTCTTGCTCCTGTTTTCTAGTTCTTCCCGGTTTTGACTGTTCTGCCTGCCCTGACCCTGAGACTGCATGCCGTTCTGGACCCTTTGCACCCTCTCTGGATTATTGACCCCTGTCTGCCTTTGACCTGTCGTTTGCCTGCCCCTGTATTAGAAATAAACGTTTGTTTCTTCGACACTGTCTGCATCTGAAGTAGTGGTCGGTTTTATGAAGTGGCACTGACTAAAACAGATTATCTCTATAGCCAGAGTGGAACACCTGACAGAGGACCCACAGGAAGACCTGATCCAGGCAGGAAACCAGGTAGAATTTCACCCCCTCCTCTTTGAAGTAACAGAGATGGATTCAGACCCCTTCTTAGTCTGATACAGTCTACACTCATACATGTAAGTTAGCGATTCAAATCTATGCGGACAGATTGGATTGCGTTTAGTAGTGCTGTTGTATAGTTCTCAGGCTCTCCTATCTCAAATGGGGGCAGCTAACAATAAGGTACAGTTCTGACATTTTTTTCAAATCTAACCCCTTTTTGAGAGACGCAACCATGGGTTGATGGGTTGATGTTGCCACAGTTTTTTGGGTTGATGTTGCCACAACTCTCTATGAAGTAGTGGGTCTCTACAATCATCTTAGCTGACATGATATGGACACCGGGTTCAAATTACACTCACATGGTGAGATTATTTACATAGGTTTTGTTTTGAATGATGTGCTTCACACAAAACACTGGCCAAAGTCATAGAGGTAGACTAATATCAGAGGAGACCGATAATAGTGTGTTAACAGTGCTACCCTTTATCTACCCCTGTGATTGTTTCCACGGTTTCCCTAAGCAGCTTGGGGGGGAAACCGGATATCCAGTGCATCAAAACATCCAACAAATTGTTTTCTTGTGTGACAAAGTGGGGGTTTTTTCGCATGGAGAACTCCTTCCCAACATCTGAGTTTGATTAGGATTGCTGCTCAACAGAAGAGTATCAGAGAAGCAATGCAGATGAAATCAATGACATTCAAAGAACCTGAGCAACAGGTTACTGATCTTCAAACCTGCAACACAATGCTTTCGATAAAAACTAAGGTTAGTTGTTGAAATGCATGACAGGGTGATTCATGCATCAGTTTGATTGACTTATACAGTAGGGGAAGGGGGATACCTAGTCAGTTGTCCAACTGATATGTGTCTTCCGCATTTAACCCAAACCCTCTGAATCAGAGAGGTGCGGGTGGACTGCCTTAATCAACATCCACGGTGCACGGGGAACAGTGGGTTAACTGCCTTGCTCAGGAGCAGAACAACTTTGTTTTACCTTGTCAGCTCGAGATTCGATCCAGCAACCTTCCGGTTACTGGCCCAACACTTGGCTACCTGCTGCACTTTGTGGAAAAACAATATTCTGTTCTCCAGTAGGTCCCCCTTACTAGCTCTGATCTTGCCGATAGCTACTTTATTGAGGAAAAATGTACTTACTATTACTGAGATGAATGCACTAACTGTAAGTCGCTCTGGATGAGTGTCTGCTAAATGTCTAAAATGTAAAATGTCTCCCCTGGTTCTGTTTGTCCCTCCCTGCATCAGGTTTACAGGAAGCAGAGTATAGTACAGGGGAAGTGAATGATAACATTAGGTTGTTTGTACAACACCAGATTAAGTGCTGAGCTATCATACTGGAAACTGGAAGACATGGCCAGAAGGGATCAGACAGCAGACTACCAGAGAAGTAGTTGGAGCTCTAACAACCAGTGGGGAAAGAGGGGGAGGGGCATCTTCTCGAGTGAGATGACAATCAGATTAGACAAACAACCATGTAAGAAATGGGATTCAGAGGAATTTTTGTTGAATAATGTTGTTTTGCTGTTTTTTTAAACTTTTATCTCACTTGATGGACTCAGTGAAGTTCTGTGTTTGTTTTTATCACGTTTTCCATACATATAGCTCAATAATAATCCACAACATCTGAGAGGTTCTGGAAAGGCAGCCATAACATATGATCAGAACTGACCATACTATCTATCTTGTTATTAGCATATGTATATCTAGCTCATTGACTTCCAGAACCTATCCATGTGTGTATGACCAGAAGTGTTACTTCTATACCAAACAAGTGTGTAAATGTGCTTGTGAAAGTGATGTGTGTTACCATTGTATACCAATGAATTCAGCACAGTGTTGTCGAGACCAGATGTACTCTCTCTCTCTGGTATCCCCACTCCCATGCCCCTCGCTCCATCCCCCTCCCCAGAGTGCCTGCTTGTAGCCCATGGTTTGTTTGGCCTCTCTCACTGCCTCGGATGGGTGGTAGGGATTCCAGTCGTCTCTGGGATGTTAGAGACAGTCTAAAGCGTCTGTGATGCAGGTACTGAAGTCATGCAAGACCTGAGCCAGATTCCCAGTGGGTGAATAAAGTCAAAAGGCTGAAGTCCAAAACCACCAGAAATAAAGTGTCACATTTATTGATGACAAAAGTTGGGGTCTTACAATAAAACTGTATCTTTAAAGTAAAGGTTTCACTCCTTACTGAGCAGTGTCAGGATCTTGAGAGACATGCATGACACTTCTTTGGCTGTGGTGGAAATGGCTTTAGCATGACCACCATAACACAAGATGTTTGATAGGTAGGTAAAGAGGAGGGAAAGGACCGGAGATATGGCTTTTGTCTGACAATGTGAAAAGGAAATGAAACAAGGAACAAACCAGACATGAGACCTAGATTCTTTGAAGGGTGAAATTGACTGACACACGGAAGGTCTACTTTGGGTTTTAAAAGCCTAGTAAATCACTTGTGTTATAACTGAATGTATAGCGTGTTGTCTGTTTGTCTACATCTTTGCCTGACTTGGTTAGACCTTAGTTTTGTGGTAATTTGTCAGGATGTTCCATTAATTCTAGTCATGGTCAAGTCCTAAATATCGGAGCAATACTGCATCAATAATGCAAATGTTTTATAGTGTTGTTTCTTTGATCTGTAATACGATCAGGTCTATAATTATTGTCACCCTTGATAAAGATGAGCAAAAAAGACTGAATAAATAAATAAAATAAATAATACAAATACTGAGCTGTATTGTACGCCCCAAACATTTAAAAAATGATATTATTTATACTAAAACAATTGCTCAGAGAAAGAGATTTTGTTTAAAAAGTAACACTGAAATATATAAAAGACAGGGGTCAAAATGATTGGCACCCCTGTTTTCAACACTTTAGCACCCTCCCCTTGCAGGGATAACGACACTGAGCCTTTTCTAAAATGTTTTATGAGATTTGAGAACACGTTGGCAGGGTTCTTAGACCGTTCCTTCATAGATTAAGATGAAGATGACTTCATCGGTCAATTGCACCCAAGGTCCAACCTGTATGCATAGGACATATACAGGTTTTTGGAAAGGGGTGGGGGGGGGGGGGGGCTGCCACATTGGGAACCCAGGGGGCTGTTGTTGTGTGGGGTTAAGTTCCTTGCTCGAGGGCACAACAGCAGGCAATGGCATCTAGGACTTGATACCAGCAACCCTCCGGTTGCCAGCTCACTTCCTGATAGATTCCTTTGTCAGACCTGGGATTTGAACTGGCAGCACTCCGGTTGCTGGCTTGCCCTTCGAACTAACCTCTAGGCCACCTGCCGCCAAAGAGCTCTATTTTCATGTCATCTGATAATAGCACTGGTTCCAATCTAAGTGTGAATGCTGTTGATTTAAAAAATATATTTATTTTACTAGGCAAGTCAGTTCAGAACAAATTCTTATTTTCAATGACAGCCTAGGAACAGTGGGTTAACTGCCTTGTTCAGGAGCAGAACAACAGATTTGTTCCTTGTCAGCTCGGGGATTCGATCTTGCAACCTTTCGGTTACTAGTCCAACGCTCTTACCACTGGGCTATGCTGCCGCCCCAAATTGAACTCCAGGCGATGCTATGGTCAGATGACATGAAAATAGAGCTCTTTGGCCTCAAGTGGTGGGTTTAGCGTCGTAAAACAGAAGAACCTCATACCTAATTTAACATATGGTGGTGCGTCTGTTATGTTATGGGTGTCACGTCCTGGCCTTAGTATTCTTTGTTTTCTTTATGTTTTTTAGTTAGGTCAGGGTGTGACATGGGGAATGTATGTGTTTTTGTAGTGTCTAGTGTAGTTGTCTAGTTATGTCTATGGCTGCCTAGATTGGTTCTCAATTAGAGGCAGCTGTGGTTCATTGTCTCTGATTGAGAGCCATATTTAAGGCAGTCATAGACATTGGGGTTTTGTGGGTAATTGTCTGTGTCTATGTTCTATGTTGCATGTGTGCACTTAGTTTATTTATATAGCTTCACGTTCGTCTATTTGTTGTTTTGTTTTGTTTTTCTTCTTAATAATAAAGAGAAGATGTATTTTTCACACGCTGCGCCTTGGTCCACTCTCTCACCCTTAGACAGCCGTGACAGAATTACCCACCTAAATCGGACCAAGCGGCGTGTCAAGCGGCAACAGGACCCACCTACACAGGATTTCTGGACATGGGAGGACGAATTGGATGGTAAGGGACCTTGGGCTCAACCAGGAGAAAATCGCCGCCCCAAAGCTGAGCTGGAGGCAGCGAAAGCCGAGAGGAGGCGATATGAGGAGGCAGCACGGAGGCAAGGCTGGAAGCCCGTGAGTACTACCCAAAAATGTCTTGGGGGGAGGCTTAAAGGGAGTGTGGCGAAGTCAAGTAGGAGACCTGCGCATACTCCCTGTACTTACCGTGGAGAGCGAGAGTACGGACAGACACCGTGTTACGCAGTAGAGCGCATGGTGTCTCCTGTACGCGTGCATAGCCCGGTTCGGTACATTCCAGCTCCACGTATCGGCCGGGCTAGATTGAGCGTTGAGCCGGATGTCATGAAGCCGGCCCAACGCATCTGGCCACCAGTGCGTCTCCTCGGGCCGGCTTACATGGCACCAGCCTTACGCATGGTGTCCCCGGTTCGCCTACATAGCCCGGTGCGGGTTATTCCACCTCCCCGCACTGGTCAGGCGACGGGGAGCATACAACCAGGTAAGGTTGGGCAGGCTCAGTGCTCAAGGGAGCCAGTACACCTGCACGGTCCGGTATTTCCGGCGCCACCTCCCCGCCCCAGCCCAGTACCACCAGTGCCTACACCACGCACCAGGTTTCCAGTGTGTCTCCAGAGCCCTGTTCCTCCTCCACGCACTCGCCCTATGGTGCGTGTCTCCAGCCCGGTACCACCAGTTCCGGCACCACGCACCAAGCCTCCTGTGTGTCCCCAGAGTCCTGTGCGTCCTGTTATTGTTCCCCGCACTAGCCTGAAGGTGCGTGTCCTTAACCCGGTACCTCCAGTTCCGGCACCACGCACCAGGCCTACAGTGCGTCTCAGCCGGCCAGAGTCTGCCGTCTGCCCAGCGGTGCCTGAACTGCCCGTCTGCCCAGCGGCGCCTGAATTGCCCGTCTGCCCAACGGCGCCTGAACTGTCCGCCTGCCCAACGCCGTCTGAACTGTCCGTCTGCCAAGCGCCGCATGAACTGCCCGTCTGGACTGAGCCTTCAAAGCCGCCCGTCTGCCATGAGCCTGCAAAGCCGCCCGTCTGCCATGAGCCATCAGAGCCGTCCGCCAGACAGGAGCCGCTAGAGCCTTCCGCCAGACTGGAGCCGCTAGAGCCTTCCGCCAGACAGGAGCAGCCAGAGCCTTCCGCCAGACAGGAGCAGCCAGAGCCTTCCGCCAGACAGGAGCAGCCCGAGCCTTCGGCCAGACAGGATCAGCCCGAGCCTTCCGCCAGACAGGATCAGCCCGAGCATTCCGCCAGACAGGATCAGCCCGAGCCGTCAGCCAGCCATGGCCAGCCCGAGCCGTCAGCCAGCCATGACCAGCCAGAGCCGTCAGCCAGCCATGACCAGCCAGAGCCGTCAGCCAGCCATGACCAGCCAGAGCCGTCAGCCAGTCCGGAGCTGCCGTCAGCCAGTCCGGAGCTGCCTTCAGCCAGTCCGGAGCTGCCGTCAGCCAGTCCGGAGCTGCCGTCAGCCAGTCCAGAGCTGCCGCCCCTCAGTCCGGAGCTGCCGCCCCTCAGTCCGGAGCTGCCCCTCATTCCGGTGTTGCCCCTCAGTCCGGTGCTGCCCCCTAATCCAGTGGGGTTAATTTGGAGGGTGGCCATTTGGAGGAGGCTACCAAAGCGGGTATTGACAATGGTGGAGTGGGGGCCACGTCCCGCACCCGAGCCGCCGCCATGATGGGGCCCACCCCGGACCCTCCCCTTTCTATGTCAGTTTGTGCGGTCGGAGTCCGCACCTTTGAGGGGGGGTACTGTCACGCCCTGGCCTTAGTATTCTTTGTTTTCTTTATGTTTTTTAGTTAGGTCAGGGTGTGACATGGGGAATGTATGTGTTTTTGTAGTGTCTAGTGTAGTTGTCTAGTTATGTCTATGGCTGCCTAGATTGGTTCTCAATTAGAGGCAGCTGTGGTTCATTGTCTCTGATTGAGAGCCATATTTAAGGCAGTCATAGGCATTGGGGTTTTGTGGGTAATTGTCTGTGTCTATGTTCTATGTTGCATGTGTGCACTTAGTTCATTTATATAGCTTCACGTTCGTCTATTTGTTGTTTTGTTTAGTTTTTCTTCTTAATAATAAAGAGAAGATGTATTTTTCACACGCTGCGCCTTGGTCCACTCTCTCACCCTTAGACAGCCGTGACAATGGGTCTATTTTGTTTCCACTGGTCCTGTGGCCCTTGTTAAGGTCAACGGCATCACAAACTTTACCAAGTACCAGGACATTTTAGCCAAAAAGCACGTTGCCTTTGCCAGGAGGCTGAGATTTGGCCACAAGTGGATCTCCAGCAGGACGATAACCCCAAGCACACATAAAAATCCACAAATGAATCATTAATTGACCACAAAATCAACATTTTGCAATGGCCACCTCAGTCTCCGGACTTAAACCCCATTGAATTGAAGAGAGCAGTCCATCAGTGCAGACAAAGGAAATCAAGGACCTGGAAAGATTATGTATGGAGAAATGGTCTAACATTCTCCCCAATGTGTTCTCCAATCTCATAAAACGTTTTAGAAAAAGGCTCTGTGTTGCTATCCTCGCAATGGGAGGGTGCTGGAGTATTGAACACGCGGGTGCCAATCAATTTCACCCTTATCTTTTTGAGATTTTTTTTATTACTTGTTTAACAAAATCTCTCTCTGAGCTATTATATAAGTATAGAATAATATCATTTCCCTTTTCTTTTTTACATGCAATACAGCTCAGTATTTGTGTTATTTATTTTATAGTCTAATATAATCTTTATCAACGGTGCCAATAATTACGGACCTGACTCTATTTTAAGGGTACATCTCTGTCGTATTGATACCACTCACGATGAAAGGATAAAAAGCAAACTCCTCAGCAAATATCTATTTCTAAAAAGAAGAAAAGGCCCTAAGGAAACAGATGAAGACAACACTCCGAGCCTCACCTTTTAACGAGGATACCAGCAATGGTCAGAAGCACCCAGGTGGCATTGACAAGACTGAAGTCAATAGAGACCTAACCTGTCTGGCAACACTTCCACCGCTGAAAAAGGAAGACCGCGAAAGACAGGAAAATATATGAATATAAAATATACACAAGATAGGGCGAGAGGGGGATATGGGAATAGAAAATGAGAGGAGAGAAGTTGAGGAGAGAGAATTTCCACAATTCACTCCAAACCTGTTCTGAGCAACTGGTAGGACTTGGACTCGGAAGGGGAGGGAACAGGGTGAGAGGGAGGGGTAGAGGAGAGAAAGAGAGAGAGAGGGATAGGAGGGGAGAAAAACAGCCTCTCCCTTACTCTATCTGACACACACTCACCCTCACACACACAGACACACACAAGCAACTAAGCAACATTAAAAAAAAAACTCACACACATAGATCTTCAAAGCCAACTGGCTTTCATAGACCGCCAATTATCCTAAGAGATTACATCTGGGGGGATTGCGTCAGATAAATAAGGTGAGAAGAGTGACAAGACCCAGTCACCTCAGCGCAGCAAGACAGACAGGGAGAGTAACTAACTCTTCAACAAGAGAAGCAGCACGCAGCCACTCCACTCAAATGGACTCAGCTCAGAGAGACGGAAAAAAGAGAAGGAGAGCTCCAGCTCACACTCTACTCTAGCTCAGAGGGACCAGGACACAGAGACCCAGCGCTCCCATTCTCACTTCCCCCACATAGAGGAGCACAGCACACCAAGAAAGAGACACTCCAGCTAAGAGGCTCCATTATACAGACAAGTAACTTCAGAGGAAAATCCAAAGAGACCAGAAGAAAAGCAAGGATTACATGATTCCTTTTTTCCCCTCATCCGCTGATTCTTCATTTTGATGAGAAACAGCTGTAGTGTTTATCTTGAGATTTGTTTTATTTATTCATTTTTTTGAACATTTTTGGTGTCTCCCCGTCCCCTCTTCTAAACCTCCCCTTATCTCATCCTCTCCAGAGGTGGTAGAGGTAGCTTCTCATTAGTATTGTACGAGGAGAGTGAGCGGCAGAGGGCGAGAGGTGCTGGTTTCCCAGTTTTGAGTTATGTATGTTGACACATTCCTTTGGAACACGGGAGGAATAAGCAGCAGTAAGAGCAGCGGCAGTGTTGTCGTCGTCATCCGCCGGGGGTTCCATCTCCCGCTCTCAGCCCTTCTCCCTCTCCCCCATCCAGCATGGTCCTTTCTGTGAGCTTTTCTCCAGTCCTCCCAGCTCCAGTACAATGTGCATATGGACAGTGACTAAGGGTGCCGCCGCCTGGTCCTGCATTCGTCTGTCCATCCTCTCAGTGCTGCTCGTCCTGCTGCTCTGTCCACTGCCCTCCACGTGTCATCCGATTGCACCTGGGGTCGCCACTCGCTCCGTGGCGCGCTTGTCCAGGGCTGCCAACGCCTCTTCAGACACTGTTGTGGGGCGGCATGTGCGCAGCTATAACCATCTCCAAGGAGACGTGCGCAAGAGGAAACTCTACTCCTATCAGAAGTTCTTTCTCAGGATTGATAAAAATGGCAAAGTCAATGGCACCAAAAACAAAGACGATCTCTACAGTAAGTAACCCCCGGAAAATATGCACTCACTCAGCTTATGTTTTGTGAGTTTTGCCTCTTTTCTCATCCCTCTCACATGTGAGTCCCATAGAGTTTGGTTTCCCCCCATTATTATAGCACTGCTCTCTGGTTCCCTGCCTTAGATTTGGCTCCACTGCCTCCACACATAACACGAACCTTACCTGGTATTGTGGTGGGCATCAGTGGGCATAGATGTGTAGCCTGTGTTTCGTGTCTCTGCCTGGGCAGCAGAAGGTTCTTGGATAGTGGAAGCAGCATGGTTGTTGCCTCAGTAATTCAGTGGACTTTCCTTTAGAGCACGTCTACTGGAACCAATTAGAAATAGCCCGAATAACCCTTTTCTCTCTGAGAAAATATCTTAGGGATCACATCCCTATATGCTTTCTTTGGTGACTTATTACATTTTATTATTACAATGTTATATGTAATAAAACTAGTGCTACTAGTGGCAAATATAGTGTTATCATCAATTGAGGTTTTCTTCATCATCATCACTTCCCAGTTGCATAGCTGTGTCTGTCATGGGCTGACATTAATATCTGTATCGAAGTGCTTGTATCCATCCACACCCCTGCTTAGAATGATATCTCTCAGCTCATCGTTATACTGCTCTAATCACTACACTTGCCTGCCTGGGTACCGTAAAGATTACTACGCGGCGAGCGATACCCCAGACACCCCAGCCAATGCTCGTAGCACCTGGCCGCCACACGCTCTCTCCAAGCTGGTTGTACACTTTCCCGTCAGTGCGCTGTGCGCACATTGGCCCTAATAAAAGAAGGCTTTGCCATGTGGAGCCCATGTGTGGCTTCTCTTCTCAGACAGTGCCACTCAGACGCTGAGGCTCTGCAAGACATGGCTGAAGGAATTTCAATTAGCAGAGCGTCCTCTCGCCTTCAGCACACTCAGAGTTTAACCATCAGAAGCGGATGTGTCAATAACCACCAAAGGTTCAAGGTTTGAGATCAGGTCGCGGCTATAACACCTAGGCTTGATCTACCCTAAAATTACCCTTAATGCTTCAAAACATTTAGACAGAAATGTAATACATAGATTTTTTGAAATCCACTTTACAATATGCTGTAGGGGCACCTTGCTTGTTTATGGAAAGATGTCAGTTAGAAAGAGAAAGAAAAACAAGAGAAGTGCGTAGTGTTTTGTGGTGAGTGTCCAATGCATGCTGCATGTGAGTGGTTCCCGCCAATAGCCCACCACATGTGAATATAATGCGGTTGTCATTAGCTCCCACAATGACCTTAGGCACAAGCCTGCCTGGTAATAATTCTGAAACCAGATGGACAGAGCACTTCTTAGGGAATTCAGATCCCATGTTGCCCAAATACGGTCCCGTCTGAAGTGTAGCTAGACAGGGCTAGGAACGAATGTCTGGGGGGAGGCAGAGGACCTGGGCCCGTTGGAGGCAAAGTGAGAGAACTACCAAGGGGTGATACATCTGAATCGATCAAAACAGCTTGGACACGTGCCACTTTTAAACACAAAACATTTTCTATGAATCCAAAAGAAAAATGCCCACCAGGTTGCAGTATTGTTCTCTGTCTCTCTGACTTGAAACCTTGCTGTGAAAAGTCAAAGATGTGGCATAAGATAAGATGATAAACACCTCTTGGTTGATGTATTTGGAAACTGCAGAAACTACAGGTGAGACTTCAGACTGGTATTTCAGGTCTCCTGGTTTGGTCCTAAAAGGGAGACTTGTTGACTAGTTGAAATGTCTCAGAGCAGCAGAAATATAGAGAGCTGCTGGGTAATGTTACTTCTATTTGTTGGTGGTGAAGTGGGAGATGCTGGGGTAGCGATTGTTTTTGTCCTTGCCCAGCAGTTTGTCCAGTCATAAACCCTGGGACAGCTGAAAAATGTGCAATAAAATGGTGATGAGTACATGTTCATCTAGCCTGTCAACTCCTCTTAGTCTGGTAGTATCCTGCAACATCATGGAATTCATTTTTGGGTTAAAATTAACCAAATATTAGAAGACCTTCCTCATCAGGACAGAGACTGTAGTGTGTGGGAACACCCTCACTTCATTATCTCCAGTTTCGTGCTGTTCTGAAATATGTTCACTTGGATTGTCTCCAGCATGCGTGAAAATGTGTCATACTTTGTGAGGCAAGGCAGACATTGAGAAGGTGTGTCTGTCTGTAAACTCAGATGTCATTGTAGACTGATGCGTGGCAGAATATGGTGAATTTGTCTCTAATTACATAGAGTATGACCAGTAGACATTGCCTGGCCAGGCCTCCACTGCCCACAGAATTGTAGCCTGTTAGGGTCTTTATCCTCTGCAGCTTTGATATGCCCATGTACAGAGGCTAGATGTTTACGTACGGTGGAGTCAGAAGGCGAAAGAACGAAAGATCTTCTAATTAAATAAAATGAAGTCTGATAACATAGCTTTTTGAAGAGTGATATGATAACCATTGTAGAAATACGTAGGTAGGTAGGCTACACTGTCGGAGTACAAACCTGTGCTCTTAGAGCCTCTTTGTGTGCTGTGTTGGTCAGGTCTGTGCTGCACCACGGCCGGTGTGTTACCCAGCCCCTCTCTCTCTCAGCCCTCTACAAAAGACCTATCTATGTGCTGTTTGAAACCCAATCCAGACCATATTGTGTGATTCCCTTTCAGAATCCATCTGCTCAGTACTACAGTGTCACACTGTTCTTCTGCACGTTACTCTCCACTATTAGAGTATTATAGTATTAAGACACTGCATGTGGGAACCAAGCAAACAAACTGCTTATTTTCATACTGAATTATTCAACATGTCCAATGTATTTTCTGTTCTAATCTAGAATGTCACTGACCAATAAGAAACGGTTTATAACAGATTGGTGTTGGTTTTTTCTCTTAGTGATTTTCTCTGATTTGGCATCTGGACCCCACTCTCCCTGTCCTCTCCCTTCACTTTGCTTATCAATGAAAGAAACTGGAATCGAAAAAAGCACTCTCTAATAGACGACTGAATTCATCCACAGTGGACTGTGGTCTGCAGTTATATACTTGGGGATACTGGGGAGAAGGGGGTCCGGCTAATGAACATCATTAGACCCTGACAGTTTTGATTGAGGGCAGTTTAGGGTTCAACTGCAGGTTGGATCGTGAGCTCCACAGAGTCCGACTCTTTCCAATCATGTTGCCGACTTTGTGGACTGTCCAACACAGAGGGGTGAGGCCAGCAGCCATCTATCCTCCTCTCACCCTACTTAGCCCTCGCTCTAATCTGATGCTGCTGAATTAGCATTGCAGGCAATCCCTGACAAAATGGCCTGTTCTAAAGCCAAACTCATTTGTTTTTGTCAAGTACTAGTGCATTAGGAGATTGTTGATGTGTTGAGCCCTGGAGGAGATGCTGGTGTACAGCAAGCACAGTGAATAAGTAGTATCAGCACTTCTTCTGTCATGTCATGGTCCACTCCTTTCCTTGATGTAGACAAGGACCCTGGACAAGGTGCTGTTTCATTTTATATTGCAACATTTGATACAGATACCTCTAGATCCATATCCAATGAAGTCAAACTTGGCTGAATCCTAAGCTCCTTTGACTGACTCAAAGTGGCCCTATAACTATCCAACCTGATAGTGTTTGTTATCCTCTGCTGTCCTGGCTGGTTCTATAGCATTTCTATCATCATTTCTTCGAAGATTTGTGAAAGGAAATGGTTCTGACAACAGGAATCCTCTTAAGTGCTGCAAACGAGGTCTTAGTAGCATAGAGGATGGGAGGGCTAGGTAAACCTAGTACTTTTATGGTTCGACAAGACCATAAATGGGGGATGGGGGCTCTGGTGTTCCATGGCTCAGCAGTAGAACCCCGTCGTTGCAAAAGAGCTAAGAAATTGGCTATAGACTAGTGGTACCTATGGCAATGGACTAATATGACTGGTTGGTGATGAACAATCAAAAGGGGCGAGGGGATGTTGTAGAAATATTATTACTCCTAATAGTTATGTGTTTATGTTGCCCTTTTTCTCAGCCCATAGTTATAGTTTTTGGCTCTTACATGCTTCATCGTGAGCCTGATGGTGGTGTTGGAACGCAAGGCTGTGTGTTTTCTCACTGGTTTGTGTTTCTCCTAGCAAGAGTGTGGTTGTGTGTGTCTTTATAATGTGTTTATGAGAGGATAGCAAGAAACCATGATGTGAAATGTGTAAATGTATGTTGTAACTGCACCCGTCTGCACCACATGGATGGCACTCTCTCTTGAGTGTTTTCCTCCTCTCTGTGGTTATAGTGCCCGTGTGAGGTTCTCGTGGGAAATCTTAACCACACAGGCAATAAAAGTGAGTTATGAGGATTGTGTAGATGTACAAAAGGTTAGTGTCAGTGCTTTAAAAAATCTATTTGACCCTAACATCTTCATAGGCATTCTCTTTTCTGATTCATAAATAATTGTTTGGCCAGGGGTTTAGAGAATATGCGGGATGTGTCTAATTGACTCCTACGTCCTGTCCTTTTACACTTATAATTAGAAGCAACATGTTTAGGGATTGTTTTAATCTAGGCCTTCAAAGTTCCAGGATAAATTAGTACACAGGAGTTCTTTTTTGTTGCATTGCTTTTTGTTGTTGTTGCATTGCTTATGAAAATGGTAGTACGAACAGTCTATGTTACGTAGCATAACAGTATAACAGCAGTTGGTAGAGTACGGCGGAGTGTGGGTTTGATTTCCGCCGGACCACCCATATCGAAATGGGTGCATGCATGACTGTAAATGGATTTGGATAAAAGCATTTGCTAAATGGTATGTATTATTATTATTATTATTATTATCCCCATAATACCTCCATCAATGGAAGAGGCTGCAGCCTTATCCAACAGGAAGTCATTAAAAGCAGACACCGCTGGCACAGGACACCCACGCCTACACCCCCTACACCCCCGGGTTGTTAGACTTGTGTCGACACTTTCTGCCTTTAGACCTTTCCAGCAGTATCTCCCTTATCAAAGGGGAAGTTGGAGCTGTTTAAACAGGTTGTGCATTCACATAGATTTGTGAAGGCCTACTGTACAAATCGGATTTGTTTAAAGTGTGAAAGTTATAATTCAATGATTGAAGGCAAGCCAGTTCTTTACAAACTTAAGAATTTATCATTCGCTCATCTTCAACTAACCCCTCTTGAACAAGAAGGTTGTCCAGGGAAGCCTAGATTTGTCTCTCAAGTATCTTATTGTTTCTGCCCCCTCGTTTGCCCTATTTAGAGTTCAACATGGAGGTATGGATGTCCAGATGTATGACTAACCTTTGACCCCATTACTTAAAGAGAGGGTCATTTGTGGCAGGGTTGGTTTAAAGGAGAACACCACTGTCTCCCCACTATCATTTTGTCCTGTCTGTCTCTAACAAGCTGCAGTCAGAGAGTGAGTGAGTGAGTGTGTGTGTGTGTGTGTGTGTGTGTGTGTGTGTGTGTGTGTGTGTGTGCGTGCGTGCGTGCGTGCGTGCGTGCGCGCGTGCGTGTGCGTGCTTGCGTGTGTATGTTCAAATAAGGAAAGCTAGCAGTTTTCATATTTTTCTATGCGGTGACTCTGACCAAAGTCGCAGGGGACAAGGGGGAACTGAGGCATCGCTCTCTGTACTCACAGTTTTCCCCTATTCTTTAAAAATCATTATTTACGCATATTCTTTCAGCGCTTCCTGATATTCACCCATCAATTTACTGTTGTGTCAATCATTGACTCATCTCAACATTTTTGTAATAAAACACAGACATCGTGAACCGCATGCCACTATACCATCCAGCCACCTCTTTATTCTGTCTGTCAGCAACCTCTCTGGAAATGTCAAAGCTTCATTGGGCAGTTCTCTTCTCTGAAGAATGGATTATAATTCTCTGGAATTTTAAATTGTCAATCTTTGTTTTGATTAACTGGTTTTGAGTTTTCAATGTTTACCTTATGTGCGTATTCAATACCCTCACAGACGTGCAGGATTTGACTTATTCCTTAAACCAAACCAGAAAGTCAAAGGCTCACAATTCATCAGAATGATTCAACAGAAGAGCAACTTTTGAACATGCCGTCAGCTCTGCAATAGTATGTTGCTGCCCAGAGCACAGGATTGGTAAAGATACATGGCATTTTCTCTATTTTGGAAGATGCATTGCTAAATCTAACCTGGTAAGAAATCAATGGTATAGGCCAATGTAGTTGAATGGTAGGCTGTCCAGGTGAAAGAAATGTGAGCATGTTTCATGTGTTTAGGTGCTGCAATGTTACAAACATTCACTAGATTAGGTCAAAGTCGCAAATCATTGAGAACCACAGACATCACAACACATTCAAGATGTATGTACACACACATACACACACACACACACACACACACCGAGTGTGGTGGGACAGATGGAAGTCTGCGAGAGAGAGAGGAGAGAGAGTCTTAATAGAATCATCAAAGGTAGCGCAGGGAGACCAGTGCTCGGACCAGAGACGCATCTGGACAGCCCGTCCCGTTTTAAAGGAGCAGGCAGGAATGCCAGCTAATTACCCATTGCGTGCGCAAGAGGCAGGGACGTGGGGGGGGGGGCACTAGGGGGGCACTAGGGGGGCTGTCCTGAGGCAACTGGTGGCTGAGCAGGAGCCCTGGATCTTATCCGTCACAGATCCTATATCCAGACCCCCACTGCTTTACTGGCCACTAATGCAACACGTTCCCACACTGGACCAACGCTGGCCCAACACTGTCCTCATCCACATGGGTGCCTGCTCTGACATTTACGAGAGGGAACAGAAGCCTATGTGCCGCCACGTGTGTGTTTGATGGTGACAGAGTAAAGTGTAAAAAAGTATGTGTTACATACTCGAATCCTGCCCAAAATCTGGAGGGACCTAAGACAACAGATCCAACACAACAACCAGAGGAACAACCAGAGGATAAGCTGTTGATGCACTTTCAGCAGGAAATGTTGAAAGTTGTGGTGATAGGCTCTGGAGAGGATTAGTTTGTTAGGCCTAGTGCTTGAGTGCTGCAGTGCATTGTACTTTCCCCAGCAGTAAAAAGGCATCTGGACTTCAAAAACATGGGACCTTAAATCCCACTGACCCCGGGTTCATTACGTAACATGCCTCAAAGAGTCTATAGAATGTCCAGAACTATCGGAATCACAACATTATGTTTACCCATTCATACAGTATGCAAAATGCAAGAAAGGTTATAAATGACCTTGCCAGATCAAACCTGCAAACACACATTCATATGGTAAGCACTCAGTGCCCGATGGCACGTTTTGACATTTACTGGCATAGGTACTATGCTGCAGAACCAATAGCATTGGATAAATCACATTATCTGAGAAGACTGCATTTTTTCTGAAACCACCGTGAACATCAACATGCATTTCATTTGGTTTGCAACGTCCTTAAAACCACCATTGACACAATACACAGTGATACTATTACCCGGCATTGTAAGCTGATCTCAAACCATGCTAATGTGAATGTTCTATCTCAGAGAAATCTAATGCTATCTGTTGGCTGGAAAACAGAGCTCAGGTATTTGAAACAACACATTTATACTCATTACAGGTGATCATTTTCTTCTGAGTATCTGGATTTGCTTTTAATCATGCTTTGCTGGCAGGTTTAAAATCACACACAGCTCGACAGTGTTTCTCCCATGTAAGACTGCTGTTTATCCATGTTTCAAGCAAAGAAAACAATATTGACAGTAGGATGGATAAGAAGTATTGGATGTACAACTTCTGTGTGGAGATGGATCTAAAACACAACTTAACAGCCTCATGAAACAAAAATGTATAACTTAACTGTCGCTAGGTGAAGATGTAGACAGTGAACAGGTGATGTTTTCATTGGATGTTGCTCACCGTCCGCTATTTAGCGCCAATAGGCTACATTCACACCACATCCATCACAAGCTCTCGTCACATTACAGCCATGAATAAGTTGAAAGCACCATCCTACAGATTTAGCCAGTCACCGATGAGTTACTAGCAATTTACATGAGTAACCCCCATCGTGGTGTAAAATATCTGTGAAAAGTGACTCATAAACAAAAAATGATTGAGTAGTCGTAAATTACAATGACAGTGGATGGCGAAAACATCCTCAAGTTTTCTTTTGCACGAACCTTTTGACGTCTTGTCCAGCTGGAGTGGGATATTGTCCGACTTTATCTACCCCAATACTTAAATTACTCACAAAGTATACAATTCCCACAAAGCCCCCACTGGCGTTTGTGTTTCTCAATGGATCTAGTGTTCCTTATGCCCTTAACGCTGAAGTCCTTCCACGGATATGAACCCCTGTGTCATAGTGAATTTGACAGATCGTCAATCAGGCTGTCGCCAGTTGTTGGAGGGAAGATCTCTCGCCTTAGATGTTAGTCACTCTTAACCACAAGTAATGCAAATCAAACTGGTGATTGTTGAGAAGTGGAAACAAAACATGAAGGACAGTTTTTGTACAGAAACCTAACAGTCTTAGAAGTGACACATTTTGTATATTTCTGCAAAGACCATTTGAATTCATTGTTTTAATATAATATAGAATTGTTTGAATTGTCAGTTTATATCTCTAAAATCCCAACATCCTCCCTCGTGTGAAAATAAATCATAATTTTCTTTGAAAGTTGTACCTCAAGTGGTAAAACCGGTTTTACAATTGAAAACGCAGACGTTTACACGTATCTAACCTTCTCATATCCAGTCGTGGCCCATACAATGGGAGCAGAGCAGCAATATAATCTTCAAACGGACCTAAGATAAACTGGGGAAACACTTTTACAGCCCTCCCTAACCTTAAGTTCATCTGGAGTCACCACTGACCATGTTTAGGAGTCAGTGGGGAGTTTGTAGGGGAGATGAGGGGTGTAGAGTGGGGTTGGTGGGGGGAGAGCTGTGTTGTTCTGCAGCCTAATGAAGCCGGCCCCTCAAGAGAGCCCAGACCCTGCTGCACTGATCTCTCAGGAGCCTGGGAGCCAGAGGCCTGTGGAGGCCAGATCAAAGGTGCGAGGCACTGCTGTCAGGAGCCAGCCCAGGGTCAAACCCAGTTCCTCAGCCCCCCCTGCCCTGCCCTGCCACTACCCCAGCCCCTGCTCTGCCCTTCCACTACCCCAGTCCCCCCTCCCCTCCCCTGCCACTACCCCAGCCCCCCCCCCCCCCCTTCCCTGCCTCTACTCCAGTCCCCCAGGCCCCTCTACCACCATTAACCCAGCCCCCACCCTTGCCCTGCCACTACCCCAGCTCAGGCCCAGCCCCAGCCCCTTCTGCCACTACCCCAAACCTTCCTGCCATTACCCCAACCCCTCCTGCCCCCCCCCCCCCCCCCCCCACATCTCCTGTCAAAACCCCAGCCCCTCTTGCCAAAACCCCACCCCCTCCTGCCACTATCCCAACCCCTCCAGCCCCTACCCCAACCACTCCTGTCACTACCCCAACCCCTCCTGCCACTTCCCCAACCCCTCCAGCCCCTACCCCAACCCCTCCTGCCACTACCCCAACCCCTCCGGCCCATACCCCCAGCCCCAACCCCTCCAGCCCCTACCCCCAGCCTCAACCCCTCCTGCCACTACCCCAACCCCTCCTGCCACTACCCCAACCCCTCCAGCCCCTACCCCCAGCCTCAACCCCTCCTGTCACTACCCCACTCCCTCCTGCCACAACCCCAACCCCTCCGGCCCCTATCCCCAGCCCCACCCCTCCTGCCACTACCCCACCCCCTCATGCCACTAACCCAGCCCCCGTTTAATAGGACATGAGCTGCCTCTACACCCCTGAATCTGGAAGGTTAATAGGAAAGACTTGCCTGTCATAAGGGCAGCAAGTTAGGTTCCCCAGGACAATTATGCACACACTCTGGGTTGACGACATTGGTGGTCTTGTGGCATCTAAGCTGCTTAAACTTTAGTATCGAATTGATGCCTGGTGTTGATGAGAAAAGGTATTTCTCTCAGAATACGGCGTGCATTGTATGTTCTATAGTAGTGTGTAGTCTTCTATACAGTTCACAGCGATAGAAGTGGTAAGTGGGCTCAGTGGTAAAGCTGGCTGGATGAAGCTACAAATGTGAAAGCATTGAGGTCATTTTGACAAGATGCGATAACGGGAGTTCTGTCACCCTGCCAAGAAACCACGGCCTTATGTGGAGATAGGGGGTCTGTGGGGGGAGGGGAGGGGAGGGGAGGGGAGGGGAGGGGAGGGGAGGAGAGAGGCCACCTACAGAGCCCAGGGTAGAAGCCAAGGCTGCTGCCGATGGGAGTCACACCAGGCAGTTGACTTGACCACCCAATGGACAGTCAGCCAGCAGAGCTGAACTGAGCCACCAGAAGACTGTCTGCTCTCCAGTAACGCTGTAATTAGCAGCCATAGCCTCTGCCAATGGTACTGTAGGAGAAACCCAAGAAACACAAATTACTCAAATACTGTGAAACCACATCGACCAATTGAGGTTGAAAAGAGAAAGAAGTCAGATGACTCACCTTATCTAAAGAAAGATATTTCAGAAATGTTTTACCTGCACTCATACGGTATCTCATTACACCATAAACACACTGCCTCTTCTTGTGTGCAGCAGTAAATTCCTTTAGTGAGGCAAGCAAACATTGGACCTCAAATCTAGGTAGCACAAATACAGCTTCATAGAGTGAAATGAGGCGGAAAACTGATTTTGGACTCTTATATAGTCTTGTCCATACTGTATCTGGAACTAACCCTTCATTAGCACTGAAGACTGCAGTCGACTGTTACAGGACCTTGGGGCCTGGTTTTTATTCATCTGCCATATAAAACTAACACAGTCCTGTTATATACACAGGTGTTTGTCTTCGTAGTTTCTGAAAAATGTTGATTGCAGAATGTCAGCACCTTTTTTTCTTGTTTGTTAAGAAAACTCTGCTTATTACATTTTCAATATTGGTCATAAAACTGTTTCGCTGCACTTAAAAGTTCACCCTCACAAAATAGAAATAAAAGTTTTGGGCGATGTGCCAACCAGAGGTAGAAAAACAACAACCCCCCCAGGCATAAAAAGAAACCAGAGTGAGGAGACAGGAACGGGGCAGAACGGAGAGAAAGATAGAGGGAAACAGACGCGCAGAGATAAGCCACGGACAAGAGAGAGAGGAACGAAGCAAAGAGAGAGATAGAGTAAGGATACTCGTTTTACTGTTGTGAACAGAGGGGCTGAAGAGAAATGGGTCTGGCCCTGTGCTGTGCTGTTCTGTCCTGTGCCGAGCTGCCAGGAGCAATATGTTTCAGTCTCTGGTCTGTTCAGTGCCGCCCTCAGATAGAGTATTGTTGCAATTTAAGCCTTTTGTTACAGCCCTGCCTTTCAACTCCAGAGTACAGGTGAAGGTTCTGGTGACTGGCAAGGGGGTCATAAAAAAGTGTTTCGCTTTAACGCACCACATCAAACGGCCCAAAGCAAAAGGCTAAAACAGGTGCCTGACTTTCAACACGACAGAGATAGATCTTATTTTGACATTGCAAGCTTACCTAAAATACTGCAGTGTCACTTATATTACAGGGGAGCTCAGACTTGAAACTTGTTTTGAACCATTCACTCTTGTGCAGATGGTGAAGGTGTTTGTGGCTGTGTCTGAGATCTGGCATGCCTACTACTTACTGAAACGACATACAGTGTACTAATAGTACGACATACTACAGCAATTCGAACGTACTGTTTAGTAAAGCTAATGCATTAAGCAGCAAATATTAGCATACTAGGCTCATCCTACTGAGAATTTGTCATCTAAAGCGAAATTGCGTTGATTCTCGCCTTTTGCTAGTTTTGGTGCAGCGCGTCCCCTCAGCTGAATCGCAGCTGTTATCAAACATACGTGTCTGGAAAGACAAATCTCTTCCTTAATAATGTGCAGGGAATTCTACTAGGTGAAACGGCGAAATGAGTTTGACATCCTGGCATGTATACAACATTTTAGGAAATTCCACGTAATATAAAACTTATTTTTTTCACATACCCTAAAATGCCAATTTAGAACGCAAAGACGGGTATTCCTGAACGGGCCTGTATGTTTGTGTGTTTAACTGTGAGTCAGTGTGAGTTTTTAAAGTAGGTGCATGTCTTTGCAGTGTATTTTATTTCTGTACAATTTAGTTGTACGTGGTCTCCATACACCTGTATCAATTGGCATTGCCTCTCTCTCCTTCTCTCTCTCCCTCTCTCTCTCCTTCTCTCTCCGTCTCTCTCTCCTTCTCTCTCTCCCTCTCTCTCTCCCTCCCTTTGATCAGGGATTATTCCCCTCTAATCCCACTGACTGTCATCCAATTTCTCTTCTCCTCCTTTCATCCCTCCCTTCCCCTCCCCTGTTCATGAACCTGAGGGAAGGCAGAGAAGCAGAGACCAGGCCGGATAACCTTACCACCACACTCAATAGCTGTGTGCAACCAGAGCCCATACGGAAGGGGCTCTCTCACGCCCGCTGTGTATAAAGAAACCTGTCTAATCCGCCTGTTGAGTGGTGGCCACACCGCTTGTTTTGCCGGTTCACAGGTGCAGATAAAACCTCGCCGCCAATTCCTACTAAATGGTTTAGCTTAGGCATTGACAATGTACTAGGAGTTCGTTTTCACAGTACGGGGACTGGAATGTCTTTATTTTGTACACTGCATCAATGGAATTATTCATAGTTTTATGGTGTCATGAGTTTTATACTAGCACTTTTAGAAGTATGCTTATATGTTTTCACACTCCTCCTGTGTTACACATCCAAGGTACTATTTCAGTCTTCGACTGTGGAAGAAAAAGTAGGGGGTGGGGAGTCTGAAAAGAGGTCATGACCTTTGAGCAGAATCCACAGCTGCAAACTGTATTGGTTCAAAGTAGAAATTGGTTTACATGGGAAAGTCCATGGCAGGGGTAGACTAGAGTCCCCAAGTGAGATAATCTTACGCAAAACTGTTAACCATAACATGTAACCCAGTACAGGGACAGGACACAGCCCAAATAGGAAGATATGGAGAGGAACGATATGTCCAGTTGAACAAGTACTTATGGGTAAATGCCTGAGCAACTTATCCCTGATCAAAGAATCCTGCAACAGCCCTCCTAAAACGGGGTCCCCCCTTGTCTCAGGCGGTCCATAAAATCACACCAGGACAGCAGGATGTTACAAATGTGTATCCCAGGAGTAAGAAAGAGGGATGGCACGAATAAAAGATGTCAGCGGGGGGGAGAGTGAAGGTGAGTCAGTGTCAGTGTAGACAGGTGCCATTAACTACTCTGACTCTGGCCTGTCAAAGGCCACCTTGTGAGGCGATATCTACTGTCCTCTGACCCAGGCTAGGAGGCTCCACACTGGGCCAGACCAGCCACCTCCCTGCCTCCCTGCTTGCTACAAAGACCAACTTCTACCAGAATTGGTCCTGAGCTAATCCCCCCTAACCCATGATAGCTTTATGGGTTTATATAATTGACTTTAGGATGAAGGAGACTGGTTTCCACATCTTAAGTCCCTAATTGGTTCAAGAAACATTCAGACTGCAAACTGATATGGACATTTTGGCTTTCGCCAGCGTGCCGCTCCACTCCAAAAACAAACAAAGCAAAGAAATGGTTTTTCCAAGGCTTAGCCCCAGCCAACGCCTCTCACTCAGGGCTTATGGCCCGTTAGCATGGGAATGAAATGGCGGCTCAGCCTGTCTGTTCTCCATGACTGGCACAGAGACACACAGCCAGGCAGCCAGTCAGTGGTTTACTGAGGGGGATCAAGCAAAGATGATTGTGATTATTCAAAACATGGTCAGGGATAACAGGCAGGGACAACAGTGTGACTCTACCCCCCGGTGTGACTCAGTAGACAAGGCCTGCAGTTATTATACCTTTTTATGTAGATTTGTTCAGTAAACATACTGGAAAAGACGGTAGTAACTGACAACATCATGGACTACAACATACTGTATCCACTTACATTCACTGTAACACTTAATCAACTGGCCTGCATGCTATAACAGCAATTATAAACTGGGTAGTTTGAGTCCTGAATGCTGATTGGCTGACGGCCGTGGTATATCAGACCGTATACCACGGGTATGACAGAACATTTCTTTTTACTGTCCTAATTACGTTGGTAACCAGTTTATAATAGTAATAAGGCACCTCAGGGTTTGTGGTATATGGCCAATATACCACGGCTAAGGGCCGCGTTGAGTCGTGCCTAAGAACAGCCCTTAGCCGTGGTATATTGCCTTATGCCTTATTGCTTAAATAAACAGTGGAGCCTAACTGTATGAGGTCAAAAACACAAACGCTGCCAGCTTTTACAAGCATTCTTTCTCAATGCAGTTAAATTATTCAATGACTATCACTTCAGTGTATTGGCCTGGTATAACTTACCTATAATGTGTCTGTGTGTCTTCCAGGTGTGCTGGAGATCAAGTCAGTGGATGTTGGGATCGTGGCCATCAAGGGGCTCAGCAGTAACTTTTACCTGGCAATCAGCAAGAAAGGAGAGCTTTATGGCGCGGTAAGTTTAGCCTGTACTGAAATTCACACACAGAATAACAATATCCCTACAAAAACTGGAGCTAATTATTTGGCTGAGTATACAAACCCCCCATTAGACTGATTCAGTGTTCAGAACACTCACTAGTTAGTTGCCAGGTAGTGTTTTTACACTGCCACCTTACTGTTGAAAATAACTCTCTTCCATACTATACTCTCCTAAGGAGCTGGCTCCTTTGATGTTGTGTGAGAGCTCTTCTCTCCTCTGTCCCCGGGCCCTTAGAGACGCCTGGGGTTGTTTTAAAGGACAGTTCCACTCCACTGCCCGTAAATAATCCCCTAGTACAAGTCGGCCCAGCCAAAAGAGTTGTCGTCTTGGAGAAAGTAAGCCGAGACGCCCCTGCCGTCCCTCTTTCCCAAACACACAGATCCTCCCATATCCCACACCATGCTTGTGCTCTGCTCTATTCAGACCAGAGAAACACAATACAACAGCCCCCATTCTACTAAAAGCCCTCAAGGGCTACCGGTACTGTTTCATGTGCTCTCACACATCATCTGAAACATAACAGTGAAAGGCTGTTACTACGGCTCTCTTAGTAGTGAAATCAGATGAAATGAGACACAAAAAGCATTCTAGCTAGGGAACACAATTCCCATGACGTATTTTAAAGTGTCACACCAAGGTACTGTCATTCACTCAGTAAAGCATTGGTGGCATATCTGTCCCTCATTACACAAGTATTATATTATAGTTAGCTGGTTCTACATTCATATATTCCATTTTGTGGGAGATTATTTTCACACAAGTTTCCATGAGAAAGAGGTAGCCGAACGTGAGTTGAACCCAGGGCAGTGTTTCCAAAATATTCTCATATGATTTGGGAACATTCAGTTTACTTCTGGATTCAATTTGAACAGCTGTGGCTAAAGAGCATTTGGGAAAGGAACATTCTTTACGGGGTCACGACTGTATCCCTTTTTTTGTCTAGTTAGTCAGGACACTAAATGACAAGAGCAGTCTGTTAGAAGTCTGATGAACCCCACTGCCATTATGCAAGAATGTATTTATATTGTTGTTAACTTGCCTTATTGGAGCCAACCGACCTGGATATCTGGATGAGAACCTCTGCTTAGTGAATACATGATGCAAATGTAGACCCCAGTTCCATTGCCTGTGCTGCCAAAGTTGTCGAATCACTCACAATTTGTTTTTCTTGTTTGTTCACCAGAGGGACTTTGGTGTTGACTGTCGACTGACCGAGCGGATTGAGGAGAACAGGTACAACACCTATGCCTCAGCAGAGTGGCGGAACAAGAAGAAGCCCATGTTCGTGGGGCTGAGCGCCAACGGCAAGCCCATGAGGGGCAAGAAAACACGAAGGAAAAACACTGCCACCCACTTCCTGCCCATAGTGGTGTAGCCACCGCATTGGACAGTTCCGTCCCCTGGGAATGTTTCACTGCACTGAGGAAAGACTGGGAACCATTAAAGACATCATGGAGTCATATGCAGTCAATGTTTTTGATTTGCAAAGACTATACGTATTTTCTGGAAGGAAGGCACTATGTAAAGGAACTGTTTGAACTCATTGTCGCGGAGTCTGACTGATGATGGCACAGATTTGTTTTTAAGTTATGATTCGGCACAGGAGAAAATATGAAACATTTTTCTGTGCCAAATCATTTTCAATGGGCGAACTGTTGGAGACAAAACTGAATACTGAATAAGAGGACAAAAAAAGGACACTGATTCAGCGTCACTGAAGACAGGGTCAAAGGGCAGAGTGTACCATGTGTATTTGTCTGTGTGATGATCTGTGGATGCAGTTACATGTATTTATGCTGTACTAACTCATACAAGGAACTGAAATTGACACTCATGCTTTGTGACAGACACGTACAGTACTGGAAGCACTTGGGTGACTTAGGTGTGATGGAAGAGAAGCTGGGCCGTGGAGTGAGTCAAATGCAGAGAATTTAGTCAAGTTAGCACCATAGCATAAACCTTATTAACATGCAAGTTCACTGTATTGGGTATTTCCATTCCTTTACCTGACTGCTTTAAAATAAATTATTTATTTTATGTAATATTTAAAGAAACCAAAAAGACCAAAAATATGGAATGGACAAATTCATTATTTTTTATCATTTATGCTCTTCTTTTTAAATACTAATCTATCGTTTAAACATGAATAAAATGAATATATTTCTCTTTACTATGTATAATTGTCTATTTGTAGATGTACACCTATTTATTTCACAATACCACAGCACTACACAGCACAGATTATGAACTGTAGGTGTAAACTCAGCTTTTGTTGTTCTTTTACTATAGCAGATGCAAATCACATGCCTGTATCAACAGCAGTATTACGTGGTCAGAGTAACAAATGAATGGCGACTGTGGTATGCTTTTTGACATATCAACTTACAACTACCAACCCTTTCATGAATTAGTTGGGTAGGCTACAGGTATGAAAAAGGTCTGATTTCCTAGCAGTTGGAGCAGAAGGAAGGAGCTGTTTAGAAGCTCGTCAAGACGCCAGAAAATCCAATAAGTAAATTTGACAGCTTGTTCCTAAATTCATTCATAACTCAGGGATTGACTTTGTGGTTTCACAGTGGAAAATTTAGACAAACAAACAAACCTCAAACTGGGGTACATTCTGTGCAAGATTCATATGCCAGCCAGTGTTTTTAGAGAAAACAAGGAGCGGACCCTTAGGAGTTCGCAAATTCTTAAATCCTTAATAACGGAAATACAGATAAGGTAAGGCTATGGACATTGGACATCTACAGCCCACAAAAATACAAAAATCGATAACCAGCCAAAGAAGACTACATACAGGAAATACAATGTGACAGTTTCAGTCTGCTTAACAGATCTTGCAGTTTACAACATTGCAGAGATTTTACCAAAAACAACTGTAACATTTCAAACAGAAGAGAAGGATTACTGCAACATAAAAAAAACATTGTATTCTAGAAGCACTTTTCTTCACATTCAAAGCATCAGATATCTCATTGACATCAGAAAAATATTTGTTTTTGAGCTAAATTGTGAGTAGTTCAGTTGTTTTCACACATTTCAGACCGCATAAAGTGTTGATTTGGAGTTCTTCATTGAGTTGTAAAGGATACATCTGTTCTTTTATCTCTTCCCAACAAAGGGTACATTTAATTTGGAGCGATGACCATGAACATGGCCTGTCTCTACTTAGGGAAGACATTTCTTCTTTAGGAAAAAAAGCTTTCTCGAGGTGGCATAGCAGCAGAGCACGTAACACCTTGACCTGTGATGTACAAATCATGTTCTTTCCCTCTGCCTTCCTAGGGAGGCGAGGGAATATGGTATAACATACATATTAGAAAGTTGCTTATGAGCTGATTCTAATTATGCATGGCGTAATGTTTTATTTCTTCTCCCCGTAACCTCCAGGCCAGTTCCAGCAAATAGCAGGATCAGACAAGCATCAGGACACACTAACACAAAACACACACATACAGTTCACGCACCATCCCCACCATCCCCACCCGAGGGCGTGTTCAGGATTGGATCAATCACTATCAATACTCCAACATCTGTTGCTTTCTGAGGTTATTTCTGAGTGAGATGGAATCAAAATCTCTCTCTGTTGATCATGTGGTGTTTGTATTAAGGGACTATATATTTTGTTGGACTCAATAATCCAAAATGTGTAATAGTTATGTCAAGCGTGATTAAGTATGATGCATTTGAGGACACTTCAAATTGCCTTTCCTCTTAACAGGACATTCAAGCTCTGTTTATATGATTACTTGGGTGTTCCGTAAACTACATATCATGTACAATTAGACTGAAATGTATTCAAGACACTAGCAACATGTTTTTTTCCTTTATGAAATTCAAGGGCTAACATTCCTCAGAAAAAGTGTTTATTTTGTTGTTATTCTAGATTGTAGGCCTAAATATCTGAATACCAGGTTCAAGCTATACTTTTTATAGTACATCTATTACATAACTTGTCTTAAACATCTATATACACTTTTGACACAACACTCCAAAAGCAAGTCCTGCTTTGTTTTGTCTTATCTTGATTATTGTCTAGTCACGTGGTCAAGTACAGCAAAGAAAGACCTAGTTAAGCTGCATCTGGCCCAGAACAGTGGCACCTTTTCTTTGTAATCAGATGGCCAATATAAATACTATGCATGCCAGTCTCTCTTACCTAAGAGTTGAGGAGAGACTGACTGCATCACTTTGTGTAATATACATTAATATATACATATATACATAATACATACATTAATTTGTTAATCGTTTGCAGAGTCAATTTACACACAGCTCTGACATCCACACTTACCAGACATGCCACCAGGGGTCTTTTCACAGTCCCCAAATCCAGAACAAATTCAAGAAAGCATACAGTATTATATAGAGCCATTATTGCATCTCATATTGTTCAAATGAACAGCAAACCTGGTTTAAAAAAACAGATAAAGTTACACCTCAAGGCACAACGCCTCTCCCCTATTTGACCTGGATATTTTGTGTGTATGTATTGATATGTAGGCTATGTGTGCCCTTTTCAAATTTATTTGGTTCTGTTCTTGAGCTGTTCTTGTCTATGAATGTTTCGTATTATGTCGTGTTTCATGTTTTTTGTGGACCCGGGAAAAGTAGATGCTGCTTTTACAACAGCTAACAGGGATCCTTATAAAATACCAAATACCAAAAATGTGTTTTCTGATGTCTTCCGGAAAAGGTACATATCAGTGTTTTGTTGTTTTAAGGGCATTCAGTATAAAGTTGCTGTTCCCTTTCAGTCGGTCACTCGGTATGACATACTATGGGGAGTCAATGACCAATCATATTCACCTGAAGAAACTGAAATCACGCCTAACGGGCCAATAGATGCCGAGCCCCAGCTTGCTGGCTATAATACCAGAGCTCAGATTCATTTCCTCAATTCTTTGTTCTTCAGCCTGTCTGAAGGAACAACGTGGCATGCATTATACAAACTTTTCAAGAACTCGAAGACTACGAGATTCGGCTCCGACTTAGGTGTCTGTTAGTGGGGGAAAAGTACTCATCCTCCTAGATGTTGCGAGTTTTGGGTCTTGGTATCTGTTTTTGTGTTTGCTAAAAGCTAACTACTTTCTGCTTTGCTTGTGTATCCAGTGCTTCCTTGCTCAAGTAAGATAGCCAGTGTTAAGAGTAAATTCAAAAAGGCTAACCGGACGAGTTTAAACCTCTGACCGTGCCCTAGGATATATGGTTTCGCAATGAAAATTAAAGATACTCAGGAGTGCTGTCCTGTTTGCCTGGGGTGGAAACACGCTCAGGAGGCTTGGGCTCTGACCAGTTTGTGTGACCATTGTCTCCGGCTGAGATCAACATCCATTGGGCATCAGGCTCACCCTGTGAGAAATTTTGGGCTGCTGGCAAAGGGCTTTCCGGTGAAGCGACCTCGGGAATGGGGTTGTCTGCAGCCGGGAGAGAGCAGCAGTGGCGGTCGGAATTTATAGGGTTGTCATCTCAGCCGAGTGAGGCTCATTTCGGTTTCTCTGGCAGTGTTCAGAGTCGGGGATGATATACTATTCCTGATTGGCTATGGAGGGTTGTCAGAGTGTGAGTCCGATGACATCAGTCCAGGGCAGCCTAAAGCCACGGCTTTGGATTCGGTGGGGGAGAGTGAACCATTGGTGGTTAATGTACCTTTTTTATGGAGCTGTGTCGTAGGGCGGTATATCATCTGGGGGTGGATTGGCATTCTTCACCCCCGCAGCAGAGTTCCTCCAGGTTTGGGGAAAGGTATTTTCCTTCTGTCCCTGCAGTGGTGAAGCATTGCTTACCCCTGTTTAAATATTTTTCAGATGAGCTAAAGGATCCCCCGCTTTCAGCCAGGCTGATGCTACAAGGTTATGGCGAGTTCATAAATGTAAAGGGTATGGAGGAGGCTTGGCTCATTTGTACACCTCCTATGGATATAAAGCTGGCATGTTACTTAGCTCCAGAGGCTAACAAGTGGGCTAATGCTAGAACGGTGCTTCCGAATAAACAGTGCTGGTTCTCGGCGGATCAGCTGGACAAGTGTACTAGGCTGAGGGCATGGCGGCCCGGCAGTTGAATGTGCTCACATTGCTGCAGATGTATCATATTGATTTGCTGCAAGAGCTGAATAAGACCGTGGAGGCGCGGAAGCCGGTTTCAGAGCTTCTCTGCTACTGCTAATTTTATGTTACGAAAAGTATGGGGGCGATGGCGGTGACTCAGCACCACCTCTGGTTGATGTTGTTGCAGATTCCTGAGAGGGACAGGCAGATGTATTTAAATGAGCCAGTTTCGTCAACAAAGATGTTTGGCTCGGCTATGCAGCCCTTGCAGGCCCGTTTCAAGGAGAAACTAAAGCAGGATGCAGCTCTAAGGGTCCTTATCACACTAAAATCCTTCGCCGGGCTTTTGAGGCATAAAGTTTCTGAGGCGTAAAGGGTCTAGGCCAGAAGCGGGTTGCAGCTTCGAGGATGGTTTTTGACCGGTGTTTTTGATTGGTGCTTCAGGGCTGTGGTGGATGTCTTGGCACGCCATGCTGGGTCGAAAGAGAGCAGAGTGAAAGCAGATTCTTCCACTGCGTGGGGTGAGGAGCAGACCTTGCGACCCTAGCTGAAGGCTGGGGGAAGGGGCAGATTCTCGGGGTCCTCCTCCCCGAGCATTTACTGTGGCAACAGTGCTCCCAAGTGGCTCTGTCAATGGGGGCAATGAACTGGTTGCCAAAGTACCCGAACCCGGTGTGAGCCGCGTATCAAAATGGCGGTACCATGAAAGCACATTGTTTAGAACCAAGGTTTCTCTGTGTTCAGTGGTGTGGAAAGTGCGGTAATGTCCAGGCGTGGGAATAATAAACACAGATCTCTCCCCAAATTCAGACACATGGTTGTGGAGAGTGGAGTGGTGGATATGAAAACAAGCATGACAAAAACATTATTATCCCAGTCCTCAGGGTGGCGGTCTGGTCCTTCAGGAGATAATGTATAGGAGATTGGCAGCGTGCTCCGTCCAGTGGCGGGCATGCACAGTTTCACCATGGGTGATGAGGATGGTGACAAGAGAGTACGGTTTGCAGTTCGCTGTGCGTCTTCCTCCTTTTCTTGACGTTATTAGGTCAGTGATCCCAGAGGTCCTTAGTGCCTGTGTTGAGAGAGGAGATTTCCTCTCTCCTTCAAATGCAGGCTATTCGGGTGGTCCCCGTGTCAGAAGTACAGAGTGGTTGGTACAGCTGGTACTTCTTAGACGGTTGAGTCCTATCCTGGACTTTTTTAAATTAAACAAACACTTCAAAGTTTGAAAGTTCAAAATGCTCACACTTCGCCGGCTATTAAAGTCGGTGCATCCCAGCAATTGGTTCACGGCCATAGATCTGAGATGTGACTATAAAGTTTCTGAGGTTTCATTTCGAGGGTGTGGCCTAAAAGTTTCTGGTCCTGCCTTTCGGGCTCTCCCTATTGCCCCACACCTTTTCTATTTGACGAAGGTGACTTTGGCACTGGTGCGGTCTCAAAGGATCAGAATACTGATCTCGTTTTGGACTCCGAATCATGCTTTTCTTTCACAACAGAAAAGGGTCGCATTCTGGCTCGGTCTTGCTCGGTTTCAGCTGGGGCACCGAGTGCCTTTCCGCTTGTGCCTGTGGTTATTGAGTGTGATGGCTTCTATTATGATAGCTGTGGTGCCTCTGGGACTTCTGTTGATGGGGGGTCCTATCTCTATGGAGTGGAGAGACTGCACCCCTTGGTGGTTGCCCAGATATGGGACTGGTTCGGCGGGGGCAACATAGATCTTTACGCACCGCAAGAAAATGTGCATTGTCATCCGTTCTTCTCATTGAAGGATCTGGGCACTCCAGTGGGAACGGTTGCTTTGGCATAGCAGTGGCATCGGACTCTGATCTATGCATTTCCTCCAGTTGATCTAATTTAGGCCACCGTGGAGAGAGTCCGTTAGGAGGGTCTGTTGTTGATTCTGGTGGCTCCCCGTTGGCCCAGACAACCCTGGTTCCCGTAGATCATCTGCCTGTTGGGCGGGGACCCGTGGAGGGTTCTGTGTTGTCGGGATCTATTGTCCCAGGCCCATGGGAGTATTTGGCACCAACGACCACAGATATGGGATCTTTGGGTTTGGCCCATGAGAGGTTGAATTTGACAGCTAGGGGTTTACCCTCAAATAGTGACTATGATTATACAGTCGGCGAGTGAAGCCTCTACAAGAGGGTTGTATACATATACGTGGCACGAGTTTGAGGGTGGGTGTCAGGTTAAAGGAATTTCTCCTTTTCAGTGCTCTTTAACGGACATTTTGATGTGCTTGCAAGAGCTTTTTGAGCAGGGCATTTATTTTTTCACATTGAAGGTTTATATGGCAGCCATCTCAGCGTGGCATGTAGGGATTGACGGCTCTACCCCGGGGTCTCATCCTCTGGTGAGGCGGTTCCTGAAAGGCGTGCATCGGCTCAGACCAGTGTCTAAGACTATGGCACCAACCTGGGAACTGGCTTTCGTCCTGGATGCTCTGTGTGAGCCTCCATTTGAACCATTGGGAGTCTCTAGACCTGAAGGTCCTTTCTTACAAGACTGCCCTGCTCATGGCCTTGGCGTCGGCCAAGCGCATTGGGGATCTCCATGCACTATCAGTACCTCCTTCCTGTTTGGACTCCAAAGTGATGCAGCTTTTGCTCCCAAGGTTATGCCTATGTCTTACTGGCTGTTCCCTTTTTCACTTCCTCCATTTGCTTCCAGTGAACAACGGAGGTTGCATGGTCTGAGTATGGATGGATAGGACCAAGGATATCCGCGTTTGTGACCAGCTTTTTGTCTGTTTCGCTAATCCGGCTAGGGTAGGGTGCTTTCTAAGCAGCGTCTTTCTTATTGAATTGTGGAGGCTATCTCCCTGGCATATGACAGCAAAGTATAAGTGTTGCTTAGCGGTGTGCGTGCTTACTCCACTAGGGGTGTGGCGGCTTCTTGGGCATTGTTCAGGGGCATGACAATTGGTGATATCTGTGCTGCAGCGAGTTGGGGTTCCCCACATACCTTTGTGAGGTTTTATGGCTTGGTTGTAACTGCTCCCAGTGTGGCTCATAGTGTTCTTATGGCTGGGTCCTTGAGTAGGTGTTAGGCAGTGTGAAGGTTGCACATTTATCCGGGCTACCACAGTTCCCTGTGGGTTTGAGCCTTGGGCTGCCGTGGCAGCGTGTGAGTACACAGTTTCCAGGTCACTGCAGGCTTCATGTGGGTTTGAGCCTCGGCCTGCGGTGGTTCATTGACTCTTATCGATGCTATGTTGCGCGTGTGTCCGCTTTATCAAGTCATGATAGGTGTTCTGTGGTTTTGGACTTGCGGTTCCTTGTATGAGTTCTGACATTTCAGGCTCGCAGGGTAAGTATTGTTCTTGGAACCGTGGGGTCTATGGACTTGGGCTGCAGTGACAGCTTGTCAGTGTGCGAAGCCAAGTTGCAGCAGGTTCTGGTTCCCTATATGAGGATCTGACACTTCAGGCCTCATGAGGCTCTGACACTTCAGGCCTCCTGAGGATTTGACGGTTCAGGCTTCTCGCGTAAGTATTAGGGAAGAAGTTGGCTCCGTAACCACTTTTTGGAGCCGGTGGAACCTATGTGTGCTTGGGCTGCCGTGAGTCTCCTAGTTTGGTACCCTCTGAGCCTGCTTGGGGCGTAATTATATGTCCCATAGTATGTTACACAGAGTGACTGACTGAAAGGGAATGTACAATTATGAATATAATTACTGTTCCCTGAAGGAGGGAACAAGGTATTGGCCCCGCGCCATCAGTGGGGTTGGTCTCGCTGAGTGGTACTTAATTAAGAGTGGTACTTAATTAAGGAAATGAACGCGAGCCTCGGTATTATAGCCAGGAAGGTGGGGCTTCCGACGGTGGGCTCGGTGCTGCTGGGTGTGATTTCAGTTTTATTTAGGTGAATATGATTGGTCTTGACTTTCCATAGTATGTTAGACCTGGTTCCCTCCTTCAGGGAACAGTAGTTATATTCATAACTGTACATTTTGACTTCATAAAAACCTGTGTGGACCTCAAATAAAATCCACACCGATGGCTTCACACATTCACAGCTTCTCTGTTTGCTCAAAGGAATTTGCGGCTTCATGACCAAACCACAGGACCAGCTGTGAATATTTTATCCTGGACAGCTCACTTTCCGATGCTCTGGTGGACAAGGCAGTGGATTTGAATAACTCTGACAGCCACGGTTTTGGTGTGTTTTTGGAGGTCGGACACAGGGGTGTTGGTCCGAACCCAGGGAGCTCCAGGAACAGAGGTGAGTCTGGGACATCCTTGATGAGCATGGGGTCTGTGGGTCTCTGAAGAGCCTCTTGCCTTGCTTGATCAAACGAATCAAATGGCTAGATGGACATTTTACTGCATTTAACTTCATATTTAAAGCCTGGGCCAACTCAGACTGAGTCTTGGACCTCTTCAGGATCTCCTGAGGACTACAATTTTGGTTCAGCAGGTGTGTCAAACATTTGCCTTGGCAAATGAGGGGGAGAGGGGGAGAGGGAAAGAGGGTATATAGAGAGAGAGAGAGCATGTGTCACTTCAGGTTCATTTGCTTTTTCTTCACACCTTTGATTCAAGCCGTGACTGAGGCATGCAGATGTTTGTCTATGAAGAGCTATAAATCATTGTTCTAAAATTCCATATTGTAATTTTCTCCATGCTTATGAAGTTATCCAAATACAGACGCTTAATATTGATGTATTGCTTTGACTCTCCCAAGTGTTGGAGGTTCAGACAATATATGATCCGTGTCAAGCCTTTCGGAAAACATGCCATATTTGGCTCATCCAACCAAGACTCTAAAGCTTTTCTAATAAGTAACAATTACTGTTGTGACCAGCGGAGCAGAGGCCTTAGCTTTGGCTCCCTCTGGCCTTCCTGATCGGCTATCCCACAGGCAGGAGAAATGTGCTTGAAGTCTAAATGAAAATAGATTTGTTATTCTTGGACCCGTGACACTGGCGTGATGTTGTTACCCCTGGAAGCACAAGCACACGCGACTATTAGCCTTGATCACAGGCAATTACTGCAGAGTGAACATGGCAAACGTTAGTAATGACATTGGATCAAATGTACACCAGTATATTTGGTACTTGTGTCAGTAAACCCTTATAATAGCATTTCTCTACTAACAATGTTTTTGAAAAACAGTGAATTGGGCTGATTAAAGGGCCAACGACTAACTGTTGCAGCCCTTTATGAAAGGCTGCTTTGGCTTGGGCTGTAATAATGCATTACAACTCTGTGTGTGCAGTGTTCATTAGAAGTCAGTGCTGATCCGCCTCCAAGTCGTTTGACTTTGAGTCTCAGCAGTGTCTCGGTGGTGTGAGTTTGTACATGGCTTGTGACACGGCGGAATAACTTGGCTGATGGAACGACCAGACTCTTCACACAGTGATAAATCTCCCCTCTGCTGATAGTTTCTCTCTCAGTTTAGTCCTGCAGCTCTACATAAATAGAGTCCATGCAGGGAATCAAAACACATGGACCATGTTTAAATTCTTAAAAACTGTTGATTGCAAAAGACTTACAAATTACAAAACGTTCTACATAATTTCCCAAAAAAGGAAAATCTGCAAAGAGAAGCATGTTTATGCAGCAGTTGTTGCCAAAAGCAGTGACACAATGCATAACCTCTAAAAAGCTTTAAATTGTGAGAATGGAGAATACACTCAGTGGCCAGTTTATTAAGTAAACCACCCCGTTCACGAAAATGGTTTGCTCCTACAGACAGTGAGTCAGGTGGCTGTGGCTTTCTATATAAAGCAGGCAGACAGGCATCGAAGCATTCAGTTACTGTTCGACTGAAAGTTAGAATTGTCAAAACAAGTGACCTAAGCGACGTTGAGCGTGGTATGATAGTCGGTGCCAGGCGCACCGGTTCCAGCATCTCAGAAACGTCTGGCGCAGTACCACAGTGGTGTGCAGAATGGTATCTCGGAATGCACAACTCGTCAGTCCTTGTCACAGATGGGCTATTGTAGCAGACGACCACACCAGGATCCACCCCTATCAGCTAAAAACAAGAAGAAGCGGCTCCAGTGGGCATGCGATCACCAACACTGGACACTTGAGGAGTTGAAAAACATTGCCTGGTCCGACGAACCTCGGTTCCTGTTGCGTGACGATTTGGCATAAGCAGTATGAGTCCATGGCCTCATCTTACCTGGTATCAACGGTGCAGGTTGGTGGCGGTGGTGTAATGGTGTGGGGAATGTTTTCCTGGCACACGTTAGGTCCCTTGATACCAAGTGAACAACGTTTCCATGCCTCAAATAATTCAGGCTGTTCTGGAGGCAGAGGGGGGTCTGACCCAGTACTAGATGGGTGTACCTAATAGACTGGCCATTGAGTGTATGTAGTCGCCATGAAACATTCTGTTTAGTTTGAAATAGAGCTGGTATGTATCTGTACAATTTCTGAGTATCTCATTAAATTATTTGTCAAATTTAGTCATCTTTTTTGTGTCTCAGTGGTGATGATGAACAGTAGCTTCAGAACCACGGACAGCTCAGGCTATAGTCTTGCCTTTAACAGAACTATGAAAGTGTGAGACTTTTAAAATGTCACTCCTCTGTGAAAACGTTCTACCACTGTAATGTGATCAATAGTTTGAAGTCTTTTCACTAGTTCGCCACTAAACGTTGATGGTTTTAAGAAACTCCAGTGTAGTTGCAGGCACACCTCCATAATATCTAAACCTAACATGCCCTTTTTGTTCCAGTAGCTATGATTTATTCCTCCTTGTGCTACTGCAAACAGTACATTTAGTAAACCTGGCAAAATAACTTTCTGCTTGCCCCTCTGTGCCTGAATCTGTGTTACGTTTTTGCTGTTTTCTCCCAGGAATTGATCCACAAGCACAGTTCTGTAGCCCCGCACTAGAAAAAAAGGAATCTGAATCGCATTTATAGAACTCAACAGCTAAACAAAAAAATATCAGTATCTGCACTCCAACATTGTACTTCAATATTATTCATGCTACTTATGTAATAGAGTTATAGCTTAGAACACAGCACAAACAAACTGTGCTGTTAGTTTTCTCTAAATTATTGTTTTTGCTACACTCTTCTAAGCTTGGGTAAAGATCAGATTGATTTGATTTGAAAGCTGATGGATTCTGACCAGTTTTTTTATTTAGCTAAAATGCATTTACTGATGAAAACAATCAAATAAAATATATCACATTGCACAACATTTGAGGATGTTGGTCACATTCCATGTTTATGGTTTATGTTCTGATATTCTGAAACTGTTATGCTGGAGATCATATTCCATCTGTCAGTGGTTAAGACAGATAGAGGCCTTTCTGGAACTTCAAACATCTTAGAATAGGAGCATTATTATACACTTTACAGTAACATTGACTAACAGCACCTGATCGGCCATTGATGTGGTCAGTCCCGTGCGCATGTGTGTGTGTGTGTGTGTGTGTGTGTGTGTGTGTGTGTGTGTGTGTGTGTGTGTGTGTGTGTGTGTGTGTGTGTGTGTGTGTGTGTGTGTGTGTGTGTGTGTGTGTGTGTGTGTGTGTGCGTGTCAATGTGTGTGAGAGTATATACAATGGGTCAGCAGATTCCTAATGATACTGTATGCATGTGTAGGTTAACGTGGTGTAAAGTACTTAAATAAAACTACTTTAAAGTACTACTTACGTTGTTTTTTGGGGATATCTGTACTTCACAACTACACTACATTCCTTAAGAAAACAATTTTATTTTTGCTCCATGCATTTTCCTTGACATCCAAACCATTTCTTTATGGACCTTGCTTTGTGCACGGGGGCATTGTCATGCTGGGCCTTCCTCAAACTGTTGCCACAAAGTCAGAAGCACAGAATCGTCTAGAATGTCATTGTATGCTGTAGCGTTAAGATTTCCCTTCACTGGAACTAAGGGGCCTAGTACCAACCATGAGAAACAGTCCCCAGACCATTATTCCTCCTCCTCCAAACTTTACAGTTTGCATTATGCATTCGAGCAGGTAGCATCTCCTGGCATCCGCCAAGCCCAGATCAAATCAAATCAAATCACATTTTATTTGTCGTTTATTCGTCCATCGGACTGCCAGATAGTGAAGTGGGATCCATCACTCCAGACAAAGCGTTTCCACTGCTCTAGAGTTCAAAAGCGGCGAGCTTTACACCACTCCAGCCAACGCTTGGCATTGCACACGGTGAGCTTAGGCTTCGGCCAAGCTCCTCAGTAACAGTTATTGTGCTGACGTCACTTCCAGAGACAGTTTGGAACTCGTATTGCAACCAAGGACGGACACATTTTTACGCGCTACCAGCTTCAGCACTTGGAGGGCCCGTTCTGTGAGCTTGTGTGGCCTACGGCTGAGCCGTTGTTGCTCCTAGACCTTTCCACTTCACAATAACAACACTTGACCGGGTCAGCTCCAGCAGGGCAGAAATTTGATGAACTGACTTATTGGAAAGGTGGCATTCTATGACTGTGCAAAGTTGAAAGTCACTAAGCTCTTCAATAAGGACATTCTACTGCCAATGTTTTTCCTATGGAGATTGCATGGCTGTGTGCTCGATTTTATACACCTTTCAGCAATGGGTGTGGCTGAAATAGCCGAATTCACTAATTTCAAGGGATGTCCACATCATTTTGTATATACAGTTGAAGTCGGAAGTTTACATACACTTAGGTTGGAGTCATTAATCATGAAAACTCGTTTTTCAACCACTCCACAAATTTCTTGTTAACAAACTACAGTTTTGGCAAGTCGGTTAGGATATCTACTTTGTGCATGACACAAGTCATTTTTCCAACAATCGTTTACAGACAGATTATTTCACTTATAATTCACTGTATCACAATTCCACTGGGTCAGAAGTTTACATACACTAAGTTGACTGTGCCTTTAAACAGCTTGGAAAATTCCAGAAAATTATGTCATGGCTTTAGAAGCTTCTGATAGGCTAATTGACATTGTTTGAGTCAATTGGAGGTGTACCTGTGGATGAATTTCAAGGCCTACCTTCAAACTCAGTGTCTCTCTGATTGACATCATGGGAAAATCAAAATAAATCAGCCAAGACCTCAGAAAAAAAATTATAGACCTCCACAAGTCTGGTTCATCCTTGGGAGCAATTTCCAAACGCCTGAAGGTACCACATTCATCTGTACAAACAATAGTATGCAAGTATAAACACCATGGGACCACGCAGGCATCATACCACTCAGGAAGGAGACGTGTTCTTTCTCCTAGAGATGAACGTACTTTGGTGCAAAAATTGCAAATCAATCTCAGAACAACAGCAAATGACCTTGTGAAGAGGCTGGAGGAAAAGTACAAAATTATCTCTATCCACAGTAAAAACGAGTCCTATATCGACATAACCTGAAAGGCCGCTCAGCAAGGAGGAAGCCACTGCTCCAAAACCGCCATAAAACTGCACATGGTGACAATGGTCATACTTTTTGGAGAAATGTCCTCTGGTCTGATGAAACAAAAACAGAACTGTTTGGCCTTAACGACCATCGTTATGTTTGGAGGAAAAAGGGGGAGGCTTGCAAGCCAAAGAACACCATCCCAACCGTGAGGCACGGGGGTGGCAGCATCATGTTGTGGGGGTGCTTTGCTGCAGCAGGGACTGGTGCACTTCACAAAATAGATGGCATCATGAGGGAGGAAAATTATGTGGATCAGTGCCCTGCAAAAGTATTCACCCCCTTGGCATTTTCATATTTTGTTGCTTTACAACCTGTAATTTAAATAGATTTTAATTTGGATTTAATGTAATGGACAAATACAAAATAGTCCAAACTGGTGAAGTGAAATGAAAAAAAGAACTTGAGTCTGCAACACCACTAAGCAAGGGGCACCACCAAGCAAGCGGCACCATGAAGACCAAGGAGCTCTCCAAACAGGTCAGGGACAAAGTTGTGGAGAAGTACAGATCAGGGTTGTGGTATAAAAAAATATCCGAAACTTTGAACATCCCACGGAGCACCAATAAATCCTTTATTAAAAAATGGAAAGAAAATGGCACCACAACAAACCTGCCAAGAGAAGGCAGCTCACCAAAACTCACAGACCAGGCAATGAGGGCATTCATCAGAGAGGCAAAAAATAGACCAAAGATAACCCTGAAGGAGCTGCAAAGCTCCACAGCGTAGATTGGAGTATCTGTCCATAGGACCACTTCAAGCCGTACACACCACAGAGCTGGGCATTATGGAAGAGTGGGCAGAAAAAAATAAGCAAACATATTTGGTGTTTGCCAAAAGGCATGTGAGAGACTCCACAAACATATGGAAGATGGTACTCTGGTCAGATGAGACTAAAATGTAGCTTTTTGGCCATCAAGGAAAACACTATGTCTGAACCTAAGCATGCTGCTAAAGCAACACTCGAGTGGATTAAGAGGAAACATATAAATGTCTTGAAATGGCCTAGTCAAAACCTCAAACCAATTGAGAATCTGTGGTATGACTTAAAGATTGCTGTACACCAGCAGAACCCATCCAACTTGAAGGAGCTGGAGCAGTTTTGCCTTGAAGAATGGGCAAAAATCCCAGTGGCTAGATGTGCAAAGTTTATAGAGACATACCCCCAAGAGACTTGCAGCTGTAATTGCTGCAAAAGGTGGCTCTACAAAGTATTGACTTTGGGGGGTGAATAGTTATGCACGCTTAACTTTTCAGTTTTTTTGTCTTATTTCTTGTTTGTTTCACAATAATAAATATTTATGCATCTTCAAAGTGGTAGGCATGTTGTGTAAATTAAAAAATCAATTTTAATTCCAGGTTGTAAGGCAACAAAATAGGAAAAATGCCAAGGGGGGGTGAATACTTTTGCAAGCCACTGTATATTGAAGCAACATCTCAAGACATCAGTCAGGAAGGTAAAGCTTGGTCGCAAATGGGTCTTCCAAACGGACAATGACCCCAAGCATACTTCCAAAGTTATGGCAAAATGGCTTAAGGGCAACAAAGTCAAGGCATTGGAGTGGCCATCAGAAAGCCCTGACCTCAGTCCTACAGAAGATTTGTGGGCAGACTGAAAAAGTGTGTGCGAGCAAGGAGGCCTACAAACCTGATTCAGTTACACCAGCTCTGTCAGGAGGAATGGGCCAAAAGTCACCCAACTTATTGTGGGAAGCTTGTGGAAGGCTACCCGAAACGTTTGACCCAAGTTAAACAATTTAAAGGCAATTCTACCCATAACTAATTGAGTGTATGTAAACTTCTGACCCACTGGGAATGTGATGAAAGAAATAAAAGCTGAAATAAATCATTCACTCTACTATTATTCTGACATTTCACATTCTTAAAGTAAAGTGGTGATCCTAACTGACCTAAGACAGGGAATTTTTACTACGATTAAATGTCAGGTATTGTGAAAAACTGAGTTTAAATGTATTTGGCTAAGGTGTACGTAAACTTCTGACTTCAACTTTGTAATGCGGTTTAACCAATCACATGATTATCAATTACTTTAATTTGAATACTACTTTTCAACACTCCCAGAAGTTGCTTGTTCATCATCTGCCTGGTAACAGCAATTGCTCCTGTTGGTTTCCCCTAGTCAGCCCACAGCTCTCCTGACAACTGGATAGCTCTCCTGATTTTTATTTGGCCTACAGCCAATGTCATTTTAACCAATCACATGATTATCAAAAACTTTAATACTACATGTCAACACTCCCATAAGGTGGTTGGTCATCTTCTGCCACCCTCCACTATAGATCAGCCTTCTAATTCCTACAAAATTCTTCTGTGTTCTCTCTCTCTCTCTCTCTCTCTCTCTCTCTCTCTCTCTCTCTCTCTCTCTCTCTCTCTCTCTCTCTCTCTCTCTCTCTCTCTCTCTCTCTCTCTCTCTCTCTCTCTCTCTCTCTCTCTCTCTCTCTCTCTCTCTCTCTCTCTCTCTCTCTCTCTCTCTCTCTCTCTCTCTCTCTCTCTCTCTCTTTGATAAATGACTGAGGTCCATTCAGACAGTGAGCATGTCCTCTTTAAAACACGCATACACATACTTCACACATTAACATAAACACAATACAAACATAGAGTACTATATACAGTAGGGCTGCAGATAATATACCCCCCACCCTCCACTAACACGGAACAGCACTCATATTGAATGTTACTAACAAAGCAGAACTCCTTCAACAGACTACACATCAAATCAAATCAAATTGGATTTGTCACATACACATGGTTAGCAGATGTTAATTTCACAACAACTACCTTATACACACAAGTGTAAAGGGATGAAGAATATGTACATAAAGATATATGAATGAGTGATGGTACAGAACGGCATAGGCAAGATGCAGTAGATGGTATCGGGTACAGTATATACATATGAGATGAGTAATGTAGGGTATGTAAACATATAAAAGTGGCATTGTTTAAAGTGGCTAGTGATACATGTATTACATCAAGATGGCAATATGCAGTAGATGGTATCGAGTACAGTATATACATATGAGATGAGTAATGTAGAGTATGTAAACATTATATTAAGTGACATTGTTTAAAGTGGCTAGTGATACATTTTTTACATCAATTTTTCCATTATTAAAGTGGCTGGAGTTGAGTCAGTATGTTGGCAGCAGCCACTCAATGTTAGTGGTCTGATGGCCAGTCTGATGGCCTTGAGATAGAAGCTGTTTTTCAGTCTCTCGGTCCCTGCTTTGATGCATCTGTACTGACCTCGCCTTCTGGATGATAGAGGGGTGAACAGGCAGTGGCTCGGGTGGTTGTTGTCCTTGATGATCTTTATGGCCTTCCTGTGATATCGGGTGGTGTAGGTGTCCTGGAGGGCAGGTAGTTTGCCCCCGGTGATGTGTTGTGTGGACCTCACTACCCTCTGGAGAGCCTTACGGTTGTGGGCGGAGCAGTTGCCGTACCAGGCGATGATACAGCCCGACAGGATGCTCTCGATTGTGCATCTGTAAAGGTTTGTGAGTGCTTTTGGTGACAAGCCAAATTTCTTCAGCCTCCTGAGGTTGAAGAGGCGCTGCTGCGCCTTCTTCACCACGCTGTCTGTGTGGGTGGACCAATTCAGTTTGTCCGTGATGTGTACGCCGAGGAACTTAAAACTTACTACCCTCTCCACTACTGTCCCGGCGATGTGGATAGGGGGGTGCTCCCTCTGCTGTTTCCTAAAGTCTACGATCATCTCCTATGTTTTGTTGACGTTGAGTGTGAGGTTATTTCCTGACACCACACTCCGAGGGCCCTCACCTCCTCCCTGTAGGCCGTCTCGTCGTTGTTGGTAATCAAGCCTACCACTGTAGTTTCGTCTGCAAACTTGATGATTGAGTTGGAGGCGTGCATGGCCACGGAGTCGTGGGTGAACAGGGAGTACAGGAGAGGGCTCAGAACGCACCCTTGTGGGGCTCCAGTGTTGAGGATCAGCGGGGTGGAGATGTTGTTACCTACCGTCAGCACCTGGGGGCGGCCCGTCAGGAAGTCCAGTACGCAGTAACACAGGGCGGGGTCGAGACCCAGGGTCTCGAGCTTGATGACGAGTTTGGAGGGTACTATGGTGTTAATTGCTGAGCTGTAGTCGTGGAACAGCATTCTCACATAGGTATTCCTCTTGTCCAGATGGGTTAGGGCAGTGTGCAGTGTGGTTGCGATTGTGTTGTCTGTGGACCTATTGGGGCGGTAAGCAAATTGAAGTGGGTCTAGGGTGTCAGGTAGGATGGAGGCGATATGGTCCTTGACTAGTCTCTCAAAGCACTTCATGATGACGGAAGTGAGTGCTACGGGGCGGTAGTCGTTTAGCTCAGTTACCTTAGCTTTCTTGGGAACAGGAACAATGGTGGCCCTCTTGAAGCATGTGGGAACAGCAGACTGGGATAAGGATTGATTGAATATGTCCGTAAACACACCAGCTAGCTGGTCTGCACATGCTCTGAGGACGCGGCTGGGGATGCCGTCTGGGCCTGCAGCTTTGCGAGGGTTAACACATTGAAATGTTTTACTCAGTTCGGCTGCAGTGAAGGAGAGTCCGCAGGTTTTGGTAGCGGGCCGTGTCAGTGGCACTGTATTGTCCTCACATCATCTCACTTCTACGGCTATAAAAACGGCATTGCTTTCTTTCAGAAGGGGAGAGGCACATAATTGTAGCTTTGCTATCACAATGGATGAGAAAGGAGTGAATTCCTAGTGCTCATGAAGCATTAAACCAACAGAAGGGCCACGCAATAATCTTCCACAAAGGTTCGACGTGAAAAAGATGTATGCATGTCAACCAGTGTGAGATCACACTAACAAAGAACGGAAGAAGTGACAGTGTGTGCTGCAGCTGCAGAAGGAATGAGCAAGAGTTGCCTTTGGATGTCATCATCATTCATGAATCAGAAACTTGCCAATGATGGGTCCCATTTTACAATAAGTGTCTCAAATAGCTGTGTGTTTACAGTATGTGGTAGTAAAATGCACATAGTTCAGAAAGTATTCACAACCCTTCACTTTTTCTAAATTGTGTTGTGTTACAACCTGAATTTAAAATTAATTAAATTGACATTTTGTGTCTTTAATCTACACAGAGATCTACACCCCATAATGTCAAAGTGGAATTTTGTTAGTAGAATTTTTTTAAATTAATCCAATATGATAAGTTGAAATGTCTTGAGTCAATAAGTATTCAACCCTTTTGTTATGGCAAGCCTTTTTTAGAAATAACGTTCCCAAGGTAAACGGACTATTTCTCAGGTCCAGATTGTAGAATATGCATATAATTTACAGATTAGGATAGAAACCACTCAAAAGTTTCCAAAACTGTCAAAATATTGTCTGTGAGTATAACAAAACTGATTCTGCAGGCGAAAACCTGAGGGAATCTAACCCGGAAGTGATTTTCTTTAAAAAAAATCTGTGTTTCCTTGCCCGTCTTTCTTCCATTTAAAGGGGTATTTACCAGATTCCTTTCCAATGGCTTCCTCAGGCTGTGCCCAGGCTTTAGACATAGTTTTAGGCTTTTATTTTGAAAAATGAGTGAGGTTTTTCAAAAGTAGTCAGGTGTCCTTTGATTAGTTCCTGCGCCCTCGTCTCCTGTTTGACTGGACGAGCTCTTGAATGGGCCAACGCAGTGTGGAATGGCCCAGACTCGGCGAGGGATCATTACCCTGAGTTCACCCGCCGATTCCGAGCTGTGTTTGACCACCCACCAGAGGGTCGTGCGGCGGGTGAACGGCTGTTCCACCTGCGTCAGGAGACGAGGAGCGTACAGGACTTTGCCCTGGAGTTCAGGACCTTGGCTGCAGGAGCAGGGTGGAACGACAGGGCCTTAATAGACCATTTCCGATGTTTGCTTAGGGAGGACGTCCGCAGGGAGCTAGCGTGTCGGGACACCACACTCACGCTGGACGAACTTATTGACATGGCCATCCGTCTCGACAACCTGCTGGCTGCCCGCGGACGTTCGGAACAGGTCCTGTCGTTTCCACCTCCCAGCCCTCCTACTCCTATCCCTATGGAGTTAGGGGGGGCAGCGTCAAGGGGGACTGGAGGAGGAGTGTCCTCCTGCACCAGTTGTGGTCGGCGAGGGCACACGGCCGACCGGTGCTGGAGGAACTCTTCTGGGAGTCGGGAGGGCAGGCGGAACACTACTCGATCACCCCAGGTGAGTCAGCACCAGACTTACCCAGAGCTTCCTGTTAGTCATATGTTTGTGTTAACCTATTTCCCCGGGTTTTCTCCCTCTCTACAGCATAAGGCGCTAGTCGATTCAGGCGCAGCTGGGAATTTCATTGATCGGGGGCTCGCATTAAGGCTAGGGATTCCCCTTGTGTCGTTAGAGCTACCTTTCCCCGTGCACTCCTTAGATAGCCGACCATTAGGGTCAGGAATGGTCAGGGAGGCCACGGTACCACTGGACATGGTAACGCAGGGTAGTCATAAGGAGCAGATTAGTCTGTTCCTTATCGACTCACCTGCGTTTCCAGTGGTGTTGGGAATTCCCTGGCTAGCTCAGCACAACCCGGTGATTTCCTGGCAACAGAGGGCTCTGAAGGGGTGGTCAGAGGAGTGTTCAGGCAGGTGTCTAGGAGTTGCCGTTGGTGCGACTACGGTGGAGAGTCCAGACCAGGTTTCCACCGTGCGCATTCCCTCTGAATATGCCGATTTGGCTATCGCCTTCAGTAAAAGGAAGGCGACCCAATTACCACCCCATCGACAAGGGGACTGCGCGATAAACCTCCTGGAGAACGCTGCACTTCCTAGGAGTCACGTGTATCCTTTGTCTCAAGAGGAGACAGCGGCTATGGATACATATGTTACTGAATCACTGGGACAGGGATACATTCAGCCCTCTGCATCACCTGTCTCCTCGAGCTTCTTTTTTGTGAAAAAAGAAGGATGGCGGTTTACGCCCGTGCATTGATTATCGAGGTCTAAATTCCATCACAGTGGGGTTTAGTTACCCCCTACCTCTCATCGCTACGGCGGTGGAATCATTTCACGGGGCACGCTTCTTCACAAAATTGGACCTGAGGAGTGAGTATAATCTGGTGCGTATCCGGGGAGGAGATGAGTGGAAAACTGCATTTAGTACTACATCTGGCCATTATGAGTACCGCGTCATGCCATATGGGTTAAAAAATACTCCAGCTGTCTTTTAATCCTTCGTAGATGAGATTCTCCGAGACCTGCTCGGGCAGGGAGTGGTAGTGTACATTGATGACATCTTGATCTACTCTGCCACCCGTGCGGCGCATGTGTCTCTGGTGCGTAAGGTACTTGGGCGACTGTTGGAGCATGACCTGTATTGCAAGGCGGAGAAATGTGAGTTCTTCAAACAGGCCGTTTCCTTCCTGGGTTATCGTATTTCCACCTACGGGGTGGTGATGGAGGAGAACCGCGTTACAGCCGTGCGTAATTGGCCGACTCCGACCACGGTGAAAGAGGTGCAGCGGTTTTTAGGGTTTGCCAATTACTACCGGAGGTTTATCCGGGGTTTTGGTCAGGTGGCTGCTCCCATTACCTCACTGCTGAAGGGAGGACCGGTGCGCTTGCGTTGGTCAGCAGAGGCGGACAGAGCTTTCAGTCGTCTGAAGGAGCTGTTTACCAATGCGCCCGTGTTGGCGCATCCGGACCCCTCTTTAGCGTTCATAGTGGAGGTGGACGCGTCCGAGGCGGGGGTCGGGGCCGTTTAAAGTCCTGAGGAGAATAAACGAGGTGTGTTATAGGTTACAACTCCCTAGGTATTACCGTATTAACCCCTCGTTTCATGTGTCTCTCCTCAGGCCGGTGGTGGCTGGTCCCCTGCAAGAAGGTGAGGTGCCTGAGGTCCCTCCACCCCCTCTGGAGATCGAGGGGTCCCCGGCGTACACAGTACGTGCCATTCTGGACTCGAGACGCCGGGTGAGGGGCCTACAGTACCTCGTGGACTGGGAGGGGTACGGTCCGGAGGAGAGATGCTGGGTTCCGGTGGGGGACATTTTAGATCCTACTTTACTGAGAGACTTCCACCGCCTCCACCCGGATCGCCCGGCACCTCGCCCTCCGGGTCGTCCCCGAGGCCGGTGGCGGCGCGCTGCGGGAGCCGCGCGTCAGGAGGGGGGTACTGTCACGACTTCCGCCGAAGTTGACTCCCCTGCCTGTTCGGGCGGTGCTCGGCGGTCGTCGTCACCGTCCTACTAGCCGCCACCGATCCCTTTTTCGTTTGTCTGTTTGTTTTGTCTTATTAGTGGCACCTGTTTTTTGTTTCGTAATGAGTATCCCTATAATTAGGAGTTTGACCCGCCCTTGTTTTGTGCGGGATTGTTTTTTGTTACGTGTGTGTATGTTTGGGTTTTGGCAAGTGTTCTCTCTGCGCCCTTGATGTTCGGGCTTATTCAGTTTTGAATTAAGTAAAAATATAAGGAATATTTTTTCCAAAGCGTCTCTCTCTCTCTGCGTCTGGTTCTTTCGCCAACCTAGTCCCGCGTGACACTGAGGATTGATTATAAAAAACATTTGACATGTTTCTACGAACATTATGGATACTTTTTGGAATTTTCGTCGAACGGATCAAGGCTTTGGTTTTCTGAACATAACGCGCAACCCAAATGGCATTTTTTTTGTTATAAAAGTAATATTTATCGAACAAAAATAACATTTATTGTGTAACTGGGAGTCTCGTGAGTGCAAACATCCGAAGATTATCAAAGGTAAGCGATTCATTTTATTGCTTTTCTGACTTTCGTGACCATGCTAATTTGGGGCTAACTGTTCTAGCATTGATTGATACACTCACAAAAGCTTGGATTGCTTTCGCTGCAAAGCATATTTTCAAAATCTGACACGATAGGTGGATTAACAACAAGCTCAGCTGTGTTTTGGTATATTTCACTTGTGATTGCATGATTATAAATATTTTTTGTAATATTTTGCGCCCTGCAATTCAGCAGTTGTTTAGGAAAATTATTACGCTAAAGGGATCCGTAGCACAGAGAAGTTAACAAATCACACGGACTCATTCTGTGTGAACATGATTTTGAATGACTACCTCTCTCTCTCCTTCCTGCCATATGTTGTGTCAGTCCGCTAGGGACCTTTTTTCTAATGTATTAAGTGTATATCTTTATCCTGTGTTATCATTTAGTTAACTAGTAAATAAAGAATTAAACACAATTCTGCAGTACTGAATCATAAGTAAGGCTGGGTTTTTTGCAGATGCAGGAGGTTACGACTGTTCAGAATGATGATATAATAAGAGGTTATGATTAATACGTTGACTGTTTTATGGATGTGATCGGTAAAGACATTTAGAGTTTAATTTGGGAGATAGTAACGCTTTAAACAACCGCTCTCGTGGTGCCCCAAATTCCAAATTAGTTAATTGTTACATGATTAAATTCATCGAGTAACAATTGAACATAGTTAGTTGATTAGATAAATAACAGTCATCAGATTAATGAAAGTAATTCTCTGCAGATTCTCTCAAGCTCTGTAAAATTGGATGGGGAGCAATGCTGCACAGCTATTTTCAGGTCTCTCCAGAGATGTTCGTTCGGGTTCAAGTCTGGGCTCTGACTGGGCCACTCAAGGACATTCAGAGACTTGTCCCAATGCCACTCCTGCGTTGTCTTGGTTGTGTGCTTAGGGTTGTTGTCCTGTTGGAAGGTGAACCTTCGCCCCAGTCTGAAGTCCTGAGCGCTCTGGAGGATCTCTCTCTATTTTACTCCGTTCATCTTTCCCTCAATCCTGACTAGTCTCCCAGTCCTTGCTGCTGAAAAACATCCCCACAGCATGATGCTGCCACCAACATGCTTCACCGTAGGCATGGTGCCAGGTTTCCTCCAGACATGACACTTGGCATTCAAGCCAAAGAGTTCAATCTTTGTTTCATCAGACCAGATAATCTTGTTTCTAATGGTCTGATAGTCTTTTAGGTGCTTTTTGGCAAACTCAAAGTGGGCAGTCATGTACCTTTTACTGAGGAGTGGCTTCTGTCTGGCGACTCTACCATAATGGCCTGATTGGTGGAGTTCTACAGAGATGGTTGTCCTTCTGGAAGGTTCTCCCATCTCCACAGAGGAACTCTGGAGCTCTGTCAGAGCGAACATTGAGTTCTTGGTCACCTCCCTGACCAAGGCCCGTCTCCACTGATTGCTCAGTTTAGCAAAGGACTTGGTGGTTCCAAACTTCTTCCATTTAAGAATGATGGAGGCCACTGTGTATTTGGGGACCTTCGATAGTGCAGACATTTTTTGGCACCCTTCCCCAGATCTGTGCCTCGACACAATCCTATCAGAGCTCTACGGACAATTGCTTCAACCTCATTGCTTGGTTTTTGCTCTGACATGCATTATTAACTGTGGGACCTTATATAGACAGGTGTGTGCCTTTCCAAATCATGTCCAATCAATTTAATTTACCACAGGAGGACTCCAATCAAGTTGTAGAAAGATCTAAAGTATGATTAATGGAAACAGGATGCACCTGAGCTCACTTTCGAGTCTCATTGCAAAGGGTCTGAATACTTATGTAAATAAGGTATTTCTGGTTTTGCTTCATCATTATGGGGTAATGTGTGTAGATTGATGAGGACATTTTTTATTTAATCCATTTTAGAATAAGACTGTAACATAACAAAATGTGGTCTAAATACTTTCCGAATGCACTGAACTTAAGAATCAAAAGTAAATGTAATTACTAAAATATACTTAAGTATTAAAAGTAAAAGTAAAAGTATAAATTATTTCAAATTCCTTATATTAAGCAAACCAGACGGCACAATTTTCTTGTTTTTTTAATTTATGGATTGCCAGGGGCAAGCTCCAACACTCAGTCGCCATTTACAAATAAATAGAATAGAATCGAATAGAAAAATCTTTATTGTCCATCCAGGATTGGACATTTTTCTTTGGCGTCACCTTCCATTAATAGGATCACATACACATATATTCTCACATCATACACATCATACATTTAAACCCGTCAGTCCATCATGTTCCATTCACTAAAAACATAGAGGACATTAGTCACTCACAACCAACCACTGTCCCAACTGCACTGGATAGATAAGTACATATACTGATACAATTTACCTTGCATTTAGTAGTCCAACAGCACAAGGAACAAATTAATGTTTGAACACGTTCTTCTTGGCCATGGGCATTCTGAAGCACCAGCCAGAGGGAAGCCTCTCCAACTGAAAGCGTTTGTGTTTAGTGAATCCACCAGATCAAAGGCAGTAGGGATGACCAGGACCAGGGATGTTCTCTTGATAAGAGTGTGAATTGGACCTTTTTCCTGTCCTGCTAAGCATTCAAAATATAACGAGTACTTTTGGGTGTCAGGGAAAATGTTTTGAGTAAAACGTACATCATATTTTTAATGAATGTAGTGAAATAAAAGTTCTCAAAAATATAAATAGTAAAGTGAAGTACAGATACTCAAAAAAACTACTTAAGAAGTACTTTAAAGTATTTTTTACTTAACTCCATCATACAACTGAGTATACCCTAGTTCAACACCAACAATTAACTAAAATCATTCCAATCCTGATTAGAAGGCAAATGCAGTTTAACCATGCGGACAGCTCAGAGCTAACAGGCAGGCTGTTTTATAGATAGGTTGGTTGTTTAGCAACAAAACTGACGCGTGCGCAACTATGGGGCAAAACAGATGGGGTTGGCTAAGATTGATGACAACATGTAAACTACATTTTGTTTCCAAATTTTTATTGAAAACTGTAACGATGTATGCTGAGAGTCGGGAAGCAAGTTCAGGGAGTGAATGCATTTAAGAAATAAATGAACAGAACAAGAAACACAAACAGCACACCGACATGGAACAGCAACAATGACGACTGGGGAAGAAACCAAAGGGAGTGACATATAAACAGCACACCGACATGAAACAGCAACAATGACGACTGGGGAAGAAACCAAAGGGAGTGACATATAAACAGCACACCGACATGAAACAGCAACAATGACGACTGGGGAAGAAACCAAAGGGAGTGACGTATAAACAGCACACCGACATGAAACAGCAACAATGACGACTGGGGAAGAAACCAAAGGGAGTGACGTATAAACAGCACACCGACATGAAACAGCAACAATGACGACTGGGGAAGAAACCAAAGGGAGTGACATATAAACAGCACACCGACATGAAACAGCAACAATGACGACTGGGGAAGAAACCAAAGGGAGTGACATATAAACAGCACACCGACATGAAACAGCAACAATGACGACTGGGGAAGAAACCAAAGGGAGTGACGTATAAACAGCACACCGACATGAAACAGGAATAATGACGACTGGGGAAGAAACCAAAGGGAGTGACATATAAACAGCACACCGACATGAAACAGCAACAATGACGACTGGGGAAGAAACCAAAGGGAGGGACATATAAACAGAACACCGACATGAAACAGCAACAATGACGACTGGGGAAGAAACCAAAGGGAGTGACATATAAACAGCACACCGACATGAAACAGGAATAATGACGACTGGGGAAGAAACCAAAGGGAGTGACATATAAACAGCACACCGACATGAAACAGGAATAATGACGACTGGGGAAGAAACCAAAGGGAGTGACGTATAAACAGCACACCGACATGAAACAGCAACAATGACGACTGGGGAAGAAACCAAAGGGAGTGACGTATAAACAGCACACCGACATGAAACAGGAATAATGACGACTGGGGAAGAAACCAAAGGGAGTGACATATAAACAGCACACCGACATGAAACAGAAACAATGACGACTGGGGAAGAAACCAAAGGGAGTGAAATATAAACAGCGCACCGACATGAAACAGCAACAATGACGACTGGGGAAGAAACCAAAGGGAGTGACATATAAAGGGCAGGTAATCAAATCAAATCAAATCACATCTTATTAGTCACATGTGCCAAATACAACAGGTGTAGACCTTACAGTGAAATGCTTACTTACGAGTCCCTAACCGACAGTACAGTTTAAAAAAATATGGATAGGAATAAGAGATAAAAGTAACAAGTAATTAATGAGCAGCTGTAAAAAATATCAATATATACAGGGGGGTGCCGGTACAGAGTCAATGTGCGGGGGCACCGGTTAGTTGAGGTGGTATGTACATGTAGGAAGAGTTAATTAAAGTGACTATGCATAGATGACAACAGAGAGTGGCAGTGGTGTGGAGAGGGGGGGGGGGGGGCAATGTGAGTAGTCTGGGTAGCCATTTGACTAGATGTTCGGGAGTCTTATGGCTTGGGGGTAGAAGCTGTTTATGGCTTGGGGGTAGAAGCCTTTTGGACCTAGACTTGGCGCTCCGGTACCGCTTGCCGTGTGGTAGCAGAGAGAACAGTCCATGACTTGGGTGGCTGGAGTCTTTGACAATTTTTAGGTCCTTCCTCTGACGCCGCCTGGTATAGAGGTCCTGGATGGCATGAAGCTTGGCCCCAGTGATGTACTGGGCTGTTCGCACTACCCTCTGTAGTGCCTTGCGGTCGGAGGCCGAGCAGTTGCCATACCAGGCAGTGATGCAACCAGTCAGGATGCGCTTGATGGTGTAGCTGTAGAACCTAAATCAAGGAGGTGATGGAGTCCAGGTGAGTGTCATTATGCGCGTAACGATGGTGACAGGTGTGCGCCATAACGAGCGGCCTGGTGACCTAGAGGCCGGAGAGGGAGCACACCTGACAAAAACATAAATACATTTGCACAAATGAGCACTTGTTGTCCCTCAAATACATCGCTACAGTTGTTGGTTAGCTAGCTAGCGAATTGACATGAAATCAGTCAAAACATCGCAAAACAAGACCAGAGGTGTATTCTACAAAGCAGGTTTGAAGAGTTAGCGAGGTAACTTTGGTCAACTCTGAGTTCAACTCGGGATAACCGGTCAAACGAAAGTGGCTCACCTTTTAACCAGGTACATTTCTTTGGAAACGAATTCTTCATAACTAACCTGTTCCAGGACAGGTTAACTCACGGCTAGCTCTACTAACCCTGAATGAAATGACTGAGTCACGAGTTGAGGACCAATGAAATCAGAATCCCTTCCTCTTGCAAAGATTGGGTCCTCATTCTTTTCATTTGAGGAAGCCGACTAATTAAATATTTTATGAATCAAATGTTTTTGTGTGTGTTAAAAATGTGTAATGTTAAAATATATCACCTTACACATCTAGTAATGACAGAATGCATTTTAAACTTCACGCAGAGTAAAACTTTCTATAACTTAATACAATTATTTTAACTATAGGAGTGGGTAAAAGGTGCTTGTGGTTGTGCATTGATAAGCACACCGAAGTCGGCATTAACGATAAGTAATAAAATAAATCTGGCACTTCTAAGAGCCTATTTTACAGAATTGCCTGCTGATTTTTTAAGGTAACTTCTCTTTCATTTTTTTCATACCAAATGAAAATGTGGCACTGACTCGTCCATGGATTGATGTTTCAGCATTGTCTCAATTGTCACGTTCCTGACCTATTTATGTTAGTTGTTATGTGTGTTAGTTGGTCAGGACGTGAGGTTGGGTGGGCATTCTATGTTTTCTGTTTCTGTGTTGGTTTTGGGTTGCCTGGTATGGCTCTTAATTAGAGGCAGGTGTTTGGCGTTCCTCTAATTAAGAGTCATATTTAGGTAGGCGTTGTCACAGTGTTCGTTGTGGGTGATTGTCTCCTGTGTCTGTGTTATGTCTTACACCATACAGGATTGTTTCGGTTGTTCGTTTCGTTTCGATGTAGTATGTTTCCTGTCCGTAAGTGTTACGTGTTAGTTATGTAAGTTTATGTTTCAGGTTTCGTCTACGTCGTTTTCTTGTTTTGTATTTTTTGAAAGTGTTTTGTTTTTCGTGTTGCCATCAGCGTTATAAATAAAAAGATGGCTTATTTCCCTCAAGCTGCATTTTGGTCTGAAGATCCTTCTCTCCTCACCTCGTCCGAGGATGAGGAGAGCGACAGCCGTTACAGAATCACCCACCACGCTAAGACCAAGCGGCAAGGGAAAACTAAACGGAGTAAGGGACAGGAGAGAAAGGAGCAATGGACATGGGATGATGTATTGGACGGAAAGGGTTGCTACACTTGGGAGGAGATCCTGGCTGGTAGGGATCGCCTCCCATGGGAACAGGTGGAGGCACTGAGGAGAGCAGAGGCTACCGGGGAGAGGAACCGGAGCTATGAGGGAACGCGTCTGGCACGGAAGCCAAAAAAGCCCGTAAGTAATTCCCAAAAATTTCTTGGGGGGGGGGCTAGGAGGTAGTGGGCCAAGGGCAGGTAGGAGACCTGCGCCCACTTCTCAGGCTTACCGTGGAGAGCGGGAGTACGGGCAGGCGCCGTGTTACGCAGTAGAGCGCACGGTGTCTCCTGTACGAGTGCATAGCCCAGTGCGGGTTATTCCACCTCCCCGCACTGGCAGGGCTAGATTGGGTATTGAGCCAGGTGTCATGAGGCCGGCTCAACGCGTCTGGTCTCCAGTGCGTCTCCTCGGGCCGGCATACATGGCACCTGCCTTACGCATGGTTTCCCCGGTTCGCCTACATAGGCCGGTGCGGGTTATTCCACCTCCCCGCACTGGTCGGGCAACCGGGAGCATTCAACCAGGTAAGGTTGGGCAGGCTCAATGCTCAAGAGAGCCAGTACGCCTCCACGGTCCGGTATTTCCGGCACCACCTCCCCGCCCCAGCCTAGTACCTACAGTGTCTACACTACGCACTAGGCTACCAGTGCGTATCCTGAGCCCTGTTCCTCCTCCACGCACTCTCCCTGTAGTGCGTGTATCTAGCCCGGTGCCTCCAGTTCCGGCCCCACGCACTAAGCTACCAGTGCGTCTCCAGAGCCCTGTACAAACTGTATCTTCTCCCCCTACTAATCCTGATGTGCTTGTCCTCAGCCCGGCGTCACCAGTGCCGGTACCACGCATCAGTTATAGAGTGGGCTTTGAGAATACAGTGTGCCCTGTCCCTGCTCCCCGCACTAGTAGGAAGGTGCTTATCCTTAGCCCGGTGCCTCCAGTTCCGGCACCACGCACCAGGTCTACAGTGCGCCGTATCCGGCCTGAGCCATCCGTCTCCCCAGCGCCATCTGAGCCATCCGTCTCCCCAGCGCCATCTGAGCCATCCGTCTCCCCAGCGCCATCTGAGCCATCCGTCTCCCCAGCGCCGTCTGAGCCATCCGTCTGCCAGGAGCCTGCAAAGCCGCCCGTCTGCCATGAGCCTGCAAAGCCGCCCGTCTGCCATGAGCCTACAGAGCCGTCAGCCAGACAGGAGCCGCTAGAGCCGTCAGCCAGACCGGAGCCGCTAGAGCCGCCCGCCAGACAGGATCTGCCAGAGCCGCCCGCCAGACAGGATCTGCCAGAGCTGCCAACCAGACAGGATCTGCCAGAGCCGCCAGCGAGCCATGAGCAGCCAGAGCCGTCAGAGAGCCATGAGCAGCCAGAGCCGTCAGAGAGCCATGAGCAGCCAGAGCCGTCAGAGAGCCATGAGCAGCCAGAGCCGTCAGAGAGCCATGAGCAGCCAGAGCCGTCAGAGAGCCATGAGCGTCGAGAGCCGTCAGAGCGCCATGAGCGTCGAGAGCCGTCAGAGCGCCATGAGCGTCGAGAGCCGTCAGAGCGCCATGAGCGTCGAGAGCCGTCAGCCTGCCATGAGCGTCGAGAGCCGTCAGCCTGCCATGAGCGTCGAGAGCCGTCAGCCTGCCATGAGCGTCGAGAGCCGTCAGCCTGCCATGAGCGTCGAGAGCCGTCAGCCTGCCATGAGCGTCGAGAGCCGTCAGCCTGCCATGAGCGTCCAGATTCGTCAGTCAGCCATGAGCTGCCCTTCAGCCTTAAACGGCTAGATACCCAGAACTGCCCATCAGTCCAGAGCTGTCTCTCTGTCCGGAGCTGCCTCTCAGTCCGGAGTTGCCCCTCTATCATTATCTCCCTCTCTATCTTGATCTACCTCTATATTCTTATCTATCCCTCTGTCTTGATTTATCTCTCTGTCCCGGTGCTGTCCTTATTAGTGATGTTATTAAGAGGATTTTGTGGGGGTAAAAAGAGGGTGGACATTATTAGAGGGAGGAAGCTAGGATGGATTATGGTGGGGTGGGGACCTCGCCCGGAGCCTGAGCCACCACCGTGGTTAGATGCCCACCCAGACCCTCCCCTAGACTTTGTGCTGGTGCGTCCGGAGTTCGCACCTTGTGGGGGGGGTAATGTCACGTTCCTGACCTATTTATGTTAGTTGTTATGTGTGTTAGTTGGTCAGGACGTGAGGTTGGGTGGGCATTCTATGTTTTCTGTTTCTGTGTTGGTTTTGGGTTGCCTGGTATGGCTCTTAATTAGAGGCAGGTGTTTGGCGTTCCTCTAATTAAGAGTCATATTTAGGTAGGCGTTGTCACAGTGTTCGTTGTGGGTGATTGTCTCCTGTGTCTGTGTTATGTCTTACACCATACAGGATTGTTTCGGTTGTTCGTTTCGTTTCGATGTAGTATGTTTCCTGTCCGTAAGTGTTACGTGTTAGTTATGTAAGTTTATGTTTCAGGTTTCGTCTACGTCGTTTTCTTGTTTTGTATTTTTTGAAAGTGTTTTGTTTTTCGTGTTGCCATCAGCGTTATAAATAAAAAGATGGCTTATTTCCCTCAAGCTGCATTTTGGTCTGAAGATCCTTCTCTCCTCACCTCGTCCGAGGATGAGGAGAGCGACAGCCGTTACATCAATGAAGAGTTTGGTGTTTGACTAGACATGTGTGACATGCATGCGCAGTTACCAGCCTGCTAGAGTTAGCGGCAGGTTGATGAGCAATGTCCACCGTCTTAGTACAGACGAAGCCTGGGCTGGAATGTGAAGCTAACTGAAGTGGGTTAGCTTTAGAAAACCCCGAGTAGATCTAGCTTGCTTCATAGGATTCCCTCCAGGTTCTCTCTCTATATACAGGTCTGTCAGGCAGGGCTCCCAGTAGAGTGGGGTTCTGGGAGCTCTCCTCTTCAGGGCCGCATTGCGTCATAGCCAAACACCAGCGTGGACATCTGGCCTTGACATGATAGTTCCCTTTTATCACCTGCTCTATGCACAAAAAAAACAAGTCTGGTTCCTCTCACACAGACGTAGGCTGCTCAGGCCTGTTCTGCTAATCACTGACTGACTGTGTGGAGGAAGATGAGCTCTCTAATGGGACCCAGCAGAGAGAGAGAGAGCCCTGGCTGAAGTTGAATGGAGCTGGAGCCCTCCCTCCCTCAGCAACACTGATGACTATTTCAATACTCGCCACTTTTCTTTTCATCAAATGCAATGAAACAAAAGATTCTAGCCATTATGGAAATAATGGAACCTTCTTACCTCATGTGAATTCCTGTTGCATTTCAATAGGAATAAGTTTGATTCACATAACGTCATAATAATACAAAAGTTCAAGATACTAAGAACAGGAGTATTTGGATTGTCCATCTTCTGAACGTAAAAACAAGTTTGCATCATTCGGAAAGAATGCTTTGGCTCTTACTGTCCATCAACAGATTTGTTTGTTTTTAAGCAAAAGGCAAAAAATATATACACTGCTCAAAAAAATAAAGGGAACACTTAAACAACACAATGTAACTCCAAGTCAATCACACTTCTGTGAAATCAAACTGTCCACTTAGGAAGCAACACTGATTGACAATAAATGTCACATGCTGTTGTGCAAATGGAATAGACAAAAGGTGGAAATTATAGGCAATTAGCAAGACACCCCCAAAAAAGGAATGGTTCTGCAGGTGGTGACCACACACCACTTCTCAGTTCCTATGCTTCCTGGCTGATGTTTTGGTCACTTTTGAATGCTGGCGGTGCTTTCACTCTAGTGGTAGCATGAGACGGAGTCTACAACCCACACAAGTGGCTCAGGTAGTGCAGCTCATCTAGGATGGCACATCAATGCGAGCTGTGGCAAAACGTTTTGCTGTGTCTGTCAGCGTAGTGTCCAGAGCATGGAGGCGCTACCAGGAGACAGGCCAGTACATCAGGAGACGTGGAGGAGGCTGTAGGAGGGCAACAACCCAGCAGCAGGACCGCTACCTCCGCCTTTGTGCAAGGAGGTGCACTGCCAGAGCCCTGCAAAATGACCTCCAGCAGGCCACAAATGTGCATGTGTCTGCTCAAACGGTCAGAAACAGACTCCATGAGGATGGTATGAGGGCCCGACATCCACAGGTGGGGGTTGTGCTTACAGCCCCCACCTGTGGATGTCGGGCCCTCAAAAAAACAGAAATACCGTATTTACATAAGTATTCAGACCCTTTGCTATGAGACTCAAAATTGAGCTCAGGTGGATCCTGTTTCCATTGATCATCCTTGAGATGTTTCTACAACTTGATTGGAATCCACCTGTGGTGAATTCAAGTTGATTGGACATGATTTGGAAAGCACACACCTGTCTATATACTGTCCCACAGTTGACAGTGCATGTCAGAGCAAAAACCAAGCAATTAGGTAGAAGGAAGTCTGTAGAGCTCCGAGAGGATTGGGTCAAGGCACAGACCTGGGGAAGGGAAACAGCATTTCTGCAGCATTGAAGGTCCCCAAGAACACAGTGGCCTCCATCATTCTTAAATGGAAGAAGTTCAGAACCACCAAGACTCTTCCTAAAGCTGGCCACTGGCCAAACTGAGCAATCGGGGAGAAGGACCATGGTCAGGGAGGTGAACAAGAACCCAATGGTCACAGAGGACCAATGGTCCTCTGTGGAGATGGGAGAACCTTCCACAAGGACAACCATCTCTGCAGAACTCCACCAATCAGGCCTTTATGGTAGAGTGGTCAGACGGAAGCCACTCCACAGTAAAAGGCACATGACAGCCCACTTGGGAGTTTGCCAAAAGGTACCTAAAGGATTCAAGGACACAAGATTCTCTCATGAAACCAAGATTGAACTCTTTGGGCTGAATGCCATTCGTCACGTCTGGAGGAAACCTGGCACCATGCCTACGGTGAAGCATGTTGGTGGCAGCATCATGCTGTGGGGATGTTTTTCAGCAGCAAGGACTGGGAGACTAGTCAGGATTGAGGGAAAGATGAACGGAGTAAAATAGAGAGAGATCCTCCAGAGCGCTCAGGACCTCAGACTGGGGCGAAGGTTCACCTTCCAACAGGACAACAACCCTAAACACACAGACAAGACAATGCAGGAGTGGCTTCGGGACAAGTCTCTGAATGTCCTTGATTGGCCCAGCCAGAGCCCAGACTTGAACCCGATCTTACATCTCTGGAGAGACCTGAAAATAGCTATGCAGCGAGGCTCCCCATCCAACCTGACAGAGCTTGAGAGGATCTGCAGAGAAGAATGGGAGAAACTCCCCAAATACAGGTGTGCCAAACTTGTAGCATCATACTCAAGAAGACACAAGGCTGTAGACGCTGCCAAAGTACTGAGTAAAGGGTCTGAATAATTACGTAAATGTGACATTTCCGTTTTTTTATATATACAATACCTTTCAAAAGTTTGGGGTCACTTAGAAATGTCCTTGTTTTTGAAAGAAAAGCATATTTTTTGTCCAATAAAATAACATCAAATTGATCAGAAATACAGTGCAGACATTTTAATGTTGTAAATGACTATTGTAGCTGGAATATCTACATAGGCGTACAAAGGACATATATCAGCAACCATCACTCCTGTGTTCCAATGGCACGTTGTGTTAGCTAATCCAAGTTTATTATTTTAAAAGGCTAATTGAGCATTAGAAAACCCTTTTGCGATTATGTTAGCACAGCTGAAAACTGTTGTCCTGATTAAAGAAGCAATACATCTGGCCTTCTTTAGACAAGTTGAGTATCTGGAGCATCAGCATTTGTGAGTTAGATTACAGTCTCAAAATGGCTAGAAACAAATACTTTCTTCTGAAACTCGTCAGTCTATTCTAGTTCTGAGAAATTCTGAGGCTATTCCATGCGAGAAATTGACAAGAAACTGAAGATCTCGTACAACGCTGTGTACTTCTCCCTTCACAGAACAGAGCAAACTGTATCTAACCAAAACAGAAAGAGGAGTGGGAGGCTTTGGTGCACAACTGAGCAAGAGGACAAGTACATTAGAGTGTCTAGTTTGAGAAACAGACGCCTCACAAATCCTCAACTGGCAGTTTCATTAAATAGTACCCTTAAAACACCAGTCTCAATGTCGACAGTGAAGAGGCGATTCCGGGATGTTGGCATTCTTGGCAAAGTTGCAAAGAAAAAGCCATATCTCAGACTGGCCAATAAAAATAAAAGATTAAGATGGGCAAATGAACACAGACACTGGACAGAGTAACTCTGCCTAGAAGGCCAGCATCCCGGAGTCGCCTCTTCACTGTTGACGTTGAGACTGGTGTTTTAAGGGTACTATTTAATGAAGCTGTACTATTTAAAAATCTGTTTTTGTTTTGTCATTATGGGGTATTGTGTGTAGATTAATGAGGAATTGTATTTTATAATAAGGCTGTAACATAACAAAATGCGGATAAAGTCAAGGGGTCTGAATACTTTCCGAAAGTACTGTACGTACATCTACCTCTGTGCCAAATTTGGTGCTTTTACACAAAGTTTACTATTGAGTCCACATTTACATACTAGTCCTCTAATATACAAAATAAATATAATGTTTCATTCCTCCATATTAATACAGAAATCATAGAAAATATGAAAAGTTGTAGGGTATTTCAGGTTTAAAAAGGCTTCTGAAGTTTCTAATTTCCACTTTCACATTTCAGACTTGACTTTCCGTTATGAAAAATGCATCAACCCCTACAAAAATGTCCATTAATTATAATCCACATAATAATTCACATTTTCTGTTGCTGCAGGATTACTTTCTTGCTGTGGCAAGCAGACTCAAATTAAGATCCTACATCTGTAATCCAATACATAATGGTCAAACCTTTCACAAGTGCCATACTGTACACTGCAATGATATAAAACAAACAGTATCATTGTTTGAAATGTTTTGTACACATCCCCAGAATCATTTTCTTGTTTTAGTTCCATCAGTTGATCTGGTCATAGTGAGATGCCTCAATGGTAAATGTAACCAGAGTCTACATATTGAAAAGCCTCTCGTGGAAAATGTAAACCACATGCTTGCCACATATAAGTAGTAAACATCTTCTGGCCCCCTGCCCCCAATTTCAGCCGTCACACAACACAAGCGTAGATAATAGCAATGATGACTGCCCAAAACACATTTATTGTATGTAATGAATTAGTAGGGCTTTGTAGCCCAATGTTATAAGAATGAGAACAGTTGGGTGGGTTTAATCACACAGTTTGAAGACTTAATTAATTAAAACATAATGCAAACCTTCAATGTAATACTAGTAATATGTAATCATTTATTTTTCTATGACCCACTGTCAAAAGAAGTTGTGATGAGATTGTTACATTGCCTCATTATAAATTAGAATTAGATAAGCCCTAGCGCTTGCCTTTTTGATATCCCTGAAATATTGCATAATATCTGGGGGACACCAGAGTTCTTGGCATTGACACTATTGGTCTCAATAAAGTCAACTGGATGATCCCTATTAGATGTTGGGGAAAACTGGGCTGGTTTTCAAATGGGTCATATTAAAATCTGGACTGTGTTATGAATCGATTTGGACACTGAAAATTAGAGTGAATCAGATGAGGACATAGCTGACAAACGTTCAGTCTGTAATCAGCATATCATTGTGACTTCATGTTAGCCCATGAATATTCAGCTACATTTTTAGTTATATTGTTAAAAAAGGGGCGTAACCGATAAAGGGTGGTGGAGATGACATAAACGCTAATACCAACAATGCTAATTTAGCACAATAGGTGCGTGAACGTTACAAAAAAGGGTGTGTTAAACAACATTTACGTGTGTTTACGCTCCACTACATCCCAAGCTAAATCCATGTGAACAGCTATCCATGCTTCAGACAGTGTCCTTAGATGACGGGTTTCACAGTCTGCTGTACCATTGCACAGTACTTCAACAACTACAGTGTAGGAAACAAAAACAAAGATGGAAACTTTTCAGAAGCCTTTGAGTTGCACTTAATTGTCATTGTGATGTTCTTCTAATGGAAACCACAGATCGCTGGAGAATTCATCGGCAGTGCCTAATCCTGTCATCTCTGACTCCCCAGCTAGAGAAAAACACTGGTTCAGAGAGATGGAAACCAGGATAGCTGACCACAGTGTCACTCATGTCTTTTCCCAGACTGGACGGGGACCAAAAACTGCTCAAAGTCAGCATTTTACAAAGGCACGGATGACAATAGCAGCTAAAGCAGACATTTTTGCTTCTTCCCAATACACCTTCCCAGCCGAATCTGACACCACTTGTCACCCACAATGTCTCCAGTGCAGAGTGCTTCAGTCTACACGAGACCTACCAGTATCATCTAGAGTTTCAACAGCAATTGGTCGCCACTGAAGCAGAAACAAAATCCCTGTTGGTTGGATTGATTGGATTGCTCTCATCAGCAGAGGTCAGCAGACAGTCACTCCACTCTATAAAACATTATTTCTATAACCTACTCAGTTCCAAATCAGTGTGCTATTTAGAGCTATCCTATTGGACAGTTACATGGGGATGACCTTAGCAGTCCAACCAGAACCTTCAAGCCCAACCTCATGAGTCTGGTTCCTCTAAATCAGGTTGCTCTTCGTGATTTAAAAAGCATCCTGTGACAAATGTGAATTTGAAAGTAAGTTTAGAATTGCCTGTTTTTGGCACAGACCACAAATGCTTCTGTTATTTCAGTGTGTGAGTGTATGCAGTTTGCTATAAGTGCGGGGGCTAAGCAGGATAAAGAAATATTTCATAAAGCCTCCTAAAGACTGCATTGCAACATGAGATTGTTTGGAGAGAAAACAAAAGAATGAGACAGAGGAAAGGACTGCAAAGCTTTTTCAGGTCTCGCTCATTGGGTTCAATTTTCTTATCTCTCCTCCTCTCTGGTTTCTTTCCAAAATCCTAGCTCCACTTCTCTTTTTTCTCTTCAAGTCTTTGCACTATGCATTCAAAACTCAAGGTTACTTTCGTAACCTCGGTTCTCTGATATTTTGAGTGAGATATCTCGCATGTGGAATTCACCTGAATCTAATAAGCTCGAAGAACCAATTACACATCTGTCGGAGACAGACAGGTCGAGTGGCAAATGAGGTGATCCGCTTCCCTCATGATAAGGAACCACTCGCCCATGATAAGGAGCCACTCATTTTCAAGAATGGCTAACTTCCTCACACTCTTGCGAGTAGGGGAATGCGGTGAGTTCTCACACTCATAATCTCAGAGAACCGGAGTTACAAAAGTAAACTTGAGTTCTCTTTGTTTCGATATCTCACATTTGGGATATGGCCAACTCCCGTATCACAAACGTGATCTCTGAAGCCAGGTAGTCTCAATGTATCAACCCTCAGAGGCCCCGACAATGAGGACAGTATGCACCAAAGAAGGTGCAGTGACGTCTAGACGGTAGTACCTCATAAATGTATGAGGGGATGCCCAACAAGCCATGTCGCAAATCTCCTGTAAGGAGATGCCCTTGAATTGTACCCATGAGGTAAACATACCCGTGGAGGAGTGAGCCTTTAGGCCCTCCGGAGGCTGCAACTCCTTGCTATTATAGGCCAACATAATAGCATCCACAATCCAATGTGACAACTGTTGACGAGAGAGAGGCCTCCCCTTGCAGGGAGGTGCCCAGGACACAAAAGAGTTGGTCGCTCCTGCGCAAAGCTCTTGTTCTATCCAAGTATATGCACACAGTATATATGCACACAGTATATGTGTGTATTGGACACAAACGGTGGAGGCGCTTTTCTTCCGTAGAAGTGAAGGGAGGGCGGGTGGAAAGCCACAAGATCCAAGGCGAGACAATTGTAGTTGTCACTGACCTTAGGCAAAAGGGCAGGGTTGGGAAACAAGGAAACCTTGGAAAAGCCCTGGGCAAACTGTAGGCACGAATTGTGAACTGACAGTGCATGTAGCTCAGTCACTCGCTTTGCAGACATAAGGGCGACCAGTAAAGCAGGGCCGGAACCAGAACGAATCAGCTGGATGGGCATTTGATTCCTATGGGGGCGTGTTTTTTTCAAGGGACCTTCTATATGTGCACGCACTTGCTCATGCACAAATGTTTTTAAATGGGTTTCATAGTAAAGATATGTAATTTAACTGTAAAAATATATTACTTTAGGTATGAAAACAACCAGTCATGATCTTTTCATCTGATTGTCAAACAAATTCCTTCATAGAATTTCAAATTAGCTTGCAATTTATTCTACCATTTCTACAGATCTGCATTTCAGTTTCATAATGCATTTCCGTGGAACAGTTTCATTTCAATAATAAATTCATTGTTACTTGGTTAATGACCAACTGGCAAGTGTCTTCACTGACATTTTCAACCTGTCCCCGACTGAGTCTGTAATACCAACATGTTTCAAGCAGACCACCATAGTCCCTGTGTCCAAGAACACTAAGGTAACCTGCCTAAATGACTACCGACCCATAGCACTCACGCCTGTAGCCATGAAGTGCTTTGAAAGGCTGGTCATGGCTCACATCAGCACCATTATCCCAGAAACCCTAGACCCACTCCAATTTGCATACCGCTCCAACAGATCCACAAATGATGCAATCTATATTGCACTCCACACTGCCCTGTCACACCTGGACAAAAGGAACACCTATGTGAGAATGCTATTTATTGACTACAGCACAGCGTTCAACACCATAGTGCCCTCAAAGCTCATCACTAAGCTAAGGACTGTAAGAATATTTTGAAGATAAATACACAATGCAGAGGACTAGAATTAATGATCAATTGGAGTTGGTTTTCAGTTCAACATCTGTTTAGAATCTGTGGGGTGTCAGTCCTGGACTCAGAGCTACGTGTGCCATGTTTTCATTGGTCTGTACTGTACATTGAGTCTGGAGCAGGACAGTTGTTATTTGGCCATTGGCCCAGTTGTACTGCAAGGACTTCTGATTGATCAACCCCAGGCCAGGGTGGGGGGTTATAAATAGCATCCTGTGTCTTTGTTCTGTGGAGAAAAGCTGAGAACAGGAGAGACTGAACATCTATCTCCCAGCATAACATCTATGATTTGTCCTCCTCAAATGAATCTATTTTTCTCTCCCTGGTTTTCTTTGGAGTTTGTGTTATTGAAGAATAACATCAACTGCTAACAGGACCCTGGGACTAAACACCTCCCTCTGCAACTGGATCCTGGAATTCCTGACGGGCCGCCCCCAGGTGGTAAGGGTAGGTAACATCACATCCGCCACGCTGACCCTCAACACGGGGTCCCCTCAGGGGTGCGTGCTCAGTCCCCTTTTGTACTCCCTGTTCACCAATGACTGCATGGCCAGGCACGACTCCAACACCATCATTAGGTATGCAGATGACACAACAGTGGTAGTCCTGATCACCAACAACAATGAGACAGCTTATAGGGAGGAGGTCAGAGACCTGGCAGTGTGGTGCCAGGACAACAACGTCTCCCTCAATGTGATCAAGACAAAGGAGATGATTGTGGTCTTAACAGCTTCTACCCACAAGCCATAAGACTCCTGAACAGCTAATCAAATGGGTACCCAGACTGTTTGCATTGCCCCCCCCCCCTTTCACGCTGCTGTTTATTATCTCTGTATAGTCTACCTACATGTACATATTACCTCAATTACCTCGACTAACCGGTGCTCCCGCACATTGACTCTGTACCTGTACCCACTGTATATACAGTAGCCTCGCTATTGTTATTTTACTGCTGCTCTATATTATTTGTTACTTTTATTATTTTATTTACTTTATTTTTACTTATCTATTTTTTATGATATTTTTCTTAAAACTGTTAGTTAAGGGCTTGTAAGTAAGCATTTCACTGTAAGGTCTACACCTGTTGTATTCGGCGCATGTGACAAATAACATTTGACTTGATTTGATTTAACCGTAAAAATCGCAATTCAATTTTTTTAAATCTAAAAGTAAAAATTAAACTAGAGCACCAGCCTCTGCTATATGGACACATTGATACACCCTGATCCATTGGTGGCTAAACAAATGAGTACATGCATAGAACTCATAGAGATAGCCTATAGACCAACACAGGAGTAGGCCTATAACTTCCATTGTCAACTAAGTAAAAATACATAAAGCTGACAAATGAAAACCGTAGAAAATATCCAGGTGAAAATATCATTCCTCTCTCTACCCCCCTTCCTATCTGTCTTGACTTGAACTATCGCTAATGAATTTCAACATTGTTCAAATCTATCAAATGGGTCCGGCCCGAAGCTGTCTAGTGAACTTGCAACATTGTATCAACTAGCCTATTACTGGCTCTCAGAGTTTCCAGCGCCACTGAGCTCGGGACAGACATCTGTTTTGGGGCAAGGGGAAAAAGTTCAGGTGTTTTATGACACTTTTACTGGCTGTATGGGATCATCAGATCATAGGTGAGGAAAAATGACTGAGAAGCTCAATTTCTTAGTGATGGATTTTGTGAGTTAAGACTACATTTGAGCACAGCAGACAAGGTACTTCTATGCATGCTCAGGCGCGAGCTCCCTCAACATTAACAGGACAGATAAACCAGACACATGCTCAGTGCTAACATGGAGCACTCCAAACAAAAGACAATAAAAATATTGACAAAACTTGTAAATGGTAGTTATGAAATGAATAAAACTTGTTTCTCACAAGTGTAGCAGCTTGTGAACTTCGAGAAAAACAACGGTAAACAACTGTAATTAATAGGCTACATGCATTAACTGAAATTAATGTAACAAAATAACGGTACTTTTACTACTGATGACATACAGTACCAGTCTAAAGTTTGGACATACTTACTCATTCAAGGGTTTTTTGTTATTTTACTATTTTCTACATTGTAGAATAATAGTGAAGACATCAAACTATGAAATAACACATACTGTATTGAATCATGTAGTAACCAAAAAAGTGTTAAACAAATAGCCACTCTCTGCCGTGATGATAGCTTTGCACACTCTTGGCATTCTCTCAACCAGCTTCACCTGGAATGCTTTTCCAACAGTCTTGAAGGTGTTCCCATATGTGCTTAGCACTTGTCGGCTGCTTATCCTTCACTCTGAAGTCCAATTCATCCCAAATCATCTCAATTGGGATGAGGTTGGGTGATTGTGGAGGCCAGGTCATCTGATGCAGCACTCCATCCCTCTACTACGTGATCAAATAGACCTTACACAGCCTGGAGGTGTGTTTTGGGTCATTGTTCAGTTGAAAAACAAATGATAATCCCACTAAGCGCAAACAAACCTGATGGGATGGCATTCTAGCTTCAGAATGTTGTGGTAGTCATGCTGGTTAAGTGTGCCTTGAATTCTAAGTAAATCGCTGACAGTGTCACAAGCAAAGCACCCCAACACCATCACACCTCCTCCTCCTTGCTTCACGATGGGAACCACACATGCGGAGATCCTCCATTCACCTACTCTGCGTCTCACAAAAACACGGCAGTTAAACCAAAAATCTCAAATTTGGACTCCACAGACCAAAGGACAGATTTCCAGATTTGCTGCACAAATTGCGGGCTTCCCAAATAGGAAACAACCCACATCTATTTTTTTTGTAAGCTAATGATCCTCTGTGGCTAAGTCATGCTCTCTGGTGAAGTATGATTTTATTTCTTTCTGTATAGACAGGAGTAAATACACTGAGTGTACAAAACATTATGCTCTTTCCATGACATAAACTGAATTCAGGTGAAAGCTATGATCCTTTATTGATGTCACTTGATGAATCCCCTTCAGTCAGTGTAGATGAAGGGGAGGAGACAGGCTAAAGAAAGATTTTTAAGGCTTGAGACAACTGAGATAGGGACTGTGTATGTGTGCCATTCAGAAGGTGAATGGGCAAGACAAAATATTTAAGTGCTTTTGAACGGGGTACGTAGTACTCTTTTTGACCAGACAGCATCAGATACATGGGCTACACATACAGTGGCTTGCGAAAGCATTCACCCCGCTTGGCATTTTTCCTATTTTGTTGCCTTACAACCTGGAATTAAAATGGATTTTTTGGGGGGTTTGTATCATTTGATTTACACAACATGCCTACCACTTTGAAGATGCAAAAAACAAACAAGAAATAAGACAAAAAAACGGAAAACTTGATTGTGCATAACTATTCACCCCCCCAAAGTCATTACTTTGTAGAGCCACCTTTTGCAGAAATTACAGCTGCAAGTCTCTTGGGGTATGTCTCTATAAGCTTGGCACATCACACCCATTCTTCAAGGCAAAACTGCTCCAGCTCCTTCAAGTTGGATGGGTTCCGCTGGTTTACAGCAATCTTTAAGTCAATCCACAGATTCTCAATTGGTTTAAGGTCTGGGCTTTGACTAGGCCATTCCAAGACATTTATGTTTCCCGTTAAACCACTTGAGTGTTGCTTTAGCAGTATGCTTAGGGTCATTGTCCTGCTGGAAGGTGAACCTCTGTCCCAGTCTCAAATCTCTGGAAGACTGAAACAGGTTTCCCTCAAGAATTTCCCTGTATTTAGCGCCATCCATCATTCCTTCAATTCTGACTAGTTTCCCAGTCCCTGCCGATGAAAAACAATCCCAAGGCATGATGCTGCCACCACCATACTTCACTGTGGGGATGACGTACCTGATACCTAAATATAATTATTTAAAGAGTGTGAATCTTAATTTAAATAGGCATGTCAATTTATTTTGAGGTTCCTTGAGAATGTGGATGATTTAGATGGTCTGTTCTTTTAGTTGATGCTTTTATGGATCTGCAGGTTGGTCTGTCCTCCTCTCTAAAAGTTTGTGTCTCTGTGGATATGTCTTTTCTCTGTGGATTTTCTCTGTGGATGTCTTTTCTCACCTCCACTCATTTGTGGTTGGATAAGATGTCTCCAGCTGCGTCTCAGAGCAGTCTCAGAGCTCCAGGTCCATCTCTGCGCCTCTAATCTGCCTGAAGCCTCCCACACCCCCTCACTTTTACAAGAAAAGCACACTCAGCCAGATGTACACAATACCAATTAAGTTTATCTTACCTTTGCCAGCCTGGCTTTAATGAACGTCCTCAATTATGAGTAAAAAAAAAAAGAGTCAATGGCGGTGTAGGGTCTAACATCAAAACCAAGAGACCGCTGAAGAGAAAAGAGTCTGATAAGAGTCTGACTGAGAGGAACAGAGGTTAAGACCAAGGCCTTTAATATACCCAATAATTTGCTTTTTAAATCTCAAGTAAAAGTTGTTAATTTCCAGGTAGAACGTTTGTAATTCTATGTGAAGAACTACCCAATATAACCCAGAGCAAATCCTATCAGAAGGTTATATTATGTATCCTGGCACAGTCATCCTAGGTGCATGAAGCTTGGCATACCCTTAATCGAGTTTATCTCTTCTCCCCTGTGCCCTGGCAGTAGCCTGGTATGTGTATGCGTAAGTGTGTCGTATGGGTTTGCGTAGGCAACGGGTTACTGATTAAGCAAGCAAATGAGTAGACCTAAGCCTCATTCATTACTGTCTAAACATTCTGACTCCAGGAGTTGATTGAATTACCCCGCAGTTGTCAAATATATTTAACAAGATGGTATAGCAGTAACCAGAGCAGCTTGTTTCTTTTTTATAAAGAAATAATGAGACGCAGAGGCCATTATCAGTTCATTTAACAGGAAATTAACACTTGTTTTCTCAAAAGGCCAATATGAGCTTTTACATTCAATTTCACATTTCTTGTATTGAGTAATTGTGGTTTTGAAATTACAGTCCTCCAGAGCACTAAGAGGGCCAAAAGTCTCATTTGAGATCCAGAAGTTAAGGTCAATGTTTCTCTTGTGATACTTTATGGCACCATATGGCAAAACATTATTCATTAATAAGTAGAAACTAAAGAAAATGCCTGGCAGAATATCAGAGGGTATACTGTATATATGTAGATTCAGGGCTTGGCTACTGTCATGGTTAATGATAAATTGTATGTATGAGTGAGCCAAACACTAGTCATGACCTAAGCCCAAAGTTGTATTCAGTAATATCAAGTAATACAGTACATTACACTAAAGAGCAATACAATACATCTATGAAAAATAAGAAATACTTCATAAAAGGTTTTGGCAATGCTGTCCCAATGCATGTCATGTTCATTCAAACAATATTCCCAGAGAGATACTGTTACAGGGCAAGCAAGAAGCAACTGTAGTAGTTAAACTGTCAAATAGTCCTTTGGTCTTCAGTCTATTTCACATTCACATACATGACATTCGGCACTTGCTATCTCTGCAACATTATGTATCTTTTTTTAGTTAAAACAGCATCCCATAAATATGATTTGAAATTTCCCTCAAGGGCATATTCCAATAACATTCTGATTAATAGAATGACTGGTTAAATTGTTGCCCTTTTAAGTGATGGACAAAGTGAGTTTTTGTTCATTCATTTCATTGCACATTTCGCAGGTTTCCAGGCTGGTGGTGAATGCCAGCAGGAACTCAACACATCTACCACACTAGTCTAGCTCAGAGCAGACTCTGCTGCTGAGGAATTAAAGCAAGCATTCGGCACATTCCTTTGTTTCAGAAACACATCAAATTGGGTGGTTTAGTAATCTCAGGTCTCCATTATTTCCAACCATTATCTGGGTCCAAGCCCAGAGAGAGAAACCTCTGTCAATGGGTGATGCTGAATCCATCATCCCTTTAAAAGTTCAGGCTACACTTTTCACATTAGTAGTCTTACATATCTGCAAGCAAATATTGCTCAATAACTACCAATGTATGCATACCTTTATGTCATTTTGTGTGGTTGAATTTTGATCTTATAAAGATGTTTGGTGGTAAAGTCGTGTGTTAAAATACCTATTTAAACAGGAGGAATCAGGAATCTTACAGGTAGGCAGCAATTACTCCGTCAGAGGCTTACCGGGTAGTTTTGTAGCTGACAGACTAGTGGAAAACAAGAACACCTTTTAAAAACAGGTACGTGTAATTACTCACATGGGAATCACTTGCTTAGTGACCAAGTCATTACATGAGAGGGAAGAAGAGGGGGAAGAAGTGGTCATGGACACATGCATTTCCTGTCTGGGAAGACAGGACATGGTACAGTACAACGTAAACTGGGGAGAACCTGTTTGCAGTTACACGAATTTGTTGTGCTCTGTGTTTTGTAGGTCAACATGTCCTCCTCCTCCTCCCCATTAATTGGTGTCTCGGTCTATCACGCGAGGAGAGGACGAGGAGCAGCCTAGCACAGCTGGTTCTGATTAGAACTGGGCCAGGGGGACACAGACAGAGAGGAGAGGAAGTTGGTAAGGGTATCTCCTGTTGGAACAGGTTATTTGAGCCCATTGGTGGTACAGTATACCTAGGCACAGTTTGATTATCTTACTACCCATTACACTAGGATGGCAGTACTTTACGTCTCAAAATCCACTCATACTGTCAATCAACCATTAAACAACCCAAAAGGCTAACAAATGGTTTGGTTGTCCAACCTGGGAGATAACGTCTCATCATCTAAAGTTACTTATTCCATTGTCTGTCCAAGAAGCAGATCCCTTTCTACAGTATGTTGTCATTGATATGGACATTTCTACTATTCCACATGTCCCAGGCCAGGCTTGACCAGAGGGCCAAGTCCATGTCTCAATGACTCATCACAGGAAGAGAGGATATACATGAGGACTGATTCCCCCCTTGTTTACACCTCACTTGTATTTTAGTGAGCAGTGTCAGGTGGATTAAAATAAGTGGTGTTTGTGGGTAATCAAGAGTGTAGTAATTTAGGGTTAATATGTAATACCGGTTCTCTTGATGACCTAACTCACAGGACTGCTACATATACAGATGTATACAATGCATACAGAATTTAGACACATCATTTCAAGGATCAATATGTAAGTATTCAAAAGCAAATGGATCACATTTGTACTGTAAGTACGTTGTTACAATGTTTTTACAGACTTTATGTTTAACCACTTCAAGTACACGATTTTGGTGCCACCTAATATAACGGGTAAACCGCATTGTTGTTGACGTTGAAATAATGAATTGTTTGTTTCAGCTTCGTTTTACTGAATTTAGTCATGGATAACACATGAGTGTATATAGACCTATATGTAACTATACAGTACACATTGTCTTAATTTGTTGTGGTCTTGCATCTTTGCTATGTTGTTGTTATCTGGTTGCTGCAGTACAGACCTGAACCCGCAGGTTATGGAAAGCCTGGCATAGTTGGCAACAACACCCAAATGTGTAAAGCACCTGCTAGTTTATGTTGCACAAACCCCAGACTCTGTAAAACACACAAACAAATAATGTAGTAATCACCTTCCAATCAGTCTTAAAGAGGTGACGTCAACCACACACCCGCAGTTTGACTGCTTTCATACTTGGCCACCCAACAATCAGGGGCTAAGAGTAGAGAGTACAAATAAAGCTTTTTGTTCCTGGCCCAAAAAGCAATGGGGCTGGGGTGTGTGGGCCTGAAATAACTCACACACTTCACGTTCTGTCAAGCCGTAAACAACAGATCGTTGAAAAGAGATAAAGATTTACCAATAATTGATAGCTTGTCTCTGGAATAAACAAAAATACATCAAGTTGACCTTTATCTCTGTAAAACAACCTTTTAGACAAGTAACTGTGTAACTGACAAGAGAATAGGTTTATACAGGGAGAGCACCCCAACCTCAAAGCTCCAGTTCCTCACCCACCCCAGGCTCTTCATTCAGCCAGCCCACAAAGACTATGGGGAGGGATTTAGTACATGTATTGCTTCCAAATGAAAGTAGGACAGAATATATCAACAAACATTTCTGGTGGAGTAGTTTCCATTGGTTTGTTAGGGGGGGTAATCCTTTTATGTTACTAGACTGACGACCACATAGACTGCCATTAAGAGCCTTCAAGGGAGATGCACTCTATTCAAGTAAAAATAGTTATTTTAGGAAATACACCAAAATATACATTTGACATTTTAGTCATTTAGCAGATGCTCTTATCCAGAGCGATTTACAGTTAATTCATTCATCTTAAGATGACTAGGTGGGACAACCACATATCACAGGCATAAAAAGTACATTTTTCATCAATAAAGTAGCTATCAGTAGGGGGGATGTTCGAGGTGAGGATTATTTAAGATACTGTTTGAGGTAGGGTTTCTAATGTTTTCGGAAGATGGGCAGGGACTCTCCTGTTCTAGCTTCAGGGGGAAGCTGGTTCCACCCTTGTGGTGCCAGAACAGAGAAGAGCTTGGACTGGGCTGAGCGGGAGCTACCCTCCCGTAGGGTTGGGAGGGCCAAGAGACCTGAGGTGGCAGAACGGAGTGCACAAGTTGGGGTGTAGGGTTTGAGTATAGCTTGAAAATAGGGAGGGCCAGTTCCTCTTGCTGTTCCGTAGGTAAGCACCATGGTCTTGCAGTGGAGGCGCGCTTCGACTGGAAGCCAGTGAAGTGTGCGGAGGAGCGGGGTGACGTGGGAGAACTTGGGAAGGTTGTGCACCAGGCGGGCTGCAGCATTCTGGTTACGTTGCAGGGCTTTGATGGCACCAGCAAAGAGCCCAGCCAACAGCGAGTTGGAGTAGGAAGCAATACAAAACATTAACAATATTACACACTTTTATCCTCATAAAAGTTGATTTATACTAATGCATTATTTTGTGAGTGGAAAATGGAAAATGATCGGATGAACGGCAACCTGCATCACAAGTATCTACTCTGTTTGGCAAAGTGTGCGGCTTCAATGTGTCATGCTTCATAGCAAGTTTATGCAAGACATCACACCTGTGATGAACCACGAGTTGACAAAAGCTGATACATATTTCTATGTCAAAGTCTAAGTCATCTTTATGATAACTGTATTGACTTGGCATCATGAATGAACACTGATATCAAATGTTACAGATATAGCCTTGGTGGAAAGTAAGACATACAATCATCATGTCGACATGTGTTCATCTTAACATTTGACAAACTCACATCTCCTGTTTGTGTTGGATTGGATTTTCCTGATGGAATGAGAAAAATGGCCTCCCACATGGCTGGATCTACCCTTTTCACCACAAATGGGTGCCATGACCAGCAGAGGAAAAACGCATCTCCTCAGAGAGAGATTAAATAATGTTCGCACAGAGGGGAAAAAAACACAATCGACTTCCAAAGAATGAGCAGCGAAAACAGGCTAGCTGTATAATATGTGACCTGGAAAGTACCCTTCAAACAAAGGGCTTTTACAAAAGGCCAGGCACCGAAAGTATTGAAAGATATTTTAAATATATCGCTACTTTTCCAGCTCGACAACCACACGATAACACCAATTGTTGATTTTTTTAGGCAAGACATAACTTAATACATTTAATACTGAGTAGTAAAATTAGAATGTGTCTAGGAATATCCTTGGCCCTTTCCTAATCCCAGAAAATAGCCAATGGTAATACTTCTTACACCTCAAGCCACCGTAAACCATGTTATTTCATATGGGTATTTATTGAGGGGAGGGAAGGGGTATTACATCAAGTTCGAGTCACAACTGAAACAAAGCGAGCCAAGGAAAACCACACAATGGAATCTCTAGTATGTTTGTTTTGTTTCATTCCAGGCCCTCAGGAACAGAACTGACGGAACATTGTGGAACAGGAGCTGAGCGCTGCCCAGCAAAAAGACATGGCTGTCTGCGGTCACTGGAGGTAGAGCAGAAATCAGATGTGGCTCCCCGCATCAAAACAGACAGTGTGGTAATGCTAGACTTGAGGCAACAAATTGCTCTCTTCATCCCACTCTACTCTATACAGCAGACAGAGGGAGGTACTGGTGGTCCTGCGTCTCTATCGTTAGAATGCTTAATTATCGTGACTTGTAGGAGTTGTAGGAGTTAGAGCACACTCTCAAGTAGCAAGTGACTGGTTATTAGAATATTATTACAAACCCCAGGAGCAGGCGAAGGAGCTGATTACTGGCTCATGTGGGAGGCACAATTTACCAGGAATGTAGAGAGGCGGAATGGGAATGAACTGCTTGGAAGTAGCGTGGCACATTGGGTAATTACCTGGTCCAAAAAGGAACTGAACGGAGCGCGCTCAGATCATATCCCGATCTTGTTTAGATTTCTGTCCCCATTAAGTTCGGGAGAAATTAGCCAAAACTTTGCCATTATTTATTCCAAGATTTGCTTTGTTCATTTAAAAGGGTCACCGACTTCCACCTGGTGTGGTCCTGCACCCCCCACAGTGACAGAGGAGGGAGAACATTGAGACCGAGCAGACCACAAGGAATGTCTAATATGGAGTCTTTCAAAGAGCAAACAAAATATTATTTAATAAAATATCGCTTATTTTCTTTATGCTGTATAATTCTACTGGAAAATGTATTCAACTTGAGTCATTGTACAGTATATCTCACCTTCGCTCAAATGTCCCCTACCTGACACACACAGGTACACTCACGCATGCGCGCACACACACACACACCAACCACTCCTGTGCCACAGAGGTGCAGGGGGAGAGAGGCAAGGCTGCTGGGCTCCTTTAATTTGCTATTGTTTGTACATTTGCAAGACGTGTAAATGATGAAGGAAGCAGGTGGCCCTGATCATCTGGTCTGCAGCTGTGGCTTTATGACTCACTTATACCTTGACCAAGCTCTAGCTACATCACACACACACACACACACACACACACACACACACACACACACACACACACACACACACACACACACACACACACACACACACACACACACACACTCACACACACAGCGATGTGTCCACTAAGTCAATCCTGAGTCAAAAGAGAGAGAGAGAGCGACAGCTGGAAGGGCACTTGCCCTCTGGGGCATTGTAAAGTCCTCTAGAGCTAAAGCACTTTTTCCTTTCATTTGACTTTGATTCCTGGAACAGTAAACATGGACAATTTACTGACAACAAGTTGGGCAACAACTCAACCTCGCTGCATTCAATGAAATAACAATCTACAACACTAACATTCTCTGCTGAGTCTTTCCAAATTAGAGATCTTTACTTCCTGGATTTGATTCAGATTTTGGTAAGATACAATCAATGATTGTTCCTGAGATCAGAAAGGTATATCAATACCTATGCCACATGCCAAAGTAAGCTTACGTTTAAAGTAAGCATTCTATGAATAAACATGTAGGCGGTACACATTACAGATAGCTTTGCAGCGGCCAAACACATGCCAAATGACTGGGTTAATATAACAAATCTGTTACATTTACAATTGGTTACAACATCCTGAGTGACAGGACGCTTGACCAATCAAGGGACTTCCTGGGTCTTTCTTCACACTTCAAACAAAATCATTTGTAGCACCAGACCAGAGCCAGTTTGCTGCGTCAGATGTTTTACGGGAAAGAAGGCCTGAGTGCTTCATTAAAACAGCACTCTCACACTCCTGTGAAGGTTTTTCTTGCCCATTTAAGCTTTCTTTTTCCATTCTTCATGGCTTATTGGGATTCCTTCTTTGGCATTTGTGTTTTGGCTGTACCGTTATGGTCATTTCTTCTTAACTGCTCATAAATTCATTTGTTTTCACTGAAGGTATTTTGCCAGTGTGAGCTAACTGGCTGAATAAAATGTGCTATGTTGGCGATACAAAGACCGTCAAGTGTTAAATGTCAACCTTACAGGAAGTTGTAACTTTGCTACTGTGCCAAAGCACATGTGTTTGACGGATGAACGACAGCCAATACACTAACCAAGACATGACGAAACCTGAAATATGGATACATTAGCATACAACTGTCCTACTATTCTTTATTGTATGAAATCATTTCTAACACCCACTGACCAGTGCACTGCCAAATGACCTTAACGATGAGCTCACAGTAGGTTTCCCCTGCGGAACCATTTCCACCATGGGGGATGATATGGCGGAATCAATGCAGTGTATCTTTGGCCAGTTTTACTCTGGATGACAGATAAAGTTCAGCAGCTCATGGAGGTTCAGAGAGAATGCTGTAATCTTGTATCTCTGGCTTTCCCCAACTGATATGTTTACCCTGCCTAGACTGTGATGGGCATGTAGCTGATGGGAGTCCAAACAAAAATTCACCCACGCAACACTGTGATTACAGTCAATCTATCCTAATAGGTAGATAAAGGTCACATGGACTAGAAAAGGGTGCTCAATAAAATGTTGGACTTAATATGTATGTAAAGAGTGCCCACTGCCCAATTCAATCAAAACGGATGATCAGGTTACTGGAATAAGTCAAAAACAATATTATTCAAGTGCTAAGTGTAGCCTGTTTGGATTCCTGATATCAAATCAAACAATGTTTACTGTATAAAGAATAAGAAACTCAGCTGTATAATTATTCAAATATTCTTCTGTTGAAATAGGATGCTATATGACGCATGCATGGAACCCAGTTCCCACTATTTATGGTGATTCATATTGGAATTCAAACCACAACTAATGACACTCCAAACGACACTAATGACAATTAAAATTCTCAAAATACTTGCCGAAATGTGATGTCAGTGTGAGGCATACATACTTTAAGACACTTGAAGTTGTACAAATATTGCACAAGAGCTCAAATATCACATCAATCACGTTAGCATAATTAACACAATTCAAGTTAAAACTGGGAATATAGGGGGATTTGATATCCCCCCCATACCAAACACCTCTGGATGGGACAAGACTGAACATGTTCCTGCTGCTGAGACTAGTAGTACGGTTCAGGCCCTCACTCCCCCACACATGAGTACTAATCTATGGCCAAAATGTTAACTCAATTTGTCAGTGTTATCTTCATGTCAACAGTTCCCCTCAAATATTTATAATAGGCCCTGTGCTCAGACGACCAGTGAGAGCAGGATGAATCTAAGAATGTTAACATGTAGGGCCCAGTTTTTCCACAGGCTGCTAGTCTAGTACTGGGAAACGGTAGTCACGCCCCAAACAACATGTTTTATAAGACAGACCTCTTCAGGAGAGAATGAGTCATGAGTCGTTTTATAAATTAGCATATCATACATCTATGATTATTACCCTATATAGAGATAACATAATTCATACCATGTATCAGAACCACTCACAGCTGTACTGAAGTTGGGAGATGAGACAAATGCATGAATGAGATGAGCAGTGAGTTGGCGCTAGCTGCCACACAGACTGTCCCACTGACGGACAGTTTCTGTGGGGTTGGTGACCCTGTAATCTATGGAACAGTGCAGCTATGGCCCTAATGCGTCACAAAGGTATCCTTTATTAGCCGAAGATCTGCAGCAGTAGCAAACCCAGGAAAACCACAAATGTAAACAGAGCAGCACTTTCTGCTTTACACACACACACACCGCAATGTGTCCACTGAGTCAATCCTAAACCCTGACACAAACAATTTATGGAATGTTGTGTTTATTTGATGATTCTTTCTCGTTTGCCTCTTTTGGCCGATCTTTAGGATAGTAACAACCTCACTTTTTATTTATTTTGAAGTTCTGGCTCTGCTGGGTATTTCAGGGAAACACACATTGCCTAATAGATGCAGGAAATGGGGCAACACAATGTTTGCTAGGTCACTTCTGACGTGTGCTGCATTTGTTTCCAAAGATGACATTTTCATTGCTGAATCATATCCTTGAAAGTCCAATGCAGACCTTTTTTCAAATCAGTTCTGGGTAACAATTAAGTACCTAAGTTAAATTCACATACTACGGAGACGGAAGGTAAGGAGTGTTGCAATGTCGTTTTTCATCACAAAAGGGGCGGATCCTTGTAATACGCTCTAGCATTTGTTATAATTTTGTACTACATGAAAATTTGTTCTGCAGCCATGGGGGCAGTGTTGTTGCTTTGTTCCTTGATCTGATCTATAGGCTATACAGTATAGACTATTCATCAAAGTAAACTATTTTGCATTGATAACCAAATATAATCTCAGTGACTGTTCAAACAGTAAACCAAACAACAAGAATCCACCCAAAAATGTATTTTGTTTAGAAGTAATAACTAGTGATTACTGGATATTGTGAAATGGTATTACCTGCATTAGCCAACTAGTCAGCCATGTGGTTTTTTCTCCATGACCAAAACATGATAAACTCTTTTAGCTGATATGGGAATGAATACACAAGCAGCATATCAAACTGGGATAATGTTTTAGGTTACACAGGCAAGTATAAGAATACCTTCCATGGCATATTTTTATTTATGTAAATCTGATTATTTCACATGGAGATGTGGGAAACTAAAAAGGTTAGCTAGCTTGCTATGTTTCTAGCCAGGCTAAAGCCAGCTAGCTAGACTTCCAGCTAGCGACTTATCCCTGATTTTACAAAATGAAATGACAAAATATATATATATATATGCCCAATCGCCCAATGTTTCCTCTAAACTGCGGGCAGGTGTGCAGGTACCCCGGGACTGCCGCACAGAATAAATATTAGCCTGCACAGAGAAGCAAGAGATTGAACTTGGGGTGAAAAATACACTCAACTTTCTAGAGTTTTCCCCGTTAGTTAACACCTATCAACATTTCCCTTTACTGTGGGAATTGTGATTGAATCAATGCAATATTAGCCCCTTTCAAAGCAACATACCGAAACAAAATGAACTATGCAAGACTTAGTCTGCAAAACTAACTATGCAAGAGATTTTGTTGTAGGCAGAATGCATTAGAGTAGAATTCTATTGCATTGACAGGCACAACTCGGCCTGTGCTCTACACAGACTGGTGTGCCATAACCAATCAGAGCTGCAGTAGGCCTATATACCAATAGACCATTGCCAAATATGGATCTGTGCCATTCACTTTAAACTGGACTATGTTTACAGCATGAACGGGAGTGAGTAGATTATTTTGAGATCAAAGTAAGAGCTACATGTAGTGACATGTGCACATATGTTCATATCCTTTGCTAGTTAGTGAGTTATTGGACCAGTTATAGATCATTTGTAGTCAGCGATGGGGGAGTGATTTCTTACTACAAGAGCACAAAACGTGTGCATTTCTAGCCATCTTTGAAAAGCGAGTCAGGTAAAGAGCTTTTTTTTGTCTTAAAGGGGAGGGTGTTGTATTTTAAGACAGGCTTGAAATCAAATCAAATCAAGTTATATTGGTCACGTACACATATCTAGCAGATGTTATTGTGGGTGTAGCGAAATGCTTTTGTTCCTAGCTCCAACAGTGCCGTAATATTAAAAAAATCACAACAATACACACAAATCTAAAAGTAAAATAATGGAATTAAGAAATATATAAATATTAGGATGAGCAATGTTGGAGTGGCATTGACTAAAATACAGTGGAATAGAATACAGCATATACATATGAAATGAGTAAAGCAGTATGTACATTATTAAACATTATTAAAGTGACTAGTGTTCCATTATTAAAGTGACCAGCGATTCCATGTCTATATATATAGGGCAGCATCCTTTAAGGTGCAGGATTGAGTAACCGAGTGGTAGCCGGCTAGTGATGTCTATTTAACAGTCTGATGGCATTGAGAAGCTGTTTTCAGTCTTTTGGTCCCAGCTTTGATGCACCTGTACTGACCTCACCTTCTGGATGGTATTGGGGTGAACAGGCCGTGGTTCAGGTGGTTGGTGTCCTTGATGATCTTTTTGGCCTTCCTGTGACATCGGGTGCTGTAGGTGTCCTGGAGGGCAGGCAGTGTGACCCGGTGATGCGTTGGGCAGACCACACCACCCTTTGGAGAGCCCTGCGGTTGCGGGCGGTGCAGTTGCCTTACCAGGCGGTGATACAGCCTGATAGAATGCTCTCAATTGTGCATCTGTTAAAGTTTGTGAGGGTCTTATGGACCAAGCCAAATTTCTTCAGCCTTCTGAGATTCAAGGGGCACTGTTGCACCTTCTTCAAAACACTGTTTGTGTGGGTGGACCATTTCAGATCGTCAGTGACGTATACTTGAAGCTTTCCACCTTCTTTCCTGAGGTCCCGTCAATGTGGATAGGGGCATGCTCCCTCTGCTTTTTCCTGAAGTCCATTATCAGCTCCTTAATTTTGTTGACGTTGAGGGAGAGGTTATTTTCCTGGCACCACTCTGCCAGGGCCCTCACCTCCTCCCTGTAGTCTGTCTTGTCATTGTTGGTAATCAGGCCTACTATGGTTGTGTCATCTGCAAAGTTGATGATTGAGTTGGAGGCGTGTGGCCATGCAGTCATGGGTGAACAGGGAGTACAGGAGAGGGATGAGTTTGCATCCTTGTGGGGCCCCTGTGTTGAGGATCAGTGAAGTGGAGGTGTTGTTTCCTAACTTCACCATCTGGGGGCGGGCTATCAGGAAGTCCAGGACCCAGTTGCACAGGGCATCATTCAGACCCAGGGCCCCAAGATTGATGATGAGCTTGGAGGGTAGTATGGTGTTGTAGGCTGAGCTGTAGTCAATGAACAGTATTCTTACATAGGCATTCCTCTTGTCCAGGTGGGAAAGGGCAGTGTGCAGTGTTATTGCGATTGCATCGTCTGTGGATCTATTGGGACAGTAAGCAAATTGAAGTAGGTCTAGGGTGTCAAGTAAGATAAAGGTGATATGGTCCTTAACTAGCCTATCAAAGCACTTCATGATGACAGAAGTGCTATGAGGCGATAGTCATTTAGTTCAGTTACCTTTGCTTTCTTGGGTACAGGAACAATAGTGGACATCTTGAAGCAAGTGGGGACAGCAGACTGGGATAGGGAGAGATTGAATATGTCCGTAAACACTCCAGCCAGCTGGTCTGCACATGCTCTGAGGACACGGTTAGGGATGCCATCTGAGCCGGGCAGCCTTGCGAGGGTTGAAACACTTAAATGTCTTACTCACATCGGCCACGGAGAACGAGAGCCCACAGTCCTTGGGAGCGGGCCGCGTCGATGGCACTGTGTTATCTTCAAAGTGGGCAAAGAAGGTGTTTAGCGTGTCTCTTTTGCAGAGGGTAGCATGGGGAGAGGAATGAAGTGGGTGGCTCACTACGATCAGGATGGCGGTGTTGCCATCAGACGGGGGGAGACTCGTGACAAAGTCCAGCAAGATGTGAGACCAGGGACGGTGAGGGACAGGCAGAGGTTGGAGGAGACCAGCCGGAGCTTGCCGAGGAGTTTTGTTCTGTGCACAGACCGTGCAAGCGGCGATGAATGCAGAGATGTCAGGAACCATGGTAGGCCACCAAAAGCGTTGTCGCACAATGGCCAGGGTCCAATGGGAGCCCGGCTGGCAGGCAAGCCTGGAGGAGTGGGCCCACTCCAGGACCGAGGAGTGGACTGGGTCAGGAATGAACATCCAGTTTTCTGCCCCCTCGGGGTTCAGCTGAGAACGCTGCACCTCACGAACCGGCTTTCTGATTCCCCAGCTGAGTGCCGTCGCCAGGCACGAGGTGGGAAGGATGGTCACAGGTTCCGGGTTAGTAGCCGTGGGGCTATAGCGGCGTGACAGCGCATCCTGCTTGACATTCATGGATCCCGGCCGGTAAGAGTGGGAAAAGTTGAACCAGGTTAACAGAAGGGCCCACCTAGTTTGCCTGGAATTGAGATGCTTGGCGGTGCGGAGGTATTCCAGGTTCTTGTGGTCGATCCACACAATGAACGGATGTTCTGCCCCCTTCAGCCAGTGACTCCACTCCTCCAACACCATCTTCACCGCGAGAAGCTCACGATTCCCCACATCATAGTTCCTCTCCGTGGCATTGAGGTGGTGGGAGAAGAAGGCGCAGGGGTGTAACTTGGTGTACAGGGCAGACAGCTGGGACAGGACAGCCCCCACTCTGACATCCGAAGCATCGGGCTTCACCACAAACTGTCAGGACGGGTCAGGATGAACCAAGAGTGGAGCCGTGGTAAAACAGTGTTTGAGATCCCGAAACACCCGGTCCGCAGCTGGGGACCACGTGAACGGAACCTTGGGAGAGGTGAGTGTAGACGGGGGGAAGCCAAGGTGCTGTAGCCCCGGATAAAGCGGCAATAGAAGTTGGTGAAACCCAGGAAACGCAGCTGTAATCTGGACGTAGACTGGTGCCAATCCACCACCGCTCTCACCTTCCCGGGATCCACATGTACACTCCCTGCAGCGATGATGTAACCAAGAAAGGGGATGGTGGAGCGATGGAATTCGCACTTCTCTGCTTTTACAAAAACCCGGTTCTCCAGGAGGCGTTGGAGAACCGAACCTGTCGGACGTGGAGCATATGTTCTTGGGAGGAGCGGGAGAAGACGAGGATGTCTTCGAGGTAGACGAAGACGAACCGGTTCAACATGTTGCGGAGAATATCATTAACCAGAGCCTGGAAAGCAGCAGGGGCATTGGTAAGGCCAAAGGGCATATCCAGATACTCGTAGTGACCGCTGGCAGTGTTGAAGGCAGTCTTCCACTTGTCCCCTTCCCGTATCCGCACCAGGTGAGGCGTTCCGTAGGTCCAGCTTGGAGAACACAGTGGCCCCCTGGAGTGGCTTGAAGGTCGAGGAGATGAGAGGTATAGGGTAGGGGTTCTTCACCGTGATGTCGTTGAGACCCCGGTTGTCGGTGCTTGGGCGAAGGATTTTGTCCTTCTTCTCCACAAAGAAGAACCCTGCACCGGCGGGGGACGCAGAAGGACGGATGAACTCTGCAGTTAGGGAGTCCTCAATGTATGTCTCCATAGCCTTGGTCTCCGGACCCGAAAGAGAGTACAGCTGCCCCCGGGTTGGAGTGGTGCCTGGGAGAAGGTTAATCCCGCAGTAATATGGTCGGTACGGCGGCAGCGAAGTGGCTCGGGCCTTACTACAACACCTCCCGGAGGTCCTGGTACTCTGCAGGTATGGCGGAGAGGTCCAGGGCAACTTCCGAGCTTCCAGGAAGACGTCCCCGCAGGATGCGCTGACTTCAGGCAATGTGCGTGGCAGAAAGGGCTCCAGCCCATGATGGTACCAGCAAACCAGTCAATGAGGGGATTGTGTCACTGGAGCCAGGAGAATCCCAATACCACAGGAACATGAGGAGACTTAATGAGCAGGAACTAGATCATCTCGCTGTGATTCCCTGACACACGTAGTTTGATGGGAGTGGTACTGTGGGTGACCCGTCTATCGAGTGCCTGTCCAGTGCTCTAACATCCAGGGAAACGGAGAGGGGCTGAGTGGAGATATCCAGCTCGGTAGCCAGTGTAGCATCCATAAAGGTCTCCTCGGCCCCAGAGTCGATGAGTACCCGGAGAGTTTTCAAATAGGTTCCCCCACAAGAACATTGCATGAAAAGGGGTGCGAGTAAGGGGAGAGGAAAAGTTATCCGTATGGCCCACCAGAGTACTCGATCCTACCGTTGAGCCTGGTCTTTTAGTGGACAGGTGGAGACGAAATGACCCGTAGTCCCACAATACAGGCAACTCTTGTATAGCCGTTCAACTGGAGAAAGCCTTTCTCTGACTAGTCGCAAAGGCTCGGGAAGAGGTGAATCGGCAGATTTTGGAGACTCTCGGGGGAACTCGGTACCCTCGGGTTCTCTCGGCAATGGAGCCATCGGGGACTCACCTCGGAGGCGAGGTGGAATCCTTGGACAGGCGAGTGAAATCGAATCTCCCCTCCTTCCTTCGTTCCCGTAGTCGCCCATCAATTCAAATGGTCAAGGCGATGAGCGAGTCTAGATCCATCGGTAGTTCCTGGTCTGCAAGCTCGTCCTTTACTTCCTCCGATACTTCGTGCAGGAACATGTCAAACAATGCTTCTAGTTTCCCAGGCACTGCCAAACGTGCGAAAATGCACTGCATAGTCTGCCACACTATGGGAGTCTTGACGTAGCAGGAGCAGCTTTACAAGCAGCCTCTCTTCCGGACAACCGAGAGTCAAACACCTTTCGAACTTCCTCCATGAACTCCTCCAGACTGAGGTAGACGGCGGATTGTTGCTCCCACACCGCCGTGGTCCAGGCGAGTACCCTCCTGGACATCAGCGTTATGATGCACGCTATCCTTGAGCAGTCCTAGTGGAACGAAGAAGCGTGCAGCTCGAAAAAGAGGGAGCACTGGGAGAGAAAACTCTGGCAGGTTCCAGAATCTCCAGCGTAGCGCTCCGGAGGAGGTAAGCGGTGTTCTCGGGACACTGGGGTAGGCTGGGAGATTACGGGTGTGACCTGTTGCCCAGTGGGGAATCTGCACAAGCCCTTGAAGTAACTCCTTGTGTCTTCCAATGGTGACTTCTTGCAGGTAGACAGCATTGTGGAGCTGGTCTGAGTCTGCTGGGTCAGTCATGGCCAGTTCGTACTATCAGATTTCAGGTATGATCCAGATGCAGACAGTGTCGAAGTAACAAAAGTTTATTTCTAGTACAGGGGCAGGCAAACGACAGATCAAGGGCAGGCAGAGGTCAGTAATCAAGAAAGGGTGCAACAGGTCCAGAATGGCAGGCAGTCTCAGGGTCAGGGCAGGCAGGGGTCAATAATCTAGAGAGACGTGGCAAGGTAGAGAACGGCAGGCAGGCTCAGGGTCAGGGCAGGCAGAAAGGTCAAAGCCGGGAAAGACTAGAAAACAGAAACAAGAACAGACAGGAGCAAGGGGACAAACGCAGGTAGGCTTCACGAAACAAAACGAACTGGCAACAGACAAACAGAGAACACAGGTATAAATACACTGGGGATAATGGGGAAGATGGGCAACATCTGAGGGGGGTGGAGACAAACACGAAGACAGGTGAAACAGATCAGGGTGTGACATTCATATTCATAAGAGGACACAAATGGCATTTAGCTCCAACTGATAAAATGCTGATTAGTTACATTTCATATGTAAGTACCATTTTCATAACAGTTTTTAAGTAAAACTTCTTCAGTGCTCTTCCATATCACTCCTCACCCTCAGCAATGCTGTTCACAGCCAAGTCCTTCCAGGCATCAGAGGACACAGCTTGGTGATGATGTCCATCTTCTTGGACTCTCATAGCCCTATTGCCTATTTATATTGCATGAACGGACATTGACAGGAATAAAACCCAGTATTGATGTGGTTGTACAGTCCTAATGCACCCTCACATGGCAACAATGATCCCCATAGATACTATAATAAAAATAAAAACCTGGACAGATATATTATAATGAGGTATCAACGCTGTGTGTGAGCTCAACTGGAAAACGAGGGTGTGTGGCTTTTGACCATTCAGTATGGGGGGGTGCACGTCTAACTGACTGTCAGCTGGCTAGAGATCATGTTGGTGGTGTAACGTTACGGATTCAAATAACTCATGGGATGTCAGAATAAAATGATAAGTATTATATTAATTATAGGGATAATAGATAGTATAAATTGCTGATCGCCTCTTATCCTCTTATGGGAGCAGGTAACACAAATCTATTGCTTCATAACAATGCTAGCTAGGTAGGTTTTTACATTTTGGTAGAGCTAGGTGGCTGTCATTGGCTAGAAATTGTGTGTTTGGCGTACTGATTCAAAGAAAGCATCAGATGACATTTCTGAATATAATTAATTATAGTGCTAATAGATTGAAGTCAGTATCAATTGCAGATCTCCTCTTATGGGAGCCGGTAGCATTGTTAGTCTATGCTTGCTAGCTAGTTAGCTTGCTAGCTAGCTAATTAATGATGTTCTCAGATCTACTTGGCTAGTGCTTACCAGTGTCTGGTGTCAGCGTTTCAGAGCAAGTTCCACCCGGGAATGCTGTGCCATACAGGTCCGATTGTACCACTATCAGAATAAAACAATATGATACCAAGGTAAAATGCAGTAAGTTCAGTTACTGACATTTACCTTGATTTCACACTAACTTTTTCTCCAAAACACAATACAATTGAGGCAGGATACTTTTCCACATGATTAAGCATGTATTTGTAAGGAAAGACGCTTGGAGACGAGAAGCAAGTACAGGGAGTGAACATTTCATGAATAAACAGACATGAAACAAGACAGGACAGCGTCTGGACATGAAAAACATAAAGATATTAATGCTCACATGGGGATCAAACTGAGGAACAGACAGATATAGGAGGGGCAACCAACAAAGTAATGAAGTCCAGGTGAGTCCAAAGAAGCGCAGGTGCGTGTAACGATGGTGACAGGTGTGCGTAATGATTGGCAGCCTGGCGCCCTTGAGCGCCAGGGACGGGGAGCGGGAGCAGGCGTGACAGTACCCCCCCCTCTAGGGTCGCCACTCGGCGTCCCAGCTGAGCGAGCCTGACGTGCTGGCCGAGAGATGGGAGCCGGACGAGCTGGCTGAGGCGTGGAAACCCGACAAGTCGGCTTAGGCGTGGGAGCCTGACGAGCCGAGAGAGGCGTGGGAGCCTGACTAGCCGGGTGAGGCGTGGGAGCCTGACTAGCTGGCTTAGGCGTGAAAGTCTGACGATCCTGATGAGGCGTGGGAGCCTGACGATGTGGTTGAGGAGTGGGAGCCTGATGAGCCAACCGAGGCAAGAAAACCTCTCGAGCCAGCTAAGGCCTGGAAGCCTGACGAGCCAGCTGAGGCATCCCCGGTTCTGTCGGCAGCGGCACCTGGATCCGACGTCAACAATCAAAACTAAAAAACTAAAAGAAACTCCCCGATGCTTCCAATATTGGTGTCAGCATTCTGTAAGGAGATGAGGGAGACGAGAACAAGTACAGGGAGTGAACACTTAATGCATAACTGACATGAAGCAAACAAGAATCTAAACAGGGGAAACATAACTACAATAATGTTGACACCAGGATCAAACTGAGAAACAGACAGATATAGGAGGGGCAATCAACAAAGTAATGGAGTCCAGGTGAGTCCAAAGAAGCGCAGGTGCGCGTAACGATGGTGACAAGTGTGCGTAATGATGGGCAGCTTGGTGCCCTCGAGCGCCAGGGAGGGGCAGGCATAACAGTATTTAATGTAGCAAAAATGACAACTCATTTTCCACCAAATGACTAGTTTCTGCCTTTCTGCTTGGTAGGCAGTATTGGTAGATGGGTAAAAAAAAAACTCTGAGTGAAAAGAAGGAAGCCTGTACAGAATACAAATATTCCAAAACATGCATTCTGTTTGCAACAAGGCACTACAGTAATACTGAAAGAAATTTGGTAAAGTAATTAGCTTTTTGTCCTGAATACAAAGTGTTATGTTTGGCGCAAGTCCAATTAAACACATCACCGAATATCACTCACCAAATTTTCAAGCATAGTGGTGGCTACATTACGTTATGGGTATGCTTGTAATCGTTAAGGACTGGGGAGATTTTCTGAATAAAAAATAAACAGAATGGAGCTGAGCACAGGCAAAATCCTGGAGGAAAAGCTGGTTCAGTCTGCTTTCCATCAGACACTGGGAGATGAGTTCACCTTCCAGCAGGACAATAACCTAAAAAACAAGGCCAAAACTACACTGGAGTTGCTTACCAAGAAGACGGTGAATGTTTCTTAGTGGCCGAGTTATAGTTTTGACTTAAATCTGCTTGAAAATCTGCTTGAAAATCTATGGCAAGACCTGGAAAAGGTTGTCCAGCAATGATCAGAAGAATTTTGAAAAGAATAATGGGCAAATGTTGTACAGCACAGATGTGAAAAGCTCTTAGAGACTTACCCAGAAAGACTGACAGCTATAATTGCTGCCAAAGGTGATTCTAACATGTATTGACTCAGGGGGTTGAATACTTACAGTTGAAGTCAAAAGTTTACATACACCTTAGCCAAATCTGTAATAATCAGTCTTGTCCATAAAGGGGAGGAATCACATTCTGCTCAGATTGTTGCAATATTATATAAATAAAGGCAGAAATAGAGGGAGAGTATGATTTCTAATGTATTATTTAAATGTACAGTTACATTACTCTTTTCATTTGCTAAAATAAGCATTTAATAATGAGATTCACTTCATCGGGTCCCCGTTGCATTCTGGCGCAGTGACCTGTCCAATACCTCTATATTAGACCTATCATAATCCTAGAGCTGGAGTCTAATTCAAAGTCATTGAATCATTTTACATCCATATTGCTAAAAGAGTCTGAGCAATACTTTATATCAAGGTAGGTCTTTGAAGAATTTCTAAAGGGATTAAAAGAAGCTAGTAAATTTTTATGTGGTTCATAAATACCTAAAAACGGCTACTACCCACTGGGCAAAAACAGGTTGAATCAACGTTGTTTCCATGTCAACACAACAATTTAAAATCATAGTGGGAAACTGACTGGATTTGCAAGAAGTCATCAACGTAAGGGAATTTCGTATTTTTTTCACCCAACTTTTAACCTACATGCAATGACATGGTGACATTTGTTTGATTTTGCATTGAATTCACATTAGTTGACAACTCAACCAAAACTGACGCCATACCCACTGATGCCTGTGACCAGTGGGTACGGCCTCCTACAAATGCTTTGTAATTGCATGATTCTCAAAAGAAATAAACTAATATTCCAATGATAATTGTACAGATGACATATTGCTCTGCACTTCGATTTCTATGTCAGGACAGTTTTCATTCATAAAATCTCCAGATATTATAAATATTGCGGTAATATTATGGTCATTGCGGTGTGCTCTCTTTGTAACTTCTCAAGAGGGGTACTATAAACTGGCTGGTTTGAGCCCTGAATGCTGATTGGCTGACAGCCATGGTATATCAGACCGTATACCACGGGTATGACAAAACATTTATTTTTACTGCTCTAATTACGTTGTTAGCCAGTTTATAATAGCAATAAAGCACCTCGGGGGTTTGTGGTATATGGCCAATATACCACAGGTTGTTCCATGACGCAATGCAGTGCCTGGATACCACACCTCCTCGTGTCTTATTGCTCAAATATACCACACTTAAACTGTTAGTAACTAATATATTGTAAATCTTTCCTCATAACATTGGCTCCAGAAAGACCCCAGAGTTGGTCTGTTTTTGAAGATTGCTTTGTTGATCCAATTTTCTGTGACTGTTCCATCATAGCTAGTTTCTAAGCAAACTGTTGCTCTTTTGCTCTTGTTTCTTGTTGGTGTTATGGCTAACTTTGTGTGTCTGTGTGCCATTTTTATAATAGAATATACTAGCATATTCATACTTGAATATATCTACGATTTAGTCTTTCACATCAAAATCAATCACCCTTTTCTTCCCCACATAGTGAATTATGAATTGGTTGATTGACTGTGCCGATTTAAAGCTGATTGGTATTCTCTCTGCAAGTTTCCATTTCTCTACAAGTTTCCATCCTCCTACTCAACTATATTTTGGAAATTGTGACCTCTACAACAACAACCAAGACAAAACATTGCTCTGTCTGAAATCCCTTGTAAAGCTCTCCATTGCAAATAAACACATTTCCCATACTCCAGTAACTCCACCCCCACCCCCTAAAAAAAGCATCTAGGCCTGGCTGGGAATGACAGGAACAGGACCGACTCAGGTCACGACCTGTAATTGGGCTCTTGGCATTGCCTGCTCTGGTGTGTGGGCTGAGCATATACTATGTTTTCTCAAACCACTAAATTAAGTTTGCACTGCAGTTCCAGCGCGGGGGTGAGTCATTGGACAATCACACTAATGAGGATTTCCTTTTCTCTGTGCTGTCTTTTCTCCCGCTCTCTCGTTCTCCCGCTCACTCTCTTCCTAGAGAGGTATACATCACTGGACGGACCAGCCTTTTAGACCATCTTCCATGTGGATAATCAGATAAGTAGCTACATAGTTCAACATTACGCCAAAGGTTAAATCAAATTAGTCAAAGAACCTTTCAACAGTGATGGGCTTGTTTGTCAATAAGTATGAAGATAGGACAGCAACCATTTCTATGTAAGTGCATTTTGCTGTCGTTGCAGCGTGCATGGATACAAATGCAGAGCCATGTACCGTACATACTTGAAAGAAGATCTTTATCAAACTTGTTATGACTTAATAGCCTGTGATGCTATGAATTATTTGATAGGATGTCTATACACTCCACTTCTGTGATGAAGGGTATACAAGCCAAGTAGGAGTTCAGATTTTAGAATCCTTCTGCCAATGTCCAGTTATGTAATCAAGAATAATTGCCCCATTCAAGTCAATGTTTACAGTTGAAATGTATTTTGTATTTATTTGAGTGCTATGCCTATCCTAAGGCCGAGGAATGAAAAAGCCTTTTGAATCCAGTGCAAGGAGGAGAATAACTGCCCCATAGTGTTAAATTCTGTCCATACAGAATTTAACACTATGGGACAGTAGGTCAACAGAAAAGAACATCCATCCTTAAAATGTCAGAGATGAACCCAATGCTCAAATCCCTTCTCTTTAACCATGGAAGTGGGGAAGGTCAATAATGATGACATCTCAAGTGGGAAATGAGATTAGATTGGGCTGTATCATTGGCCTCCATCACATTGGTTACATCAGACCATTGCCCCTTTTCCTGTTACCTCAATAGTCAGATGCTGTATTCAACAAAACCTTGTTAAGATACTCAGATAAAGGTTATGTTTGACTTTTATTTATGAGAGATACAGGCGATAAGGCAGCTATGGAAATCAAACGCAACAGATTGTGCTTTTCTGCAGTGTAAAAAGTTGATTGGTATTGGTGTTGTGGTCTGTGGCCGGTGGCAGGTATTTTTTCCCCCTGGTACCAGGGAAACTCACATAATATACAAACAGTCTGTATGTCTCGGTCTGACTGGGAGTCTTAATCCTGTTTGCAGGTGTAGAATCTGTCTCTTTGTCCCATGTTCCTGACCCAATCGTCGCACGCTCAGGGATGACTGTAGAACCCTACACCCTCTCCTCGTGGCACGGAAAGGTATTGTCTGTCCCCCACCTTTGAAACGCCCCGCCAGATAACCTCATCGTGCACAAAGACGTGTGGGATGAGGGCAACACAAGACCGGCGTGATTCCAAGCCTGCCTTGAGGCTTCCTCCGCCGCCCACAAACAACAAAGGGAACCCCACCACGATAAGAGCAGGACAGGTGTTGTTTTTAAATCATTTCAGCTAATCTCCCGCGTGCTTCATCGAAATCCCACTTCTATGATCAGAAGCTGCTTTGCAAGACCATCTAATCACTGAGTGAGCCATTCTAGAAGGGGGAAAAAGAGTTCAAAGAAAGTTAAAGCATAGGTATGCTGCTCCTGTGACTCTTCAGAAGTGAAAATACCTTCAGCGGTGACACATTGTTGCCCACATGAGGGGCTGATTTGTTTTTTTGTAGCTTTCAAACACAAAAGAAAAAGAAAGTGAGTGAAAGATTGAGAGAGAGGGAGAGAATGTTTTCCTTTTTATGCCCAGGCTCTGAAACTCCATCCCTCTTTCATGGTGTCAGTCATTCTTTTGTGTATGGCAGTGGCGGGCCCCTTTGACACTGTGGTGGTTATCCTCTTGATACCCGACTCCCATTGAAGCTATGCTCTCTCACTCCTTTGTTCGCTCGTCACTTCTGTACTACCTATCCAGACGGAGACAGAGAGAACACACTGGTAACACCATGCCAAGGTCCAGGCCCCCTCCACAGATAAACAGACTCTCAGGTAGAGCTTTCTAAAAGGCCTTACAGCATTCTGGACAGGTACGGCTGTAGAGTCTGATCAGAGAGTGTGTTCTTAACTCTCACCCACAGAATTCTGAAGGAATAGTCTCTATCTGTGTCGCTCTCTTTTTCTAAAACACACACACACACACACACACACACACACACACACACACACACACACACACACACACACACACACACACACACACACACACACACACACACACACACACACACACACACACACACACACGCACACACACACACACACACCTGAGTAGCCAGCAAAAACGGACTCTCCAGGGCCAGCCCTCCCTAGCCACAGGATACCACTGTCAGATCATTCCTATGGGATTTCAACTCCATTCCAAAGGTTCCTTTAAGACATTACTTAGGAGATTCTCACGGAAATCTTCAGAACTCCCCAGATAAGAGGCACCTCTTGTGACAACCCAAAGTGGCTGCAATGTGATGGGGGAGATAAGGGCTGGGGGGAGGGGCACTGAGTAAAGCAACATTCTGGTAAGACTGAAACAGCTCACAGCTGTTTTATACCAACACAACTCCTCACTGTTTAATGGAGTCTAATAAATGTCACTCAAATGGAATTTGCAGTGTTATGTATTGACCAAGAGAAACATTCTCTTATTCAAAAGGTCAAAGAATCAAAGTAGTGGGTGACTTAGTAATATTATTTCAGATTTTACAGTAATGGTTGAGGGTATTTTCCATCATTATTTTATGACAGTCTCATCAGAGATTAGACTAGTAATAAAGTTGGTATGCAAAAACTCTTAATATAAACATTGATGTTCAAAAAAATACGCAGCAAAAAATGTTTCACAAATTATCCCAGCATTATTTGATAAAAATTGGCAATGTCAGTAAATTATCTTAACTGCAATGTAAATAGTTGTGAAGACATAGAGCAAGTGTACAAATGCTTGTCATAGTTTCCATATTTCCCATAAAAAACTGAAATATCACATTTACATACGTATTCAGAGCCTTTACTCTGAATGTTGTTGAAGCACCGTTGGCAGCGATTACAGCCTCGCGTGTTCTTGGGTATCACACTACAAGCTTGACGCGTTTCTCCCATTCTTCTCTGCAGCTCCTCTGTCAGTTTGGATGGGGAGCATCGCTGCACAGCTATTTTCAGGTCTCTCCAGAGATGTTCGATCGGGTTCAAGACCGGGTTCTGGCTGGGCCATTCAAGAATATTCAGAGACTTGTCCCGAAGCCACTCCCTCATTGTCTTGGTTGTGTGCTTACGGTCATTGTCCTGTTGGAAGGTGAACATTCGCCCCAGTCTGAGGTCCTGAGCGCTCTGGAGGATCTCTCTCTATTTTACTCCGTTCATCTTTCCCTCGATCCTGACTAGTCTCCCAGTCCCTGCCGCTGAAAAAACATCCCCACCGCATAATGCTGCCACCACCATGCTTCACTGTAGGGATGGTGCCAGGTATCCTCAAGACGTGACGCTTGGTATTCAGGCCAAATAGTTCAACCTTGGTTTCATCAGAGCAGAAAATCTTGTTTCTCATCTCATGGTCTGAGAGTCCTTTAGGTGCCTTTTGGCAAACTCCAAGTGGACTGTCATGTACCTTTTACTGGGGAGGGGCTTCCGTCTGGCCACTCTACCATAAAGGCCTGATTGGTGAAGTGCTGCATAGATGGTTGTCCTTCTGGAAGGTTCTCCCATCTCCACAGAGGAACTCTGGAGCTCTGTCAGAGTGACCATCGGGTTCTTGGTCCCCTCCCTGACCAAGGCCCTTTTTCCCCAATTGCTCAGTTTGGCCGTGAGACCCGCTCTAGAAAGAGTCTTTGTCACGCCCTGACCATAGAGAGCTCTTGTTTCTCTATGGTGTAGTAGGTCAGGGCGTGACTAGGGGGTATTCTAGTTTATAATTTCTATGTTGTGTTCTAGTTTATATTTTCTATGTTGGTGTTTTGTATGATTCCAAATTAGAGGCAGCTGATAATCTTTGTCTCTAATTGAGGATCATATTTAAGTAGCTATTTTTCCCACCTGTGTTTGTGGGATATTGTTTTGTGTTTGTGCATGTGCACCACGTAGTCACATTTAGTTGTTCGTTTATTGATATATTTTGTTTTGTTTAAGTTTCTCTTTGCATTAAATATGTGGAACTCAACATCCGCTGCGCCTTGGTCCCGTTCTTACGACAGCCGTGACAGTCTTGGTGGTTCCAAACTTCTTCCATTTAAGAAGTATTATTGGGGACCTTCAATGCTGCAGAAATGTTTTGGTACCCTTCCCCAGATCTGTGCCTCGACACAATCCTGTCTCGGAGCACTACGGACAATTCCTTTGACTTCATGGCTTGGTTTTTGCTCTGACATGCACTGTCAATTGTGGAACCTTATATAGACAGGTGTGTGCCTTTCCAAATCATGTCCAATCAACTGAATTTACCACAGGTGGACTCCAATCAAGTTATAGAGAAATCTCAAGGATGATCAAAAGAAACAGGATCCACCTGAGCTCAATGTTGAGTCTCATAGAAAAGGGTATGAATACTTATGTAAATGAGGTTTATTTTTTCTTCTTTTTTTCCTTCGCAAAAATTTGTAAAAACCTGTTTTCGCTTTGTCATTATGGGGTATTGTGTGTAGATTGATGAGGAAAAAACATTTTTGAAATAAGTCTAACATAACAAAATGTGGAAAAGGTCGGTGTGACTGTCTCTGTAGGCAATTCATCTGATTATACTGTAGCCTTACCTACTGAATAGATAACTAAGGATGACCCCAATACGTACAACAGTGTCTCTAAATAGAGTGTGCAAAACACAAAATGCAAACGATGCAGATTCAGAACAACCAGCCTTCTTGCTATGGTCCAGCAATGCAATAATACCACAGGCAGCTAAGAATGTTATCGTTCCCATTGTGGAGGGTTAGAGCGACGTCAGACCATGCAGCATCATTAATTCTCCAAACATGTCTTGAGATGAGGCATTTTACTCGTCCTGGAGCGCACTCAGACTGCTGGGGGCTTGGCTCTGGGATCCACGCTAAACCCTTGACCTTGGTGCAGCAATGCTAGTCAACAAGTTAGGTCTGAGCCCTGACCACAGGGAATATGAAATGCAGGAAGGGTCGATGACGTCATATCTAATGACACACCGAGAGACAGATTTTAACCAGGAACTGCCGGGCTCACCACTAAACACGGGCGGCAGATAGCCTAGTGGTTAGAGCGTTGGGACAGTACCCAAAAGGTTGCTGGATTGAATCCCCGAGCTGACAAGGTAAAAATCTATCATTCTGCCCCAGATTTAAATCACTCTTCCCCGGGAGCCGAAGACATGGATGTCAATTAAGTGAGCCTTCCGCTCAGTTGTACAACTGACTAGGTATCCCCCTTTCCCTAAACCTTTGACCTCTGTGGCCGTGCAACGCCATGCTTGAACTCTGCTTTTGCTGTCCAGTACAGGTCCCCGAGGTCTAGATCCCTATGTCTGAGGAGAAACATCATGTCATCAGTTCCCCCACACCCAGCAGAGACACACACAGGCAGGCCAGACCAGAGGGGAGAGATCTGGATGGCACCCTAGCTAGCCTGTTGTTAACATCTCATCATAAGTAACACTTCACAGAGAGCTGAGCGCTGTTGAACTTACAATTCATCAAGCCTGATGTTTCTCCACCAAAATGCATCATTTTTGGGGCTTTGAGTCAGCGTCATTATGTAGTGAGCAAGCAAGCTGTGTGTCCATAAATTACCTCTCTGGTTGTTCCCACTGAGACGTGGAAGGGCTTATCATATTTCACATGTTGGTTAAATATGATGGGTTGATGGAAAAGCTCTAGGGCCTTGATGTAGGGAGACTGTCAGCACTATTGGTGGTCCACTTGGTTGAGGACATCAGCCTTCAGTTGAGGACACCCGCCCTTAGTTGAGGACACCAACCTTCTCACTTTCTAGAAAGCAAGTCCTCCATGTTCAGACTGTGAATCAGATTCAGTTGGATATCTGAGGCATGACCCATAAACGTAATTCCACCATTGCGTAAAGTCCACAGTTGCTGAGACGCGATAGTCTGGGACCACCATCAGCGAGGGACGCACAGCCCAACAGCTCACCATCCCAAACTCCCAACCAAGACGTTCCAGTGTTACCGGTTGGAGTTTTGCTTAAGCCGCCCTGAGAATTAGATGAGTATGAAAGCCAACGGTCCAATATTCTAGAAGACGGCTGTGCGTACGCATACACGTTTTGGACACGTTTTGGTAAGCGCTTTAGGGTTACGCACCTGTGTGGCTGCCTGGGTTTAACCTCAAAGAAGGCAATAGCTCAGAGTGGTTTTGAATGCTGAATAACGTGAAAAGCCAGACCACCATTCATTGTATCAACCCCTTAATTAACCCTCAACTATAAATGACAATAGATGATCCAGCCCTGTTTTCTTAATTAGTTTAAATGCACTCGTAAAGCGCTGCCATTTGTTCTTCAGTATTAAATAAACTACTAAAGCTATACCACCTACGTATACTGAGAACCTAGGGCATGGTAAGGACCTCCTCTGTGTGTGGTGTGTGTGTGTGCACGAGGGCGCCCACGTGTGTGTGTGTGTGTGTGTGTGTGTGTGTGTGTGTGTGTGTGTGTGTGTGTGTGTGTGTGTGTGTGTGTGTGTGTGTGTGTGTGTGTGTGTGTGTGTGTGTGTGTGTGTGTGTGTGTGTGTGTGTGTGTGTGTGTGTATGCCTACTCAACCTTTGTGTCCTGGAGGTTTTATTGAGGTTGTAATAGACTTCCTCCAGACACAACAACGCAGACCTTAGCCACATCACACATCACACCACCGTTTACCCATTTCTCTCAGTTGGAGACGACGTTCTGCCACATTCCTTTGAAGCTCGTAAAAATGGAGCATCTTATCTCACAGGAAAAGTAGACAGGTCATTTATGGTGTGATCTATGTTTCGCGTTCCAAACTGAGGGGTTTGGTGATTTTGCTGGACACAGATCCTACACGTAGTTTCCCACACATAGTTTCTGGTCCAGAAGGACGAGTGTGTCTGTTTAAATATCTTCTTATACCCACGATACTGAGGTGAGCAGTAGAAGAAAGTCAGCTTACTATTGAAGAAGACCCAGCAAACCGGGAACATTCCCAGAACATAAGCTAAGGTTTTCATATAACATTAGGATGATAACATTCCAAAAACGTTCAAAAAATATTTTAAAGGTGCACTATGCAGAAATCGCTCCACTATCTCCTGGTTGCTAAAATTAGAATAGTTAGCCTAATTTCAGTTTATGTGAGAAAACAAGCAATTATAGGTTAGAGAATCATTGTACCATCTAAAGGGCTGTGAAATATATTTTCCAAAAACATTGTATTTTCAGCTGTTTGAAACTGGTGTACAAAACTTAAAAGCAGGATGCATAGAAATGGCGCACATAGAACCTATCTACCGCTTCTTAGACTTGCTTTCAATATAACAGGTCACCCCAAAAGTTACATTTTGAAGCTTTAAATCAAATATCCTTGGAATGTTCTCCTTACATTAACTACAATGCATAACATTTCTAACAACTACCCCAGAACATTCCCCAAACATTCTCATTAGGTTTCTAGGTAATGTAATAAGACAATGTACCAGTAATGTTTTCAGAACACACTGTCACAACAAAATGTGAGAGCAACATTCTGGGAATGTACGCAACATCAGACAAATGTTTTATTCAAACATTGTATAATCATCAGGACGACTGGACAGTTTCTGTGTTATGAGAACATTTGCCACAACCTAACAAATGTTCTGGGAACTTTCACATAAGCAATTTTGGTTTGCTGGGGACATGCTTCAAACTCTTAAATTGCATTCTCACTTAGATCGGTGTTGCCTCTGCCATTGATTCTAACATGACTAAAGGCAGCCTCTTTCTTGAGGGATATACTTTATGCAGCCACTAGAGCTCTTAAGACTCCTGCAATGCTTCAGAGACAACCCCCTCGATCTCGTATATTAACCACCCCAAATTCCCCCAGCCCAACATTTACGTTCAGAGCAGCTGGTCAATAAAAGTATCTTAAAAAGGACACTCAAACATGTTTATGTTATTCAACTTCAAGCTTAAGGAAATTGAACAGTAAAAGCAGGGGTCTAGCGTGTCTTCGTTTATCTTCATCTCCACAGTGGAACAGTTTTGGCTAGGGCTTTTAAAGAGAATCCCCAATACATCAATTCTTTAAACAAGCTGTTTTCAGATGAGATACTGTCCCAGCGCATTATGGATGGGCATTGAGTGGAGAAGTAAAATAAGAAAATTGATCAAAGGAATCCTTCTGGCAGTAGAGCTTAAATGCTTACGTTGGCTCAGTAATGTCCCATTAAAAGTAGGTCCAGGACAGATGGTATAGCGCGACAAATACACGGATGAAATACTGAAGTAAAACATGCTTTGGTAGAAGAAGCATTTGAGGCCAAATGTATACAAGTAGACCTATTTCATTTATCCTTTAGAATAAAGGGCTGATTTTATTATAGCAAATACTGAAGTAAAGCTTGATTTGAAGCAGTAGAGGGCCAGATGTACACAAATACCTATTCTATGTATCCTTTGGACAAGAGGTAGCCTGTATGATCATTTTATGATATGAAAAGAGGTGTTCTAAAGATGACGATGCTCCCCTAGTATGATGGTTGGTTGAGGAACAAGGCCCAACAGAAAGAAGCCACATCCTCGGTGTCCACGGAGACAAACCACAGTGCAATCCAGTCACATTTGTGGTGAAGGAACCATGTACGCCTTCGCTCCAATCACACATAGTTCCATGTGGTGCTGTCCCATTCTTTTACAAGGTACTATACAAGGTTTGGGGGCTGTTATCTTCCAGTGGAATCATACGCACATCAGAGAACTCATTTACGTAGACTGCTGGCCAGAGTCACTGCAGAAGGAACCAGTGAGCTACTTTTGTGGTGGTGAAGGATTCCTTGGCTTTGGGGAGGAGAGAATTCATGCGATAACTGGGGTAACTTTATATTGTGTGCGCGCATGTTGGCAAGAAAGGGGTATCATTGAACTGGACTTGAAATTGAAGGTTCCAAATAGCAATAGACGGATCCAGATGTTGCAGATTAAAATAAAATAACATTTGCTTATCATACAGTGCAAACATACTGTAACGCAGCAATACCCTCTTGAGAAATCGCATGCTAGACCAAGGAAAACAAATCAATTGGCTTTCAACAAGACAGAAATGAAAGGCAATCCCAAGTGGATGGTGAGGATAAGGGTGGATTGTCACCATAGAACATGTTGGCTATCCTCTTATCCTCAGGCCCTGGAAAAATTCTGCTGGCCAAACAAAAGACAGCCTTAAGTAGAGGAGGTACAGTACGCCCACCACCTAACCCCTATTTCAGTAACATCACTTCTCCCCAAACAAGAGGCGGTTTCCCCCTGAACGCCCTCACATGTCTGTCAGGAGGATCAGCAGAGATAGCAGGGTGTCTGAGTGCTACTTGTTATACGTTGAAGTGACCCTCATAGCAAACACATGCAATCCTATTCATTTGAAATCTTCACTTCCATGCCAGCAACTCCACCCATGTATTTTTCTCACACATCACATCACATACACACACACACACACACACACACGCACGCACGCACGCACGCACGCACGCACGCACGCACGCACGCACGCACGCACGCACGCACGCACGCACGCACGCACGCACACACACACACACACACACACACACACACACACACACACACACACACACACACACACACACACACACACACACACACACACACGCACACACACACACACACACACACACGAGAGAGCCATGAAATGGGTATATAAAGCTATAACAACTTAGTGAAAGCGTGGAGACTTGACCTTCCAGGTTCCATAAATGTGCTCAAATGATGCAAGCCTCAAACTGTTGTAGTGTGTTTGAGAGAAGAAAAGTCAAAACAAGCAAAAACATATTTTAAATCAAGGTTTATTGATCTTCCATGATAAACCAGAGAGGAAAACACTCACTGTATCTCCCCACCATGACACTATACATTTTCTGAAATTTTCTTTGTGCAGCAAAGCCTGCTTAGCCTTAACAATTTACAAATAGGGTCTTGTCTAAAAATATATATATATATTGTTCTTTACTTTATGACTGAAAACTGGACAGAAATATGGCAAATGGCAATCTAACACATATGATTTGGCTGTCTATTATGACACCATGTGTAAGTGAATAACAGCCCTTCATACGCTAACCTTTCTAGTCAGCGCAAAGCAAAATATAACAAGACAAATACAAGTCTGTAAAGACAGAATACATGCGGTAAAGAGTTCAATGGAACGCAGACGGGGGGAACGAACAAGTACGGCGTCACTGACGCACATTCCAAAAATATGATCTTACAAATCCGTCCAGGTTTTTGTGTTAAAAAATGTTTGCTAAATGCTAACTCCGGTCCATAGAAACTGGTAGCATAGCTAGCGTATAGAAATCAGCGATGGTACTTGAAGCTGTTTTTAGTGTAATGCAGTTGATTGGTGACGACGACATGAGCATACTGTATATTGTTACCCCAAAATACATATAATCAATAGCCTAAATGTAGGCTAATTTTGATGGTGGGGGGGTGATTGGGGGGGGGGGGCGCGCGTGAGTGGCGTTGCCATTGTTTTGGTCGAATTCGATTGTTCTCTTTACTGCATTAGACAGGGATTCTATCTAGATGAAGGCACAAGGTAAGAGCTTGGCACAGACATGGCAGCACTTGCACTCCAACCATTTGACAAAATCGGCAACTCATAACCGTATCAATGCTAAATCAAGCCATCACAGCATAATTGATTATCAATTCTAACAGTTATATTATGATGTCCATGTCTTATTAAACTCTTTTGGCTTTACTTCATATCTGCTCTGTTCTTTCAACATCCCTCTAGTGCTAAGAGGAAGAGCTTAGCTGTGTGGCAGAGGGCCAACTGGAGCCACATTCACAAAGTCCTTCATATGAAAGGTTATAATCACATGTAACATCAGTGCTACAACACAAAGCTAGTCATTACACTGTAAGCACGCATGTTTCACAAAAAAAGCACACAGTTAAGAGTTGCCATTACTGAATATGGCTTTACGTTGTACTTAATCACGCAACAGTTGCTGCTAAGCCAGGAGGAGCTAAACGCAAACGATTTGACACTTAGTCAAGTACAAAAATCTAATTACGGTATAAAAAGCGTGACACTGTTTTTGTCCCCTTGCTTAGAAAAAGAGGCTGAGAAGAAAATACTCATGGCACAACAATGTTGTCACAAAGAAAGAAGAAAGAAGAAAGAAGAGAACACCTACTCATCATCAGAGCAAACAACTGTTCTGAAAAAAAAGGGAGAAGGAAAACCTGTTGCCAGGAGAGGAAAATGACAACATCAATACATTAATGCTATGTCTAACTATTAGCTTGTTTGTGCCCATTACTCTCTCCCTCTGGGTGTGTGTGTTGTGGTGCCCTGGACCTCTGCACCACCTCTCCATTCCACCTGCTGCTCAGTCAGACAGGCCCGAGCCCTCCCGGACCAGCCACGGCTCACTAGCTGGCCTTGTGGACTTTAACCTGTAGAGCATTACAGGTCGTCTTAGCATCTCCAAGCAACATCGCTATGCTGGGCTTGTAGAAGATGTGGTTGACCAATGCAGCATAGCCCACTCCCAGAGAACGCCTCATTACAACCACCTAAAAAGACATGGACACAGGGGCTCAGCATAGACTGCAGCCATTTACACAACCGAGAAAGAACGCCTGATACATTGTTCGATCCTACAGTGCGTTCAGAAAGTATTCACACCGCTTGACTTTTTCCACATTTTGTTGTGTTACAAAGTGGGATTGAAATGGATTTAATTGTAATTTTTGGTCAACAATCTACCAAAAATACTCTGTAATGTCAAAATGGAAGATACATTCTAATATTTATAAAAAATGAATGAAAAATAAAACTAATATATCTTGACTAGATAGTGCCTTCAGAAAGTATTCATACCCCTTGACTTATTCCACATTTTGTTGTGTTACAGCCTGAATTCAAAATGTATTAAATAATATTTTTTTCTCACCATCTACGCACAATACCCCATAACGACAAAGTGAAAGCCTGTTTTAGAAATTGTAGCAAAATGCATTGATTAAATACCTAATTTACTTAAGTATTCACACCCCTGAGACAATACTTTGTAGAAGCACCTTTGGCAGTGATTACAGCTGTGAGTCTGTCTGGGTAAGTCTCTAAGAGGTTTCCACACCTGGATTGTGCAACATTTGCCCATTATTATTTTCAAAATTCGTCATGCTCTGTCAAACTGGTTGTTGGTCCTTGCTACACAACCATTTTCAGGTCTTGCTATAGATTTTCAAGCAGACTTAAGTCAAAACTGTAACTCGGCCACTCAGGAACAAGCACTGTCTTCTTGGTAAGCAACTCCAGTGTATTTTATTTGTATTTATTTATTTAACCATTATTTAACTAGGCAAGTCAGTTAGGAACAAATTCTTATTTACAATGACAGACTACCCCGACCAAACCCTAACCCAGACGATGCTGGGCCGATTGTGTGCTACACAACGGGACTTCCAATCACGTCCGGTTGTGATACAGCCTGGAACTAGGGTCTGTAGTGACGCCTCTAGCACCGAGATGCAGTGCCTTAGACCGCTGCGCCACTAGGGAGCCCAGTGTAGATCCGTCCTTGTGTTTTAGGTTATTGTCCTGCTGAAAGGTGAATTTGTCTCCCAGTGTCTGGTGGAAAGCAGACACCCAGGTTTTCCTCTAGGATTTTGCCTGTGCTTGCTCCATTCCGCTTCTTTTTTATCCTGAAAAACTCCCCAAGCATACGGGTAACATTATGCAGCCACCACTAGGCTTGAAATGATGGAAAGTGGTACTCAGTAATGTGTTGTATTGGATTTGCCCTAAACAGAACACTTTGTTTTCAGGACAAATATTTAATTGCTTTAGTACCTTGTTGCAAACAGGATGCATGTTTTGGAATATTTGTATTCTGTACAGGCTTCCTTCTTTTTACTCTGTCAATTATATTAGTATTGTGGAGTAACTACAATGTTGTTCATCCATCCTCAGTTTTCTCCTATCACAGCCATTAAACTCTAACTGTTTTAAAGTCACCGTTGGCCTCATGGTGAAATCCTTGAGCGATTTCCTTCCTCTCCGGCAACGAAGTTAGGAAGGATACCTGTATCTTTGTAGTAATTAAAACAATTTTGAAAAACATAAGTCCACTTTGACATTATGGGGTATTGTGTGTAGGCCAGTGACAAAATAATCTCAATTTAATACATTTTAAATTCAGGCTGTAACACAACAAAATGTGGAAAAAGTCAAGGCGTGTGAATACTTTCTGAAGGCACTGTATGTTTACAAATAATCAAAAGCAATCAGTGTTTTTTTTCTGAAACTAAACATACTATAGTAAATAAGCCAACCCCAACTGTGATGGCACCTATTTTTTTCTAGTTTGGTAAACATTTAACACTGATCCATGAACATACCTCAACATGGGTTTAAATGTTGCATGCACCTGCATGTAAGTGGAAGATGTAGGGGGAAGGGCTCCATTTGGAGGAGAAGAGTAAGTTTGTCCCACAACTAATGGGCATTTAAGTGTTGGCCATTTACAAAATTAAGCATCATTAGTGTCTGTAGAGAGAGAGAGAGAGAGGCAGAGAGAGAGGCAGAGAGAGAGAGAGAGATAGAGAGAGAGAGAGAGAGAGAGAGAGAGAGAGACCTGGGAAATGGATTGGAGTATCCTGTGATTGTGAGCATGTGTTTTGGAGGCACAGAACGCAGCACAATAATTGAATAAGTAAAACCAGAGCGGTGCTCTCACCACTAGACTTTTATTCCCTGCTATCTGACACGCTGAAAGATACTTGGAACAGAACCTCTGTCATACTGAGACCCAAAAATCAACAGGAGGACCGTCCGAATCTACTCAGAGAGGCAGGAATGGGTCAGTAGTGGCTAGGTGACTCAAGACACAGTGTAGTGTTCCCATGGCGCGGCCCCACCCACAAACACTACTCTTAACACAAAACACACACATACAAGCATGCACTGACTCAAACACCCTCCTGTGAGAGAAGAGTGTAAATCAATCCCACTATAGTTGTGCTTCAGGCCGGGGTTAGAGTAAGGGTCTGGGACACCCAGGCCTACCCTAGCCGGCCTCTCTAGGTAGGGCATCCCAGTCCAGACTCCCAACCTCCTCATCCATAATACATGGGACAGATGGTTTTATTTGGGACAGGGGTAGGGTGCAAACAGAGGTAATCTCAGTCTGGCAATCAGCACCAGAGGATGTGGCTATGGCACAGTCGGGCTAGGCCTGGACCATTGAATCACCAGCCACCTAACCGTTCGCCAGGCGAGGCGAGGGTACTGAACCAGAGGAATGCCCTCTGTCTGCTCTGACAAGCTTGGCTATGTTGGCACTGAGGAGCCCCTCCTGGTTTGTTTATATCTACAGTTAGACTACACACACAGCCCGGCCCAGCACACCCATCCGCACCACAGCCTGACCGGCCCCACACAGCGTCAGCCACAAGTGGAAGGTTATTAATTCAAGTGTCTGAGTCACTTAAGAACAATGAAAATAACATTTTCAACAGTCCAGCAGGTCCGAGGGATATAAACACACACGTCATGTTAATACAGCCCAGTATAGTAGAGGGCTGGGGTGCTGGTAGTATTAAAGCTCACAAACTCTGATTTCCCAAGGGAACCTGTAGAAATTAAGGCGTTTTAAAGTGGGGTGGTGAGGCATATGAATCCCACATTTCGGAAAAGTTCCACTCGGATGCTCCAAAATGTCCTCATTCCAGAGGGAGCGAGTCACCGCTAATGGAAGCCGTGTGAGATCTGTGCCTGCTGGAGCTAGTACACCTGGGTAAGGGCCTTGTTGCCTCAGTAACAAAGAGTACAGGGTGCATGCGTGTGTGCAAACGCAAGTGCTTGTACGTAGAAAGAGGCCCCGTCCCCCTCTAAGGATGTGGCCTGTGGACTCGGTGAATCTGGAAGTCTAGGACTTGAACAGAACTAAAGACGAATAGCTTCCTTCTGAGCCCATGTTAGTTACCCGCTACAATACTACCCTTCACCATTTGGAGTAAATCAGCTCAACTTCCAACAAGCCATTCTGTGACAGTCAACATTTGACAGGGGCTGCAGTCCCATTCCCTACCTTTTCGTCCCCCTTGAAGTGTATACTCGTTCACTCTTCATGCATTCGATGATGGAGTTGGGGTCCTCCTGGGCTGCAGAGTTCACTGTGTCGTTAGCACCAATCACCAGAACCAGGTCCGTTTCTGAGACATAGAAAAAGAGATCACAGCAAACCACAGAGAAAATTTGGTGCATATTGTCTATAGACCGAAACACAAGAGGTGAACACGTGAAGGGACCAAACATACCAGCAAAGTCCTTGTTGATCTCCTCCATCTCCAGGACGATGTCATAGGGAACGCCCGCCTCGGCCAATAGCACGTTGAGCTGCCCAGGCATTCTGGGTGGATACCAAACTGGTAAGAGAGAAGGATTAACATCTTATTCACCTCCATCTATATGGCAAATCACAAGGACGAGAAGGGTGAGAAAACCCTTGTGGTTTAAAAGAATCATAATAGTTTGGCTATTGACAAAAGTTCAGTCAGAAGTACAAGATGGAGGGGCCATGATGTTAGTGCTGGGGGCGGTTTAGGTTAATGTCAGAGGTCATAAAGGGCCTGAGAAGCAGGGGAAATGGGTTAAGGACGGAGGATGAGAGGGCCCTACGGATACACACTGGAGCAGCAGGTTTATGACCAGAGAGTAAAAGCAGAGATCAGAGCAGCTGCACTCTACTCATACTGCCTGAGGTGTCTCGTTCCCCCTCTCCTGCTCTACCCAGACCCTCTGTGATCTCCTGCCATTATGAATCAGTCCCCAATTTACACACACACACGGCTGTTACCCACAGTTGCCTTAGGAACTTTGAATACCCTCGTGTGTAGCAGTGTGTGGAGTTAACCCGTTAGGTACTTCATGTAATGCAATGCAGTGCACATGTTGCAGTGTTGAAATGGGGGGGGTGAGAGAGGGAGGAGGCATGGCCTTTACAAGGCTAACCAGAGCAACACCACACTGTGTGAATTATATTACATTACAGATACATTAGGAACAATATCCACCTCTGGGGCTCCAAACAGTGGCAGCCCCATGCCCCGCCCTCATAGCAGCCTAACACCCCCACCCAATTATCCAGCCGAGAGGGAAGGGGAGGGGGGACAGGACTACAGAATCTGGCCACTCTCTGGCCACCCACTTCCCCCTCTAATCAACTGCAAATGCTCTAAGTAGCAGCAGCTGCTGGAACCCCAGATCAAACGAATGAAGGAAAATTACACAAGCTTCCGGTGTGCCTTGTCCCTTCCCTCCTCTTTCATCTCTCCGGTGTGCCTTTTCCCTTCCCTCCTCTTTCCTCTCTCCGGTGTGCCTTTTCCCTTCCCTCCTCTTTCCTCTCTCCGGTGTGCCTTTTCCCTTCCCTCCTCTTTCCTCTCTCCGGTGTGCCTTTTCCCTCCCCTCCTCTTTCCTCTCTCCGGTGTGCCTTTTCCCTTCCCTCCTCTTTCCTCTCTCCGGTGTGCCTTTTCCCTTCCCTCCTCTTTCCTCTCTCCGGTGTGCCTTTTCCCTTCCCTCCTCTTTCCTCTCTCCGGTGTGCCTTTTCCCTCCCCTCCTCTTTCCTCTCTCCGGTGTGCCTTTTCCCTTCCCTCCTCTTTCCTCTCTCCGGTGTGCCTTTTCCCTTCCCTCCTCTTTCCTCTCTCCGGTGTGCCTTTTCCCTCCCCTCCTCTTTCCTCTCTCCGGTGTGCCTTTTCCCTTCCCTCCTCTTTCCTCTCTCCGGTGTGCCTTTTCCCTTCCCTCCTCTTTCCTCTCTCCGGTGTGCCTATTCCCTTCCCTCCTCTTTCCTCTCTCCGGTGTGCCTATTCCTACTTTTGCTCTGCTCTCATTCACTTTCCTCCCTTTCACCTTCCTCTGTTCTCTCGACAGTGAGCCTCAACCCTGTCCTTTCCCCTCCTGGCGTTACCTCTTCATCACCCCAGTGGTGCCTTGGCAAGGCAGGGGTAATGAAGGGGTTAGGGCAGGGGTGGGCAATCATTTTGGCTCGAGGGCCACATCGCGATTTCAAAATAGCACAGATTTGTTCGTCCAAATCAATTTGCAGGCCAGAAAAAACATACTGTATACAGTAGGTCCATTCCCAGCTAGCACATAACGTTCTGAGAACCATAGGTTTCTTAGGTGGGAATTTCAGTACTTCAGCATAACGTTTCCTACAGGTTTCCTCATGGTTCTATTTAAAGTAATGTTCTTAAATTGTTCCAAGAACATTAAGAAACAACATTCTTTTTTGGGGAATTTCAGTACTTCAGCATAACGTTTTCTACAGGTTTCCTCATGGTTTTATTCAAAGTTAAGTTCTCAGAACATTAGGAAAACTTTCCATGAAAACATTAGTAATGTTCAAAAAACGTTCTAAGAATTATTTAAAGAGTCACTGAACATGCCAATTGACACGTGTCTTTTCTGTTGCGCATTAGAAAAATGGGATTTCAGTCTTGGAGGTGTGTTTCCTGGCCGATTCCGCATTTGTTAATGATGTTTGTCCCCCACGAGACACTGTAGATGCGGAAGCTTATTTCATTTCCTAAAAATCATCAGAATGAATCTAAGATAAATCTGAAATCTGTAATTATTTTTTATGTTTTTACAGAGGATGTTTTAGTTGCGCAATTTTACATCTAACAATGGTGTTTAGTGCAGTATTTCTCAAGTAAAAATAAAACCGCAACGTATTGTCTAATGTAAACAAAGCCGGGCGGGTGGGCAGGTCTATCTCACGGTGTATGCTATTGGATAGAGAGCCATCACTAAAACTGTTCACCCCATGTTATTGGGCAAATGTACATCGTCAAATCAAAACCCAAACTCAATTTACCCATTGTGACGCACGGATGTTCCTTCCTCAGTTTTAGACGAGACTGACTTTATTTGGAAAATTATCCTATTTACACTTTGTAGTCGATTTGGACACTAGAATAACTGTTTCTAACTCATATCGATGCCACATAGTTTTCAAAGGGACTCATTGCTTTTAAAGACGGTCACTTATTAAAACATATACATTCCGTTCTCAGCGTCAACAAAACTCTCTATCCTTCATCTTGTTAAGTGTGTTCAGGTGGGTTGGGTGCCCACTCATTGGCCACACCGGATCTTAATGAGTGCTTGTTTCTTTTGAAATGGGGTTTGGGGTATGAGTAAAAAGTAAAACATGGCAAGCTAGCGCCATCCTGGTGGTGCAGTGGACTAATTCCATGGAGAGGTAACAGAAGAGCATAAGTTTCAATCTTACAGACACTGTGAAAACAAAAAATAAATGTGTTTGCATGATTAATGCCCAAGAAAATTCCTTTCCATGTGTCCTAACTGTACTTGGAGTTGAACCTGTCTCCTCCCCTTCACTGATTGAAGTAGGTTTAACAAGTGACATCAATAAGGGGTCATTGATTTCACCTGGATTCACCTGGTCAGTCTTTGTCGTGGAAAGAGTAGGTGTTCCTAATATTTTGTACACTCAGTGTATATTGACTCAGGGGGTTGAATACTTATCTAATCAAGATAGTGTTTTACTAAAAATAACATTTACACGTAACATTTTTCCTGTAAATCGTTGACAAAAAAATTACAATGAAATCAATTAATCCCACTTTGTAATACAACAAAATATGGAAAAAGTCAAGGGGTGTGAATACTTTCTGAAGGTACTTCATAAAGTATAAAGTCTAAAGTGTATAAAGTGGGTAAGACAGTATGTAAAACAGCATTGCACATGTACTGTCTCCACCTTCTAGATGGTAGTGGGGTGAACAGGCCGTGGCTTGGGTGGCTGAGGTCCTTTACGATATTCTTGGCCTTCCTGTGACACCGAGTGCTGTAGATGTGCTGGAGTGCAGGCAGTGTGGCCCAGATGATGCGATGGGCTGACCGCACAACCCTCTGGAGAGCCATGCGGTTGTGGGTTGTGCAGTTGCCGTACCAGGCAACAGCCTGACAAAATGCTCTCGATGGTGCCTCTGTAGACGTCCGTAAGGGTCTTAGGGGCCAAGACGAATTTCTTCAGCCTCTCTCTGCTGTTTCCTGTAGTCCACGATCAGTTACTTCATTTAATTGACATTGAGGTTATTTTCCCGGCACCACTCCCTGTTGGTAATCAGGCCTACCACTGTTATGTTGTCAGCAAACTTGATGACTGAGTTGGAGACGTGTGTGGCATGGGTGAACAGGGAGTACAGGAGGGGGTTGAGCACGTACCCTTGAGTAGCCTCCGTGTTGAGGATTAGCGTTGCGCAGGTGTTGTTGACTGTTTTCACCACCTGGGGTTGGCCCGTCAGGAAGTCAGACCCAGGGCCTTGAGCTTAGTGACTAGGTTGGAGGGCAGTATAGTGTTGAAGGCTGAGCTGTGGTCAATTAGCAGCATTCTTACAGAGGTATTCCTCTTGTCCAGGTGGGATAGGGCAGTGTGCAGTGCAATGGCGATTGCGTCATCTGCGGATCTGTTGGGGTGCTATGCAAATTGTAGTCGGTCTAGGGTGTCGGCTAAGGTGGAGGTGACATGATCCTTAAACCAGCCTCTCAAAGCAGTCCATGATGGAAGAAAGGAGTGCCACGTTTTACATGACATTTTAGTAATTTAGCAGATGCTCTTATCCAGAGCGACTTAAAGGAGCAATTAGGGGCGTAAGTGCCTTGCTCCAGAGCACTGACAGATTTTTCACCTACTCGGCTCGGGGATTCGAACCATTAACCTAGCTAGCTAACATTAGCTGGCTCGCTAGTTAACGTTACGTGTATGATCTGTGTCGTAACATTATTCGTATCTCAGAGCCATTTGCTTTGCAGGTTATAGCCTAATGTTAGCTAGCTAACATTGAACCTGGTAGGTTAGCTACCTGCAGATTCATTCAGGGTAGTAACGTCATGAGTTGGGATTATGGTACATTTTTTAGCTAGCTAGCTACATGTCTTAACAAAATACTCTTCTATGCAAGTATCCATTTCAATAGAATGTTCATGATGTCACTGTGACAGCTGTTGATAGACATAGCTGGTAAATTCGCTCTGGCTATCTACTCCGATTCCAGAGCACTCCCGTCTGAGTGTGCCAGAGCTCAGAATAACTGACGAATTTACGAACGCTCAACACCCGTTGAATATGCCCGGTGTCAGTAAACGTTGGCAAAAAAGCGTAATTAAATTGTTGCCATCAGTACAGTTGCAGTCACCAATGCTCTGTATAACATAAAAACAGCCTAACCAGCTCTGCTAGGGTGAGTAAAATGGTCAGAGTGAGGTGTTCTCTCATTTGTGTCTGGAAGTAGCTAGCAAGCTAGCCAAAGTTAGCCAGTTAGTTTGGGTGCTTGAATGTTGTTAGGACAGAACTCTACTTTTACTTGCTATGAAAACCTGTCAACTGCTGTCTGTATAAAATGTCTGAAAAAAGGAGGGAACACAATAAAACTTCAGAACACAGTCTGCCTCGACTTTGACTGGCACATCTTAATAGAAGTCCAAAACTGACGACCACCTGTGAACAGTGAAAAAATAATATATTTTGGCGATGTTGACGTTATCGCTCACTTTGGCTAGAATCAATGCTGGGCTGCTATGTGCTATGTGCTATGCTAATATAACGATTTATTGTGTTTTCGCTGTAAGACACTTAGAAAATCTGAAATATTGTCTGTATTCACAGGATCTGTGTCTTTCGATTAGTGTATGCTGTGTATTTTTACGAAATGTTTGATGATTAGTAAGTAGGTAAACACGTTGCTCTATGTAGTTATTCTAGTCCATTTGTGACGGTGGGTGCAATTGTAACCTATGCCATCTACCTGAAATATGCACATTGTTCTAACAAAACCTATACCATACCATAAATATGTTATCAGACTGTCATCTGATGAGTTTTTTTCTTGGTTAGGGGCTATAAATATCTTAGTTTAGCCGAATTGGTGATAGCTACTGGTGTTGGTGGACAAATAAAAGATGGTGGATTATGCTAATGTGTTTTTAGGTAATAGATGTACATCTTTACATATTGTGTCTTCCCTGTAAAACATTTAAAAAATCGGACATGTTGGCTGGATTCACAAGATCTGTGTCTTTCATTAGCTGTATTGGACTTTAATGTGTGAAAGTTAAATATTTGAAAAAAATATTTTTTTTGAATTTCGCGGCTCTGCCTTTTCAGTGGGGGTGGGGGGGGAGTGCCGCTAGCGGCACCCTCATCCTAGACAGGTTAATAGAAGTCCAAAACTGACGACCACCTGTGAACAGCGATCAAAAATGCTTGTATAAATAGCAAAAAACCTCAGACAATCCCAGAGATTCTTACCTGGATATTGATATTCTAATGCTAAAAACACAAACATTTGCATAAGCCCAATCAAACGTGCTTAAAAAAATAAAATAATCCTTATATAAACACATTTAACATTTAGGAAATAACCAATCAATTATATTTGCTTAAATGTTATTTCTCAGTTTATAGTTTTGACACACCAGGTATTTAAAATCTAACAAGAAAAATATTCAAACCAACTTATCCCAGCAATAGGGAAGTCCCGAGTTTTTCTGTAGATTATAATTTTAGAGGACCAGTGAATCCCCATAGGAACAGAGGATGTCTGAGGGCTCAGCTGTAAACAAGTATGCTAACCTAGTTTATCTGCATGTATTGTCTCAAATAGCAGAATATGGTTTTGATAATAATCCTAAATACAAGTGGGAGCTCTTTCCTCTCATTTCAACAAGACCGGAGGTGAAATAATTGAGCCTGTTATTTTAAAACACAATAAACAAACACCGTAAAATAAATAAAGGACATCAAGGCTGAACAAAAAAAGAATCAGTCGTGAAATGATTTGAATCCTTTTATCTGAAGCAGAAAAGTGGGAGCATGTGCAGGATTCTGGAGCAATCAATCAATTATGTTACTCTTAAAGCTAGAATCCTTAGTTGCTACATCCAGTTTTAGATGTATAAATAAATGATATATTCAGTCTTGAAGAATATAACTTATAAATAATTATGATCTCATGATGGTCAGTCCTTGCATCCATAGCTCTGCCTATACATTTGAGAGTGGTTCCATTTCTCCAGCTCCATCCCTCAGCCGTTTACCAAAAACAAGTGGCGTGGTGTGGGTTTTGTTGGTTTTCCAACTGCAGATTTCCCCTTTAAGGATGATCGTACTTATAGCCCAAAAAATATATTGGGATATTCTTACACGTACATTGATCAGGTCCAAGTGCACATGAATTGCTCCAGTACATGTGGTAGACAGGACATTTCTAACTCAAAAGACCAAGTAACCCTTTTATTCACTGGTCTTCACCATTCCAAAGCCAATCTAGGCCAGTCAAACACAACAAGGACCATCAACACTTATCTTTCATCTGCCCCATGCAGAGTTGAGAAGCCTCTTACTGAAATGACCACCATCCAAGGAAGAGAAACAATAATTCACAGCAAATGGACAGTCTAAAGCGTCAATTGCTGTTTACAACGTTTGATAGGCCTGTCACAACAGCCGTCAAATACTCTGCTTTCAACACAGCATGTTGCACTGAGCATAACTACGGTCCACACTAGCTCCTTAATGATTTTCAACTTTTTCATGCAGACTCTCAAACACAAGCTTTTCTCCTAACGAAAACAACCCTGTCCAGACAAGGCCAGTGTTTATCAAAAAAAAAGTCTTAAATGTTTCCACTGATGTCAATCAAGCAAAGTGACTGTGACTGGTCCAATTATAGGAAACGTGAAAAGGAAAACAAGACAGCTCCGGTTCCAGCTCGGGCCTGGTGTAGTGTAGTGCACTGCAGTCAGCAGGAGAACCTGGGACCCACTGACAACACAGAGAGCAACTGTGGAACAGTGCACCATAATACCAGGCCTTGGAAGCTGAGGATCACCTTTCAGTCTGGCAGGACTACCTGGCACACAAACACCGGCTAATTTGGTTACATTTGGAGAAGATGCTTGAAAATGTTTGAATACAAAAACAAGTCTGGGTTTGCAGTAGTCAGTTAGACATCTGTGTACTTTAGAAGTTCAGAACATCCCCCACAATAGATATAGTAACATCTCACCCACTGTCTACATGGGCCCATGGTGTAGATCCATGTTAGATAGATAGGGTCTAAACGTCTACTGTCTATGTCCATGAAGGAGCCATCTCCTTGTTGTGCTTGGCCGCGCACGCCTGTTTACTCTGGAGTGCCACGCTCATCATCCTTTCTCCCCTTCTCTTTATTCATCCTCCCACATCTCATCGCCCCTCCATCTGTTCGTCCTGTCTGCCCATAATGGTCCAGTTCTCTGTTGTAGAGAACAAAGTGGATGCCGACGCAGACAGAGGACAGACAGAGCCATAAGCTTTGCTGGAGGCCGTTACACTTACTGGCCCAGGAGGTCAAGCCGAGCCACAGACAACCAGGCTGTTTAGAAGAGCAGAGCAGAGCCAGCCACTAGGTTGGGGTTGTGTCCCAAATGGTACCCTATTCCCTTTACAGTGCACTTCTTTTGACCAGGGCCCCTATTTCCATTTATAGTGCACTACATACAGCATACTGTATGGACCAGCACAGGTTGAGGCTGCACTGCCAGGCAGGAGAGATAAAGCTGACTTCTCACTCAACAGTTCACTCTGCCACTAGGTTGGAGAAGCAATGTGCAGAGAGCTGTCGTCAGGGGACGGGTTTTCAGACAGGGTGGGAGAGCGGAAAGACAGAGAGTGAGATTATACAGAGGTCTGTCAAAGTCTCAATAAACCCTACCCCAAAACACGACCCAGGCTCTTGGACCACCTCGGGATAGAGTGGGCCTGCATGCCTGACGGGCCCTACTCGAAAGGTGCCCCAATGAAGTTGAGCAAATTAACTGGTGATGTAACAAGGTCAACAGAGGTTAGCTAAACATAGAAAAAAAGTTAGGGAATTTCTGAAAAATGTGGATGGCAAAGGACCATGTTTTCTACTTTCTGCACAAGACCTTTGGCCACAACACACTTACTCTCTAGGTCTTAAAAACATTTGTCAGTTGAACCCTGTGTACGTGGGTGGTTTACATGAACCTACCCTGTCAGTGCTCCGGTGTGTGTAAGTATCACTGCGTTAATGCTGTGTGTGTGTGTGTGTGTGTGTGTGTGTGTGTGTGTGTGTGTGTGTGTGTGTGTGTGTGTGTGTGTGTGTGTGTGTGTGTGTGTGGGTGTGTGTGTGTGTGTGTGTGTGTGTGTGTGTGTGTGTGTGTGTGTGTGTGTGTGTGTGTGTGTGTGTGTGTGTGTGTGTGTGTGTGTGTGTGTGTGTGTGTGTGTGTGTTGCTGGGTTTTTACTTTACCTGGAGTGATAATGATGTTGTGGGCGCCTTTGATCATTTTGACAGTCTGGTTCACGTTCCTACGATCTCCATGGGCTTGCCTGACCCAGTGGATGATGTACGTTGGCCAGGGAACGGTTCAAGGCCGAGCCCCTAGCCAGGGTGAGAGGAGAGAGAGGAGGGGGAGTACAGAGATGGATAGGATCAAAAGCTGCTCAGCCTTTTTGAGTCAACTGCATTTTTCAGTGAACCCAGTTTCTTTCAGGCAGTCAATGCAGCCAAGAAGGCATTTAAGTACAGTTAGAGTTCCTCCTAGTGGAGAACGTTGGAAGCACAGAAACTGCCTCTTGCACATTTTAGCATCTTCAAGGTTTACATGTAGGTTATGAGCTGATGCGGCCTATGTATCCCATACTGTCTGATGTATAACACTTACTAAATACAGACAGATGGAAGGACTATAGGCTCCATACTTTAATCATTCTATAGCCCTCAAACTCAAATCTGGACCTCGAAGCCAGTTCCACTGCGTTTTTTCATTGTTCCCCTCTACATCAGGGACTAACTTAGACCTGGGACACCAGGTATGTGCAATTAATTATCAGGTAGAACAGAAAACCAGCAGGCTCCAGACATCGTAGGGTATGAGTTGAATACCCCTGTTCTATAGGATGTGTGACACTTCGAAAATACAGACCAACGGACTTCCTTACCACACACGACGCAGGAGAGAATGGCCCCTGAGGAGCCGATGAGGGCCCCTACGATGTTGAGCAGGTTGTTGCTGAGCAGGAAACCCTCAGCACACAGGGCCCAGCCGGAGTAGCTGCTGAGCACCGTGATGACCACCCATGGCTGTTGTCAGCGTCAGGCCCTAGAAGAGCAAGACTACCGTTAGACTGAAGGTTGATATGGCAGTGGGGTTAATAAAACAAGGCAATTCATTAATGTGTTGCTAAATTCAATATATTGTCCATACAGAAGAAGGTATACATAGAGCATGTGTCATATGTGTAGAAGGCCTGGCCTATATAAACTCACACGTCTGCATTGTCCTGAATCATGTGGGCATAAGCAGACAACCTTTATTATTGAATGGTAAATAGAGAAATCTGATCAGGCAGTAGAAATGTAGTGTATTTAACCCCTATCAGGTCACAGTGGGCCTCAGTCAGTGCATTAGGTGTTTGTCAAAACAAGGAGTATTAATTTCAAGTGCTCTCTATGATATCATCCTAGTGTTACTCTCCAAGATCCCTAACTCAGGGAAAGGCTTTAACCAGAGCCAGCTACCTCACATTATGCAACGATACACTCCATCAAACAAACAGTGAGGGCAGGACTTGAACAATATCAGATCTCCCTTTAAAGGCATTCACGCTCAGGCACAGGTGATTGTTTAGCTACACCTTATCAGTCAGAGTGGTGTGATATTGTATACGTAAAAAATGAATATCTGTTGATTTATCCAACGTCAAAAACCACACGGAGGCCTGAGCAGCCAACATTCACAACAGTTTTAACCAGAACCACCTTCTCTCAGCGCTGCTTCAAAACCTCCTCATCTTAGTTTACCTTCCATCTATCATCTTATTATGGATTGATCCTGTGGTTAATGCTTCCAATGAAAACTCTCCTTAAGGGCCAACAGTGGAGCAGGATTGTGAGCAGAGTGCTTTTTATTGAAGAACAGCTGAACTTAAGCCTACCTAAAATGGGCTAGAGCACAGGATTTCAAAAGGAGGTACGACTTCCATCGTATTTCTAAAAATCAGTTCAAAGATTACAGGTCAGTCCAGGTTGGTGGATATTAGGGCCATAGATATAGAATTAGTAGAACAGGAAAAGACTCTCAAACCATACAAATGTCACTGCACCCTCATAACTTGAAACATTGATTTGAATGGGGATGTCCGTCCCAGTAATTCTATTTATTTGATTAGGGTAGAGGCGGCGTGTAGGTCGTACCATGACGGCCGAGAGAGAGAGGACACAGAGTATGTTGTGTAGCTGGGCTCCAGCACGTAGGGGATCATCAGGCACCCACTGGAGACCATCAGCCCAGCGTTCATAGCATCAGCACCTCTGGAGAGAGGAGGAGAAGAAAGACTGTAGGCATGGACATATAGAGCTAAATGCATGTCAGAACATTACTATGCGCTGCCCATCTAATTTATTATTGCCTTCATTTACAAGTATTCAGTCCTCATCCACTTTTTGAGGAACAATCTGAAAGTGAGCTTTTTATTTATTATCCAAGGATGTTACTATCACACATGCTGTATGGATTAAAAAGGGAGTTGTACATTTATCCCTGAACTAATTCAATCCTTGGCAGGTAGGTAGAAAGATAACAGAGAATTGATTTTCATTTCAGAGACTGAAATGTGTTCATGAGGTGGTTTCATGCTAAATTGAAACTGAATACATGTTGATAATCAAATGAACAGAGCCAGCATCTGGATTCCACCACCTGTGATATGGGACGCATTGTAATGTTTCATTAACTTTTTTCCTCATTTTGAAAGCCTTCCAAAACAAACCCACAACTGAAAAACAAAATGCAAAAGAAAATAACAAGAAAAACGTATCTAGCATGAAATGTGCATTTTGCGGAAAATGGACGTTTTAATCTTTTATCAGAGCAGGTTTTCCAGGTTCCAGTGGGACTGTGGAGTGGGAACGCTCCCTGGGATAATGCGTTCCAGCTTTCGGGAACAAGTGGAAAATGACTGGGGGCGGTGAGGCTAATTAGTGCCAAACTGGGAAAGGTTCCGCCTGGCCTAGCTTGGAGCAGGGGGGCCTGGGTGGCACGGCTGGGCCAGGGGACTGAAAGGAGGGGTGCAGATTCGGGTACAGACGCTCAGGCATCAACCTGAAGGACCCAGACCACTACTGGTCTACTGGTTTACTACTGACCAGAGGGTTATTGGATCAAACCCAAGCTGTCTAAATTGAGATGTGGTGCCCATGATCAGAACATTCCTGAAAATGCAGTAAAATGTCTGCGTGTAATATACGTCTATACACTACGTGACCAAAAGTATGTAGACACCTGCTCATTGAACATCTCATTCCAAAATCATGGCCATTAGTATGGAGTTGGTCCCTTCTTTGCTGCTATAGAAGCCTCCACTCTTCTGGGAAGGCTTTCCACGAGATGTTGGAACATTGCAGCGGGGACTTGCTTCCATTCAGCCACAAGAGCATTAGTAAGGTCGGGCACTGATGTTGGGCGATTAGGCCTGGCTCGCAGTCAGCATTCCAATTCATCCCAAAGGTGTTCGATAGGGTTGAGGTCAGGGCTCTGAGCAGGCCAGAAACCATTTATGTATAGACCTCGCTTTGAGCACAAGGGCTTTCTCATGCTGAAACAGGAAAGGGCCTTCCCCCAAATTGTTGCCACAACGTTGGAAGTACAGAATAGTCTAGAATGGAGCCTCTCCCGAACCATGAAAAACAGCCCCAGACCATTATTACTCATCCACCAAACTTTACAGTTGGCACTATCTATTCGGGCAGGTAGCATTCTCTTGACATCCGCCAAACCCAGATTCGTCCATTGGACTGCAAGATAGTTAAGCGTGATTCATCACAACAGAGAATGCATTTCCACTGCTCCAGAGTCCAATGGCGGCAAGCTTTACAGCACTCCAGCTGACACTTGACATTGTGCATGGTGATCTTAGGCTTGTGTGCGGCTGCTCAGCCATGGAAACCCATTTCATGAATCTCCCGATGAACAGTTATTGTGCTGACGTTACTTCCAGAGGCAGTTTGGAACTCGGTAGTGAGTGTTGCAACTGAGGACAGACTATTTTTACGCGCTACGCATTTCGTTCTGTGAGTTTGTGTGGCCTACCACTTTGCGGCTAAGCAGTTGTTGCTCCTTGACATTTCCACTTCACAATAACAGCACTTACAGTTGACCGGGGCAGCTCTAGCGGGGCAGAAATTTGACGAACTGACTTGTTGGAAAGGTGGCATCCTATGACGGTGCCACGTTGAAAGTCACTGAGCTCTTCAGTACGGGCCATTCTACTGCCAATGTTTGTATATGGCGATTGCATGGCTGTGTGCCCGATTTTATACACCTGTCAGCAACGGGTGTGGTTTAAATAGCCGAATCCACTCATTTGAAGGGGTGTCCACATACGTTTGTATATAGTTGTCACGTTCTGACCATAGTTCTTTTGTATTTTCTTTGTTTTAGTATG